>NC_136484.1:23152028-23252028 GCF_053919585.1 Euprymna scolopes | reverse complement strand
TTCCCGCAACCAACCCCTTACACAAAATCTTCAATAAAAATACCTTGAAGTTATCTTACAGTTGTTGCGAAAATTTAGAGATGATAATTAAGGCACATAATAACAAAATACTAAATGAAAACAATGTAAACAACAACAAAATAAACAATAAAAAAGTAGACACCATGACAGAAATAAAACCAACACTAGCAGAAATACTACTACTACTACTACTACTACTACTACTACTAATAATAATAATAATAATAATAATAATAATAAGAAGAAGAAGAAGAAGAAGAAGAAGAATAACAAACCAACCCCGGACAAGAACAACCATACCATAAATAAAAATAATAATAACGAACAAGATAAATGCAACTGTAGACACCGCACACTTTGCCCAGTCCAAAATAAATGTCTAACAAAAAGTGTAGTTTATCAAGCAACAATATTTGCGAAAAAAAAAACGAATAACAAGAAATATTACATAGGCATGACTTCCTTAGATTTCAAAACCCGATACATTCAAAAATTAAAAACACCGTATAAAAACAACACTAGCGAATAAATACTGGGAACTCAAAGAAAGCGGACATTCGCCGGTAGTCGAATGGAAAATAATGAGACAAGCTACCACATGCAGACATTTAGACGACCCATGTAAATTATGCCTCCATGAAAAATTTTCTATCCTGTACTTTAAAGAACCTCAAAATCTATTAAACTGTATATAAAATTACGCTAAAACCAGGCCCAAACTCAAACAAAACCAACCTGCCTTCTCCCTTGGGGCTTGCATTTACGAACATCCGTGGGCTTAGAACTAATTTAAATGATGTTGAAGCATTTCTCCTAACAAACACCCCGGATATCTTACAACTAAGTGAGACTAACCTACACTCCTCTATCCCCTCTAAATACTTTAACATGCCTGGATATCTCCCACTCTGCCGTAAGGACTCTGTCAGACATATACACCGGTTTGGAGTATATATTCGGAACACCCTACCCTTGACGAGGGAAACTAAACTAGAATCGGATGATCAAGCCTTTATGTGCTTTAGACTTAACATGCAACATAACATTAGCTTCTTCTATTTTCTCTACCGCTCTCCCTCGACACAGGATAGTACCCTAATAAACAAAGTCTCTGACAGCATAGATACTTTCCTTCGACACTAGCGCACAAGTGCATGTATTTGGTGATTTTGTTCACCACAGCAACTGGCTTGGATTTTCTACTCACACAGACACAGCTGGTACCACAACATATAACTTCTCTATATCTCATTCCCTATCACAGATGGTTACGTTTCCAACCAGTTTCCCAGATCAGCAAGAAAAACACGCGTCATTTCTAGATCTGTTTCTGACGACAGTTCCCGATGACTGTGTAACTAATGCCGATCATGCAGTGATAATGGTTGAAATAGCCCTAAACTTTAGAGCCAAAACTGAAGAGTAACTTCTCAAAACAACCAGATATAAAAACGCTGACTGGGAAACCATCAGGGACGCCCCATGGCAAATATCTATTTTACTTACTGCTGAACATTGCGCAAATGAGACCACTGAATGGTTCAAAACAGCAATTGAAGCACATGTTCCCACACGGAAATTATATAGCAAACCCCACTCGCCCCAATGGTTTACTTCTAGTTGTGCAGCTGCCATCGCGCAAAGGCAGCATGCGTACCGCAGATTTAACCGACATAAGTCCATTTCAAACAGGCAGAAGTATATAGAGGCCAGAAGTAACTGTAAGAAAGAAATAGCGACAGCTAAGAGAGAATTTACTGAAACCACCAAGAAACGTATCGAAGCACAGAAATTAGGGACCCGCGACTTCTTGAAAATCTACAACAGTGTAGTAAATAATGGGCAATCAGCAATTCCCCCACTATCCAACAATCATGAGATTGGTTACTCAGCAATCGAGAAGGCTAACATGCTTGCCAGTCGGTTTGCCTCCAACTCCACACTAGACCCTTCTAATCACCCCTCTCCCGACTTTCCTTTGCGGACAGACGCCACACAAGACGATTTGAAAATCACCCCTTCTCAGGTACATGCTATCATAAGAAACCTTGACACTGCAAAAGCATGTGGACCTGATCTTATCCCGGCTGTGCTATTAAAAAGTTCTCTGTCGAAGTAGCTCCAGTTCTCTCCAAACTCTACAACAAATGCCTTAATGAATCTTGCTTTCCTGCCTGCTGGAAAACCGCTTCTGTGGTACCAATTTTCAAGAATTCTGACGAAAGAACTGACCCAGTAAATTATCGCCCCATTAGGCTGCTCCCACTTTTCGCCAAAATATTTGAGATCATAATTAACCAAGTTCTAGTCCATCACTTTACAGATGCTACACTTCTGACTGACCAACAATATGTATTTAGGCAAGCCCGTTCCACAGCAAACTTCCTAACTGTAATCTCAGAACGTATATACCAGTCACTGGACAAAGTGGAGGGGTAGAGCGGTGGCAGAAACACTAGATGATGACCTCCGATCTGTAGTGGAATGGGGACATAAATGGATGATCACATTCAATGCTGCCAAGACTAAATTCGTTTCCTTCAATAATTACAAGAAACCTTTTCTACCACCAATAGCAATGGCCCATGACTCTTTATCTGAAAGTACATCTTTTAAACTCCTCGGCCTAACGCTCTTAGGAAACATGAGTTGGAACAATTACATTGAGAGTATCACCAGGACCGCTGCGAAGAAGGTAGGTTCTCTCTACCGTGCTAGAAAGCTACTAACGCCCGAAAGTATCCTATACCTCTATAAGGCCACCATTCGTCCATGTATGGAGTATTGCTGTCATATTTGTGCTGGTGCATCTGCCACTAGTCTCTCGCGCCTAGACAAGGTTCAAAAGAGAGTCGTCAATCTGATGGGTCCTGAACTGTAATCTAAACTTCAAACTCCGTCCCATCGACGAAATGTTGTATCCCTCTGCCTGTTCTACAAATACTTTAACGGGGAATGCTCCGACGAACGTCAAGCACTTGTACACCCTAAACATAAATACCCCCTCGACGTAAATACACCGGAAAAACCTGACAAGCAGCTAAATCCTGTCCCTTCACAGTAGAGATCCCCAGATGTTGTAAGCCTTCTACTCCAGTAGTTTCTTCCTCAGGATAACTAGACTTTGGAATTCCATTCAGGGTCCCTGCTTCCCCAACTGTACTGACATGCAGAAGTTCAAATGCAATGTGAACCGACATCTTGCTGCCCAACTCCCTACAAAGTACACCTGATACCATTGTCCCTGATAGTAGCCCCATGCACCAAAGTGGCAATGTGCCTTGTTTGGGGTGAAAATGTAACTATATATATATATATATATATATATATATATATATATATATATATATATATATATATATATATATATACGGTGTAAGCAAAATCAACACTTCCAAAAACGTGTTGACGGCAACAAAAAGTGTATTTCATTTTACGTTACAATTGTTTCTATGTCCAGTCGACAATTTCAAACATTATATCGCTTGAAAATTTTCAAAAACCAGCATTTCTTCAGACTTTATGAAGAAAAACACATTTGACAATAGAGCATTTTTGAAGAGAAAGGAAAAGAAAGAAAAAAAAGCATGTGAGAAACATTTGCCTTTGCGGTAACCACGGAAAAGTCCATTTAAATATTAATATATCACCTAATTTTCGTATCCTTATTTAAGAACAGAGTCATGAGAAGTATCCACAGAAAACCCTTAGCCACTTAAAAAAAATGTTATATATCCCATTCGTTGAGTTCTTAAATTAGATTTCGCTATTACTTTATTTCCCATAATTATTTTTTTATAAAAAGAATATTTTAATTTTTATTTCTGTATTTATTATATGGCCGTGACAACCTTGCATTAACGTTACAGTTAATTTTAGTTTCGCATTAGTGGCTAGCAATGTTTAAAATTATCGTTATTTTAGTAATTAATCATTTATTAAATCATAGACGCTTTCTAGTAATTAATAGACCGAAAACTTCAAACGGCCTGAATTATCTCTCTTCAGCTGTTATAGGAAATAAAATCGACCTCTTTTCCAACAGAATTAACTATTAGCAATTAACAACATAATTGGATTATCCCCCTTCGTAATTATTTTTAGTAACTGAGTTCGTGTAATCCAGTAAATTTTCATATACCAATAAGTTTTAAGCCAAAAACAGTTGACTTAAAGAGTAAGCTACAGCACACTATCATTAGGAAACACTCCTTTTTTCTTAAATCTTGTTTTTTAGTAACGATATGAAAACATATTTAATTAGAACGATAATGAATTTTAAAACATTGAATAATAATAAATATAGTGAAATCCGTTACTCAAAATGTTGTGCAAGGAATGCAGTCTTTTTCTTTATTCTCATATTATATTAAACATTAAAACTAAAATGGTCTTATATCTAAGTACTAAAATAACGATAATGGACATGGAAACAATTGTAACGTAAAATGAAATACACTTTTTTTTGCTACCGACACTTTTTTTGAAGTCTTGATTTTGCTTACACAGTATATTAATGCTCAATTATGAAATATGATAATTTTGTAGCTTACTCTTTAAGTCAACTGTTTTTGGCTTAAAACTTATTGGTATATGAAAATTTACTGGATTACACGAACTCAGTATATTACATACAAGTCTATATATATATATATATATATATATATATATATATATATGTGTGTGTGTGTGTGTTTGTGTGTGTGTGTGTGTGTATATATATATATATTAATTCCTATTGTAATTGGTGTTAGCCTTTCTGTCATTGCAAACCTAACAAAATTTTTGTTTTATTATTAATACATTGACCAATATTTCTTCTTCTTCTCCGTTTTTCCTTCCAATGTTCCAACCCCCACCTACCGCGAATATACTTACTTACGTTTTTTATCATAATAGCTTTCATCCATTCCATCTTTCACCCCTCCCTTTTTCTATTCCATGCAAATAAATAGGAACGGTGCGCCAAACCATCTGGTGCCACACGAAGTTTGACCAGAATTTCGTAGCAAGAAAGAAACAAGATTTAAGAAAAAAGGAGTGTTTCCTAATGATAGTGTGCTGTAGCTTTTACAAGAACATAAATGTACCTAATCACATAATTACACGGCGAGTGAGTGATCCATTAAAACATTGACATATAAAGGTCTCCTTTCATTGTTAAAAGACAATGGATATCCCCTGCATGGATATCTGTGCGTGCAAGGTGTGCTGAATGAAAAATTAAATAAAAGGAAAATAAAATTATGAAATTAAAAAAAAACTTTAAAATATTAGAGAATACATTAAAAATGGAACATAAATTAAATAAATGGATTTTCGTTAGGATAAATACGAAGTGGATATTTGTATGTATGTGTGTATGTATGTATGTATGTATGTATGCATGTGTGTATGTATGTATGTATGTATGTATGTATGTATGTATGTAGGCACAGATGTTCTGTTTGCTCTGTGGTCTGTAAATCGAGTGGAGGCCTGACGCGTCTTATGAGCGTCCACAGTGGAGCAGCACCAGTTGGTATCCCTCAATCTCAGCTTAAGTGTGACCTTTGCAACAGACTGTGTAAGAGCAGGGATGGTCTGAAGAGCCACCTTCGTTCCCACAGAAAATAGGAATTGATGCATCTTGATCACATCTCCACATGTATATATGTATGTGTGTATAAGTGTATATATGTGTATATAATTAAAAAAAAGAGATTTCAAAAATACGTGAAAATGAATGAGTAATCAACAATAAAGTAAGGGAAAGGTGGTCTTCTTCTGTCAAGAAGTGACAATCACCACGTATGTATATATGTATGTATGTATGTATGTATGTATGTATGTATGTATGTATGTACATCACGCCTTGATGTGATATGAAACATTATCCAGATATAGAAACATGGTGACTAACGACTTAAAAAAATGCTCCATTATTGTAGATGTAATGAAAAGCGTCTATTGTTTCAATGATTCGAACATCTGATCTAATCTTATATTATTCCAACAACGTTTCGGCCGATCTGACGTCCGACTTTCTTGATGTGTATCTTGTAAAACGCTTGAAACTTTCTGTTGAACTCGAAAATTTGCACGGTGAGGCGACTCAAAGAAGCAGCGCATATATGCTAGGCGACGATCACTTGCTAAGTAGACCTAGTATAGAATTCGATATAATATAGGAACCATTAACCTATATATCTATAAAAGTGAACGTATCTGTGTATCTGTCTATATGTGTACATTTTCCTACGCAATAACTCTGTCAATTTGAAGTCTACAGACTCGAAATTTGATATACAGGGTACTGAGATTTGGGAAAATCTTTGTGATCGGTTTTCGGCCAAAAATGTGGCGATTAAGGGGTCAAAGTTCAATGATTTGACCTTTGAGAACTCTACCAAACTCCTCCGCCAATTCTGGGTCTACACACTTGAAATTTTAGATATAGCATCCTTTGACATGGATCTAACTTAACTTAATTTGAGCCTCAAAAAGTAAATATTAAGAGGTCATAATAAGGGTAAAATTTTAAAAAATTGATCGCTTTGTTTTTCAACATACACCTCTAAACACTCGGGCAACGCCGGGCTGAAATCCTAGTAATAAATAATAAATTAAGACATCACTAAAGAACCATTATATATTCGTCGTTTTCATTTAATTTTACATCAGCCGAAGATCTTAGAAATAAAATGCCCCCTTCCTGGGGCTAACACTTGATCTCTATATAAGATTCTATTAAAGTTCTTTACATCTAAAACACTAAAATAGAAAAAAAAAAAAAAAAAAAAATTGCGAACCCTAACCTCCTCTCCTCAATTGATTATTTAAATATGTTATAGCATACGTTGCTTGTGGTCTCTTGTTCTTATTGGATTTTTGGAAGAGAAAGCATTTTCTCTGGTGGAGTATCCAGTTTCGTACTGTCACTTGAAGTAACATCTCTTGGAGAAGGTTCATTATTCCTTGAGAATTCCAGTGTTGGTTTTCCATACTAAGCAGATCTTATTTGGGCTGCGAATATTATGTTATTTGGAATATATAGTCAAGGTTTATTAGTATGGAAACGTATCGCCATGCCAGGATGCCCTGGCAAACCAAGTACAGAATGACCTTAGAAACTCGAGGATAGTGTCTAGTGGACATTAAAGTTTCCCTTCCAAAGCATTTAAGTTTCTCTCCCTATATATATATATATATATATATATATATATATATATATATATATATATAGTAAGTTATAAAATATATATAGGAATTAAGCTACACAGAATATTCTGCGTTTCATCCACGCTAGCATTCATCAGGCTACTACCTAGCTCTACCTACGTATTGTGTACTGTCGAAGTAAATACTTAAAGTTTACGCATAAATTTATACTTTCGTATATTAATTTATGTGATTAAATGAAGAAATAATATATATATACATATATATATACGCACACACATACGCACGCACACACACACACACACACACACACACACACACACACACACACACACACACACACACACACACACACATATATATATATTGATTTAATTTTATTAGCGATTCCGTACTAATTTCTTTCTTTTTCGCTCCCTGAGCTCTTATTATGAGAAAGGAGTTATTTGCCCTTTGTTTGCATTTTTTTCGCTCACATTTTTTAGGACGTATTATTTTTGTTTTATTATTTTAAAATATTATTTATTAAATATTATTACGTGCATAAAAGTAAGTCATCTATATACATGCATGTTTCAGAGTTGATGAAGAGTAAACTCTGAAACATACATGTATATAGATGACTTTTATGCACGTAATAAATATTAATAAATAAGATTTAAATATATATGAGTGTGTGTGTATTTATAAATAGTGATCTATAATGACAAGAAGTAAGATTGGGTACCTAAATATGAGAAGATGTTTAAAGCTCCTAAAACCTGTATAGAATTGTCTGAATAATGTTATAGACAAAGTTTAGATTCTAAGTGACATTCTGCTGAAGGTCGAAGGTTTAATCCTCAGTAAGGTGACACTCAGAATACAATTGCGAATTGCTTAAAGCTTCTACTTGATCATGACTGATCAGAGGAGACAAGACTTCTCCGTGAAATAAATATATGGCTCCATTCCAAATTCCGTGCATGTTCCCAAAATCGACAGAAATGTTCCCAAGTTCGACAAGAGACACCCGAAAGAAACGTTGTGAAAATAACACCTAAGACGTGAATAGTAATCCAAAGAATCCGATTAATCAATTCTCAAAACTCACAATCAGAAAGCAAAAAAGAATTTATCAAAATAAAAAGATTTGGAATTAAATAACTCCTCGTAGATTGATATAAAGGGCAGCAGCACACGAAGAAACAAATCGATGTAATCTGGAAAACCTGAACTTCGAGCCTTTTGCAAAAAAATATACACATAGAGCCAGTAGCAAAAAATCATCTCGCTAATATGACGAATAAATCTTACCCTATAGGCTGCGGTTGGCGGAAAGCTTTGAGTCATTGTTTTTTTTTGTGCAACTGTATACCGTTTTATATTGTAAAATTTGTAAGAAACGTCGTCGAGCTGCGGGCGTCTTCCACACTTTTCATCTGGCAGACCATTTCAACTTGGCGCATTTTCTGACAAAAGCTTCGACGTCACGTAGTTCATCGATGAAGTATCGAATTTCACCTCCGGTAGATTGATTTTGCTTTTTACTTCACTGAAATGGCCCAGAGGCAAAATTGACTGGAGAATTCGAAAACAATTTGCAAGGGGGGGGGGGTCCAAGATTCTTTTTGGATGTTAAGGAATTTATTCCTTGCTTTTCGTTATTATTTCTTGGGAGAACTTTGGACATTTTTCTGCAATGATGCATTTTTTGTCATTTAATTATAATTATATATATGTATGTATACATACATATATATATATATATATATATATATATATATATATATATACATACGTATATATATACATACATATATATACATACATATATATACATACATATATATACATACATATATATGCATACATATAACTACTTAATTTACTCACATAAAATATACGAAAGTATAGATTTATGCGTAAACTTTAAGTATTTACTTCAAAAGTGCTCAATACATAGGTAGAGCTTGTTAGTAATTTATAAAAAATATATGGCGATTAAGCTACACTGAATATTCGGCGTTCCATCCCCTCTAAGACTCCTCAGGCTTATGCGCGAATTCTGTGGTTGTTTATCGTTTTTATAGCTTAATCGTCATATATATTTTATAAATTACTACATATATATATATATATATATATATATATATATATATATATAATAAAATATCCTGTATGTATACTTACTTATATTTTACTATATGCAGTTACTTACATATTACTTGTTTTATCCGGAATTTGCAGATACCGGCCATGCTCTCCCCTTAAAATTTTATTTTTTATTTTATTTTTTTAAATTTATTATTATTTATTTATTTATTTATTTATTCCATTTAGTGTCTTTAAACAACTCTTGCTGACATTTTCTTAAGTAATAAGTTGACCTTTTTTGCCCTATATATTTCGCGCCTTTTAATATCATTTTGTCTGGGTCATTTTGATATTTGCTTTTCTATTTTCTATTTAATTCTATCACCATTCATTTTTTCTCTTCTTTTTCACTGATTTTTCTTAATTACATTATGTATATATATATTCATATATACATGGTATACGTATATATATATATACATACACACACACACACATATATATATATATACATATATATATATATATATATATATATATATTCCCATTCTTTATAAATTACTAAATATTTAAGTAGGAAGTTATTTTTCTCGATTACCGGCAAGACAAATGTAAAATGTATATATATTTTTTCAAACCTAAGAACACACTTAGGGGGGGGGTAATCTATAGATTATAGTTTTACTGGTAATTTGATATCAATAAATATTTTTTATTTTATTTTTACAACCACCAGTAGAACAAAATTTAAACAAAATCAAATAAAAAAAATAATTAAAGGAAACGTTTTTGCACTCGAAAAATAGGCACAAATTTTTCAGATTCCGAGATCGATTTCGGTACCACTTGAAATCCGATTTCTCTATTACCGAATATGATTCCGGTTAATCCTCCCAACACACACACACACACACACACACACACATACACACACATATACATATATATATATATATATATATATATATATATATATATATATATATATATATATATATATGTTATTGAAAATCACGGAATTAAAAGAAATTTTCTTTTTTACTTTCTCTAATCTCCGAATAGTTCTTTTTGTGTTTTTTTTTCCAATATTATTTAGGTCGGATCCGTATGTTTGTTTAGCGAGCGCTTTCGGTTGGAACACTTCGATCATCCTCGGGCATATTATTTCTTAAAATTGTGTTATAAAAATTACGTTTGGT
This sequence comes from Euprymna scolopes, assembly GCF_053919585.1. Lineage (NCBI taxonomy): Eukaryota > Metazoa > Mollusca > Cephalopoda > Sepiida > Sepiolidae > Euprymna > Euprymna scolopes. Next base: position 23,241,571 of record NC_136484.1, on the reverse strand, counting down.
ATTTTATATATATATTTTTATGGTCACATGATGGCTAATTAATAATTAAGTGGGCGGACAATTTTTACCCAGGGAGACGGTTCACATTGATATTTACATGAAGTCAAATTGATTTTTTTATGTATATAACATTTTGCAAAACCTAAGACAACAGCATATAAAATGAGAACATCGTATAGTGCATTTTTTATGAATTACAATTGTTTCATAACCATTTGGAAAATTTTAAATATTAGATCGTATAAAAATTTCCCAAAATAGCTACTCGTCAGACGGAAAAATACACCTACAGACATATATGGATACAATATTTTGTATGGTTTTTATTTTATTTTTCCCCCAATTTATTTATTTAATTGATTTATTTCCCAAATACTAGTCAACACCTGCAAATCCGAGTTTCTACTTAGATGTTTCACGCTTTCTTTTCAGTCTACGATAGTTTCGTATAACCTTTATTTACATTTTAGGATCTACAGGTGATTTCTTAATATGGACTTGTAATTAAAATGTTTATTTAAATAGTGTTTATTAAAATATATATCAATTCCATACTGGTTATGCCAATAATTTAAATTTTAAATTCATTCTGTAAATTGTTATCATTATCTAATTATTTTATTTTAATTTTTATCTTTCCTATTCATTATAAACCGTAATATCTTTACGCTCAAAGAGAGATAACTCTATGTAGTCATTATTTGTGAATTTACTGAAATTCCAAGCATAAACCTCTTTTTTGCCCTATATTTCAATGTTTGACTTATTTATTAATCACATTTATTTAATTTTAAACCTATCATTCTAACATTATCTTCTTTATAACAATCCCAGTCCAATTTCTTACATATTTTTTCAATTTTATATTTTGATTAAATTCATTTTAATCTATCCTAATTTGTTTGTCTCCATATCTTAATATTAGATTCTTTTCCCTTCTTATGTTATTGAAATTAGTCGGGTGCTATTTTATTAAAACTAAAATTACTTCTATTTCTCGTATTTAGGTTATAATAATTATAGTTTCTATGTGTTAAGTTATGATGTAATACTTTACTTATTACACCATTTTAAAATGTTAGTATTGCATTTAAGCGCTTTTTTCACACTTGCACTTCTACCCTCGATATATTTTGTAAATCTTTCCTTTTTTATAATTATTTTAATCGGGTTTTAGGTGTGATCATAAGAATTTATTTCAATGAAGACAGCTTTGTATAACATCTAACTTTTTGTTTTAAATTCCCTCTTTACAATTTACTGTGTGGTATGCTTCAATTTATGGTATTGTTTAAATTAAATTAAATGTGGTACGCTTCAAGTAAACTTAAATTACATGTGTTTGATTTACTCGGTTTATATTTTTTTGCTTTATCTATTATTGACCATTGTTATTCAATATTTATTTCTTACATCGTTCCCTAACAAATCATCTAATGCAGTTGTGTTCATTGTATTATTTTTAATGATTATTTTTGTTCGATCCTTTTTTATATCATTATCTTCATTGTCAGAATGTGAGAGATTGTATATAATAAATTCCATAGCCAAACAACGTCGCGGCCCACAAGAGCCATGAAAGTCAACGAACCGGAAATCCAAGACTAGAGTTTCGCCCTTATTTGGGCTCATCTGTTAGACACATCCGAACTCAGGATTCGAAACCCGAGCATCTTGCATTCGCGGCAAGCACTCTACCAACGCACACAAGAATTTCTATTAACCAACACAGATCAAGCAAACAGCGCCGAATTTCACAGTCGGATTTCGGCGAGGTTTGCTTGATCTGTGTTGGTTAATAGAAATTCTTGTGTGCGGGGTGTTTGCTCGGTTGGTAGAGTACTTGCCTCGCATGCAAGTGACTGAGTTTGGATTTGTCTAACTGATGAGCCCAAATGAGGGCGAAACTCGAGTCTTGGACTTCCGATTCGTTGAGTGTCATGGCCTCTTGTGGGTTGCGACGTTGTTTGGCTGTGGAATTTATTATATATATATATATATATATATATATATATATATATATATATATATATATATATATGTGTGTGTGTGTGTGTGTGTGTGTGAGTGTGTGTGTGTGTGAGTGTGTGTGTGTGTGTTCCTACGGAAAAACTCGTGCAATTATAACGAAAAATTCAATATAAGAGTATAATGTTTATTTTAAAATTTTACGGTTTCCAATCCGATAGCCGGGGACTAGTTTATCGTTGAATATCTGTGTCCACTGACAATGTCGATCGCCCGTTGTTTTTTCTTACGAATAATAAATTAATTTAATTTATTTAACATATATATGCGTGTGTGTGTGTGTGTGTATAATTATATACATGCATTTAAAAAAATTACAATAACATTTAAATTTTTACTTTGAAATTTAATTTTTTTATAGTCACCACCACTCTCAATGCACCTTTGCCAAGAATTCAATGATGGATCTCTTTTTTCAACGCATACTTATAACGAAGTCTCCTCATCAGCAAAATATTGGATGTTTTTTTTTTAACAATAAAAGACACCATAATTAAACCTAGCATTTAAGTAGAGCAGATTAATCTAAAATAGGTCATCCTTTGAAAGCCGTAATAATCCTCAGAGCAATTCATTTAGATATTGTATGTAGCTTCTCCATGCTCTAACTCTAATGAGACTTTGTTTTCATAAAAAACTATATGCTAAAATTATTGTCTTGACTCAATGTCTGTCACAATAAAAAACATCGTTTCCGAAACGATCGTACAACTTATTGGCTTTGTTGTGCTCCTTCTTATGAAACGAATTTTTAATTTTTAATTTTTAATTTTAATTTTGAATTATAAATTATCAATCACCTTACGAAATATAAAATTAGCTCTAGGATATTTGCCCATTGAGCTTTGAGACATCGGCTTTACAACGAGCATTATTCTTTTCCTGTGTTTAATTAAATTGGTATTTTTACTATAACATTAAAATTCACTTTGCTCTATAGAAAATTGCTCTAACCCCCTTTATATATATATATATATATATATATATATATATATATATATGTGTGTGTGTGTATGTGTATATATATATATATATATATATATATATATATATATATATATATATATATATATATATATATATATGAGAGTTTGCGCAGTAATGACACCCGGATGAATATCTTCTTTAGCCGTCGTTACGGTTGTTATCTAGAAAAACTCTGATAATACTGTTTCTTCCAATAATAAAGACTTTCTTTATATTTGTCTCCGATTAAAGTGACACTCGCTTAGGGAATGAGATTATTCTGTTCACATCCTTCCGTTAAATATACTTCAGGCATAAGAGAGTTCCTAAAATCTTTTATATCTTATTGTGATTTCATGGCAATGACTGGCAGTAGCCTGAAAAGGCCAAGATGTCCAATGAAGGATTCTAACAATATTAACACTAACGGCAATAAGAACTTTGGATTTACTTGTTAATAAAACTGGCAAATATATAACCACGTCCATCTTTTTTTTTTTTTAGAAGTGTTCATAGATATAACACCTGTGGCTAAGAATATATGTCTCTGGCAGTAAAAATAGGCATGCAAACGAAATACTTGCAGTCATCACACGCACACACACACACACACACACACACACACACACACATATATATATATATATATATATATGTTTCGTGGATGAATTTTAAATTCTGAAAAAAAAACATATAGAGACATATATTCGATTTAAAAATTTATTGTTTGACAAAGGAATATATAGAAGAGGTTATTTTAATTTCCTTAATCCATGGATTATCAACAAAGGCTCATATCATCAGAGGAAATGAAATGCAGTTAGCAAAATTTTCAGCTGCGAATGGACGCTATTTTGCTTTTCAGCACAATTATTGAAAATAGTTTTTTTAGTGGTTGTGGATAATTATATGGAGAAAATTATACGAAAAGAGAAGTTGATCCAACCTGGGTAATCCATTATCGGAAGGAGTCCAATGTCGTTCGGAGTTATAAATCCAGGTGGGCAGAAAATAGGCTCATGGGAGAAAGTGATATTCCCATATAGCGAAAGTGTATTGCTCCTTATTGATTTTTCGTGAAGTATACTGGGCAGCCTTATTCGTTGTTGCGTTGATTGTGTATTGGTTGCTGTAGTCCAAATGCTTTCTCGGTGTTGACAAAGTGTATCTGAAGTTGGGTGAATATACCATCCATTGTAATTATCCCCGCGAGTAATAGAATTTGAGCATTGAGTTAAGTATGCAATGGACCTCGAAATCAATAGTGTAGGTAGCAAAATAGAAAAAAATAACAAAATAATCCTGGACGGCCTGCTTGAGGTGTGAGTCTCTGTAGAAAGACAGTTCGTTTTCTTGTTTATAGTGAGTGAGGAAAGCCTTTTAGATTAGGGGAAGAGGAGAGTGGGGGTGAATTCTATCAGTGTCTTATCTCGCTTATATATATATATATATATATATATATATATATGTGTGTGTGTGTGTGTGTGTGTGTGTACTTTTTATTTGTTGATGGTTTGCAACAACAGATGCCACATGCAAATTTATTATAACTTTAGAATATTAGTTACTATCTTATGTAACTTTAGAATGACATTTTAGATGCATTTAGTCGTTATAATAAAATCCTAGGAGCAACATCATCACAAAAGTGAATTGAGAATGTTGGTGGCTCTGTAAAAAAAAAAAATTCTAAAGCAACAAAAGTTGCTCGTTTTAATGGTACCAATCTCGTATTTGTAGCTCGTTAACGCTTTAGGTTTTGAATTTAAATATAATGCTCCCTATCTTGGGTTGAGATATACAAACTGTCATTAGCATATTAAGCAATGCTCATTGTGTAAACAAATCGAGCTTCGGCATTTGGATGATGTCAAAACATCGTTAATTCATTAATCACACAGCAGCAGTCGTATAGCGTAATGCTTAGAAGCTTTGACTGTCATTTGGGCGGTCGGGTTTCGATCCCAGCTTGGGTAGTTGTCTGCCTAGCCGCACCAATGAGCTGTGATACAGCGAAACAGTAATGTATGTGGATGACTATATATATATATATATATATATATATATATATATATATATATATATGCATATAATAGGACAAGAATAGTATGAAATGAAGTCACAAAACTATATATTGGTAGATATAGAATGGATCATTTATTGAATAATGGAATACAAGCAAAATTTGTGAGATAGAAGGGACTCTTTATACCAGGGCATTTCGAAGCCTAACCAGAAGAGTAGAGAAGGTGCTAGGTAGCATGGAGAAGATACAGCGTCTAGCGTAGGGTTCATTAGGGGCGAAAAATATTAAGAGGAATTATAGAATATTGGGAGAAGCTTTATTGAATTCTAAATCTCTAAATATATAAAAGCGAAAATGTATGTATGTATTATGTTTGTGTGTCTGCTAAAAACTTTCGACAGACGCGACGAAAATTCACAAAGTCGGTATCCTATCGAAGCCCCATCCTTCGCTTGAAAAATATCGAACGAAAAATTGGCCAAAAACGTTAACCTTTTCACCCCGAAATCGACAATTTTCGACAGGGGGGGGTTAACAAAAACAGGTTTCTCGTAACGATGACCGATTCTACGCATGCGCCAGATGACGTCTGACGTCGTGACCTGATTTACTTTAAATAGTTGAAAAACCGAACACAATTCGTCTACGTCGCTTTACCGCAGTTGATTAGCGCTTTTGTTGATTATCTAAACGTTTTGGTTCGAATCGTGGTGTGAGATGTTTTTTTTTTTTTGCGATTTTTTAAATTTAAATATTGAACCCTGTGTTATTTAAGCCATTTTTCACGTAACGTTCGTTTTCCTGTTTTTTGTTTTTTTTTTACTTCGCTTATTCTTAGCGATCCCCAAAACACCCGGGTATCCACCAATTTTTTAAATTTTAATATCGAAACAGGTTATTTAAGCCATTTTTTACGTGTCCGTTCTGTTTTCATCGTTCGTTTGCCTTACGTTAGATTTGTTTGTGTTTTTTTAATGTTTTGATTACCCCCTCCCGCTTAATTAAAACGTTGAATGCTTACATCGTCGTCGTCGTCGTCGTCGTCGTCGTAACACTCGACGACTTTCAAACATCTTTCACTAACTCATTCTGGCTGGCCGATTTTATTTTCAAACTTCGCCTCAGGGCTTTGGGTTCGATCCTACCCCCCGGTTTCTGTTTTATTTAACACCACACACACCTATAAACACCCGGGCAACGCCGGGTACCCCTGCTAGTAAATAAATAAAGGAGAAGCTTGTTATATATAGTATGATATATAAAGTTGTATATGGTCTTTAACATAGTATTGAGTTTAAGAGGTATATATTTTAGGATAAATTTGGGGGTATATTGTGGCTGCGTGGTAATTTATTTTGATGGTTTGTGGGGTGTCTATTATCTATGGAGTGGTATTTTTGACAGGCATTATCCGGATAAATCTCCTCTTGTGGATTTGAACTCTCTCTTTTCCTCTTACGCATTAAGCTATATATATATATATATATATATATATATATATATATATATATATATATATATATATATATATATATATATAAATACCAGCAGTGGTTGACGTTATGTTTTGAGAAAAATAGAAAAACCGAGTGAAATTATTAAAATAATCAACATTTCGTCCCTATTTGACATCTGTGTAAACAATATCTCTACAATTATATAAATGCAACTTTGTCTGTGTTTGAATTTGTTCCTTATGGACTCCAAAACGGTTAAACAGATCCTCTTTAAATTTTATTTTAAATTAATTTTATTCATACTGGTTATATATATATATATATATAACCAGTATGCATAAAATTAATTTAAAATGACCTTTTCACAAATCGACAAAAACTATTGCATCTACCTGATAAAAGTAACGTCTTGTTCAGAAAATCTATTAACTAAAATTCCGAATTATTTAAGCTAATCTTGGATGCCAGAAATCTGACTAAACAGAGAAATTTACACGCTGCATTTATGCGTATACTAGCGGGGAGACCCGACGTAGCTCTGGATTGAATGATGATCAACGAATATTTCACACTTCTATATTTTTATTCTCATCTAAATCCGTGAAATCGCAAAGGAGGAAGCTTCATATGCCTCCATGCAGTAACTTAATCCAAAATATATGCTATTCTACTCTTGACAACCTACTGTTTCTTTTATAAAATTGTTTTATATAACTTTCTTTCCAGTAACGACAAAAAAGTTTAGATATTTACGTGCGGAGTTTGAACCTACACACCACGTAACAAAAAACTAACAAAAAATAAACAAAAACTAATAATAATAATAAACCAAAAAGCACATTTTTATGTCTTATAAAATTCTTTGTAGTTAATGAATAAAAAATATAGAAATTTACGTGCGGAGTTTGAACCTACGAACCACGTCATGCAAAAAAATAAATAAATAAAAATTTAATAAAACACGCCATTAACTTACCCACAGCAGATTTTTCACGGCCCGTTGTTCTATCATTGTTGCTAAGCGACGACATCGAAAAAACATGGGTTTATCGATGACAGATGAATTAAAAAATCGGTTTCGTTTATCGATTATCGGTAATTATCGGGGTAAATCTAAGACAACACTTTACTAAGATCACTCCCAAACTTATGCACTAAAGTTCTGTAAAATTTAAAGAGGATCTGTTTAGCCGTTTTGGAGTCTATAAGGAACAAATTCACACACAGACAAAGTTGTAGTTATATAATTGTAGAGATATTGTTCACACAGATGTCAATTACATTTTCAACGTTTTGCATGACCGGTCTAACGAGGGAACAAATTGCGATGGATGCTATTTAGTTATGTATTTATTTTTTAATTATGCAAATATACAAACGAGATGATAAGTGAAGATTGTTTTTCACCTTGTTGAACCGGATTCGTGTGGTTGCAATTTAAATATTTGACACAAAAGCATAATAGGTATTCAAAAGCAAATTTTAGTCAGTTAGAACTGCTTTTAAACCGTCACGAATAATACAGATTAGAACTTGTGAAACAAATTCGATTTGATCTTTAACCGGTATTAATAGCTGCTAAGGGGTCAAGATTTAAAAAAAAGTTACTTGGCAAGCGCAATCAACTTAAACTGTCTCCTATCCGCATGCGAAAATATAGCTTTGTAGGTTAAACATTTATTTTTGCAATTTGTGTATGCGTATGGATTTTAGTCAAACGGTAACGGATGCAGTTGGTGAGCTGTGTTTTGGTTTCGATTCTAGCTAATAGCATCCAACTATTATATATTGGGTACAATATAATAGTTGATAGAAAATTGGCTCTATAATGATAAATCAAAAAACTGTATAAATAAAAATATCATATTTAAGTGTATTTTACGACCGGGCAACACCAGACGGCTTACTAGTGGATTATAATTGATGAAGCCGGAACCTAGAAATGCTTGTCATACAACAGAAAATAGCATAAAGATTTCTACCAACTATTTCAACTTTATAGAGTTAAGAGATAGTTAATTTTCTGCTATTGTGTTAGTTGCTAAAAGGAAGACACTAGCTTAGTAAGAGAAGGTTGACTTTATGACTTGATTCGAATCTCCCGATCAGCGAAAAATATCACTTTGTACACTGATGATTGCATCAGCATAGGACACTATATATTTTGCTTATATATATTTTTATTATATATATTTTTTATTATATATATATATATATATATATATATATATATATATATATATATATATATATATATATATATATATAATAAAAACTTGTAATTTTTTTTCAAATTTACAAAAACAGAAAACACGATAAACCCATAAGAAAGTTATAAAAACTTTAAATTATCCAGCAAGGAGTACAAATCAACTCGAAAAACCTTATTTCATGAAGTTTCGAAGAACGCAATTCTTCTAATCAGAAAAAAATGGTGAAAAATATATAATAAATTTTACAGGTTAATGCATTGACAAAAAACTACAAATCTGAAATTAATCATACTTGTATGGAAAAAGTTATTGAACAGTTATAGAAAGTTTGATATGGATTAAAAATGATTAAGAAAGCAGGAAACGGGAAAAGAGGGAAGAAAAGGTAGAAATGGAAATTATATACTGACTAACTTGTCGCCCGGCGTTTCCCAATTGTACAATACGCTTAAACATGATATTTTAATTCATGCAGATTGGTTATAAATTACTATTGATCCAATCGTGTATTGAATATTATATATTACGAGGAATAATTTGCCCAGTAGCCTAATTCGCAAAAGAAAACATAAAAATAAAAGAAGAAATAATAATGATAATGTCTTCCATGAAATTCAGTCTGTGTTTGTTTACAATATCACGTCAGCTGATATTTGGGCTTGACGACGAATGTCCTGGAAAAGTCACTTTTGATTAATGTTTAGTTTTAAAATGCAACCGAAGAAATGATTTGCGGCGATTTTAAATGGTTCCTTTTCTTTCATCGTAAATTGAACTCAATAATAAGAAAATAATTAAAATCGTGAGGTACACCCGGGCTTGAACAAGGGGATCATTGGATCTGTAGTCGAATGTTCAACTACTAAGCTTGTATAAAGGCCATGTTGGACTGAAATATGTCTATCTAAAAAAGCTACTCCAATTTTATTTGTATTCACTAGTTGAGATCATTGAAACGAATCGGACTGTATTATAGTTTAAAACAGAGGACAGTAAAAAAAAAAAGGTCATATCGCACTATGAGTATAAATAAGAGGGCATTGTATTCCTTATTAAATACCGTATATATATATATATATATATATATATATATATATATATATATATATATATATATGACATAATCGCGTTAAAGTACTATGTCTCGTCATATCATCGAAGTAAAGCAATGTTGAGCCTGGTCAATAACAGATAGGGAATCATTTGAGAGAACCAAGCGCTGTATGTAGAATGGAATGGACATCTCCATGTAAGAACTGCAAATGTTTACCGTCATAATCTCACCTTACGGAGATATACAAGCGATTGCGTACCACTTGTTAATTTGGCATTCCCATGAAACTTCCTCTTTCTAATGAAGCCGGTTAAACTCACCTAGTGTGGACATCGTTTCGAGTGTGGCTAAAGTCACTAAACCTCATAAAACGTCAAGTCTTTCTGTCAGTTATATATAAAACATATTAGCGTTTATAGATGTATGCCTTAATATGTGAATAAAAAAACAAAGCTAAAAACAAAGCGATTTGAATATGCTGTAGTCTGAATTAAGGATACTTGATAGATGTGCAAATTGCACTGTTTATGCACCGATGTCAAACACGAAACGCTAAAACAAAAACACAGCTGCAATTACATTTCGCTGATGACTATAGCGACATGAATATAATGACAGGAAACAACAACTGCTATCACATTTCAAGAGAAACTCGGTTTTGCGACTCGCTTTATGCGGGAATATTTATATATGCTGATACATTTAATTGGGTCGGTGATAGCACATTGTTTAACGTGGAAAACTGTCGACAGAATGATGTTTGAGTTCTCTCGGGGCAATCGCAATAATTCCAAACCATCTTTAAGAATGAATGAAATAAGCTATATTATCTCTTGTAGAACTTACGATCCAGCATTTTATTGTTTTCTCAATGAGGATGATTGCAACGTCTTGTCAGATGAGTGCCACTCCCTCAGACACTTAAAGTCCATGAGCCCAAAAATGACTTCCATCGCCACATGACCATTTTAATATACAAATGCCTGAGGGAGTATCTATACATAGATGATGTTACAGAGTCTTAGATTTGTACGACAGCTATGTCTCTCCCTCTCGGTTCAAAATGTTGAGATCCAGCAACAAGCAAGAGCAAGATAGCCAGCAACAAGTTAAACTGCAGACCAGCTTAATGCAGGTACTGGTCTCCCGCTTTATGGTTTTTTAAATCAGAGATTTGCTTCTCCTAGAAATGTTGCTTACGGAAGCCCTCTCCACCCCAACACACATATACACACACAAATATACACGGTGCTAGTTGGCCATTGACCAAGAAAAAGGGTTCATTCGCCCTTTGGGAGGTCTTGTTTTTAAACCATTCCGGGAGACTATCCGCCCTCCTCACCAAACAAGTCTGGTGGGGGAACCAGTATAGTCGCCGGTGACCCGACCATGAGGCAGGTAGTACTGGGTTACATGGTACCAGTAGCATATGCCATGACCTGACATACATATATATATATATACACACACATACACACACACACACACACACACACATATATATATATATATATATATATATATATATATGTTTGGCTGTGGAATTTATTATATACATTCTCTCACATTCTGAAAATCCTATCATAAGTTGCTCGCTTGGTTAGTATTGCTGGATGGCATCGTCCTTTCGAGTTAAAACTCCTACTAGTGAGACATCAGCTTGGGGTTATTAGCTGGTTGGATGACCGCGTCCCTTGTTGAGACGTAGTAGGTTCATTTCACAGTCGGATTTCGGCGCGGTTTGCTTGATCTGTGTTGGTTAATTGAAATTCTTGTGTGCAGGGCGTTTGCTCAGTTGGTAGAGTGCTTGCCTTGCATGCAAGAGGCTCGGGTTTCGAATCCTGAGTTCGGATGTGTCTAACTGACGAGCCCAAATGAGGGCGAAACTCGAGTCTTGGACTTCCGGTTCTTTGACTGTCATGGCTCTTGTGGGCTGCGATGTTGTTTGGCTGTGGAATTTATTATATATATATATATATATATATATATATATATATATATATATATATATGAATATTTACCAGAAAACCATAAAAGTATTACTGCCCCTCGCTTTGAGTTGAACTACTAGCGAGTATAGTCAAATGTTTTTTTTAAGGAAGAAATACTTTTTCCTTTAAAAAGCATAGCAATTCTGCAACATAGAACATACATGCTGGACATTGGTACAGGCAGTAATATCTTTTGTTAAGGGGATACGTTAGAGAGCCTAGCACTATAAGTTTATGGAAGAAAACAAAAAAAAGAGAGAATTAAAAGGCATGAATACACTCACAAATACAAGAAAAGAAGGAAATGAAGGCACGGAAATATCATTTAAAAAAAAAATAGGATCAAATCAAAAAAATGCCCACCCTAAATTCCGGCTCTGGAAGTATTTGAACTGGACGTTGAAACTCGCTAAGAATCTTAGTGTAAAAACATAAGCAAAAAATACATGAATCCAATAATGCAAAAAATATACAACACTAATCTGATAGTTTCGGCGGATAAAGCAATGAATATATATATAGTATGGACCCGAAATGTTAAAGGAGGGTTGTTCCCTTCTCATGTAAATAAGAAGGCAGACTCGATAATTGAAAATGATATTAGGAAAAGGCTAGAATGGAACGCTTTAGGCAAGTGTTAAAAGATAATGGATAATTGAAATCCTAGGAATGCAATCGAGTGTTAATTCTTTCAGTCATAACTGGATATTAAATATGTCAGTTCAGAGAATGGGAAATGCTAGTCTATAGATAACGATTCAAAATAGGTTAGATATTGAACAATTAAAATTGAGAATTCTTTGTTTGACAAAAGTGTTTTTGGGCAGAAATATGTAAAATCCACGTGAAATGTAAATCACGTTGGTTAACAGCACACCTCTGACGTCATAAACAAAGAACATTCTTGATATATTGAGATGAGGTCGGAAGATAATCAGACAATGACAGTCACAGTGATAGAGTCAGTTAGAGACTGGGAGCTGGTGACCTTAGAGGCGAAGGGTGGAAGAGAGACCAATGTAGCTATACAAGTTTGAATTCCTGACATCATCAATCGGCCGGATGAGGAATAAAGAAATCATCTAATATTTTGTAACGGTTTTTTTTTCGTGTCGTCATTCCACAAGTTAAATGCGTTTTGTCTATCCTCATCTCATTAATGAACTTTGTATAACCCCCTCTCAAGTTATGTGCCCCCTCCTCTGTGTTAACAAGAACTGTATAAATGTCTCCACTCCGTAATAATAATATGAAGTCCCCAAGAATTGTAATAGTGTTCATCGTGTGAGTAATCTATATAAATGTCATTATCCTTCTTTTGTTCTGTGATCCCCGTTATATGTATCTCCAATATGTACCTCGATTATTCAACATGTCCCCAACATGTACCCCCTACACAACAGAAACATATAATATGCTGATAATTAATGAATTAAAAAAGAAGTATACAATTGCAGAAGAAAATGAACGACACAAATGAGGATCTATGAAAAAAAAAATGAAATAAAATAAAATCGAGGTATATACACCATTACGTCTTCGTTTTATGAATTAGATTTTAACAATAATCCTTTAATTAGACAAATATAACCGTGCATATTAAATTTAGGTTGTATAAGTAAAAAAAAAATATTAGATAGAACCATACCAACATACAAACATTACAAAACATAATTAAACATAACCTTTGGATCTTCTGTGAAGAAGTTATTAGCTGGTATAGTTAACCCAACGAAGGAAGAGAAAATTTATAATGTTTGACGTAGACTCATATAACCCATCAGTTTCATCGAACTTATTAATAGTATCGCATTCGATACGAGCGACAATGTATTAAAATGCCTGGCATAACGTGTAAACGACACGCTTCGCTAATATTAGCCCATGAAACTCGTACATTTTAAAACTCGGATTTTTGATCGACGTAGTTTTTAATCGATGTAGTTTATAATCGACGTAGTTTTTGATCGACGTAGTTATCAATCGACGTAGTTTTTGATCGACGTAGTTTTTAATCGACGTAGTTTTTGGTCGACGCAGTTTTTAATCGATGTAGTTTTTAATCGACGTAGTTTTTAATCGACGTAGTTTTTGATCAACGTAGTTTTTAATCGACATAGTTTTTAATCGACGTAGTTTTTAATCGACGTAGTTTTTGATCGACATAGTTTTTAATCGACGTAGTTTTTAATCGACATAGTTTTTGATCAACGTAGTTTTTGATCGAGTTTTGTACACTTTTAACCTCCATTTATTCGATACAATTGATTCTTTATTTTACTTTTATTTTTTTTCTTGCCCTTTCCGCTCATATTCATTTTCACCTCATCAATTCCATGAATTCGACCTGAAGATGATTCCCAGTCGAAGAGAAAGCACCCGTGATAACTATGAAACTTCCCTTAATATTTTCGATTCTGATATAAAAAAAAATATAAGGAAAACATCGGAAAAGTAATAAAAAATCCTAAAGCAAAGTACATCCGCGTATATTCATATATGCATATATATGTATACATATATATATACATATATATACATATATATATATATATATATATATATGTATGTATGTATATAGGAGAACAATAGAAATGGGAAATGAAGTCACAAAAAAACTATATAGTGGTGAATATAGATTGCTTCATTTATTAAATAAGGGAATACAAACAATATATATATATATAAATATATATATATATATATATACACACAATACGGATGAGATACGTTTGAATACCAAATTATAACACAATATTATGAAAAAAAAATTTATTTCGTTAACAGTTTTAATTTTAAACAAATAAATATTTGTTCATTTTTTCCTTTCAAACGTATCTCATACGTATTTTTTTAAAATACAATAGATGCTTTTATCATGGAATTTAAAACCTTAACGTATATATATATATATATATATATATATATATATATACATATATATATATATATATATATATATTTATATATATAGGTAACGACATTTTTACTTCATCAAGATTAAAGAGTACTGCATAAATATTATACAAAGTTATAAAGTTTTACATGATAGTTATCTTGAAAATAAAAATTAAACAGAACAAAGGAAACATTACTAGACAACAATTAGGAAACAATTCTCTTACACTTTGATTTTGAACAAAATAATTTAATATTTGGTAAACAAGTTATTTTTAATAAGATCACTACATTGTGGACCGCGTGACCTAATTAATTTCTTGCAAAAATCAGTAGAATTTTTCCTGATTCGTCTTTCTATATCTCCCATAGGTAATATTGTCCCCCTCCCCCTCGAGCCTTATCTTCCAAATACTTTTTATTCGATCTAGGTCGAGTCTCCCGGATAACCACTTTATTAAGGCGATTCCTTTTTCTTCAAATAAAACCATAATCTTCTGAACCTTTTGGCAAGGTGAAAATACATGAAAAAAGGACATTCATAAAGACTATAGTGTAAGCTTGTAACCACATATAACTGCAACAGCAGTGATTTGACATGTATGAGGATGGTAGGAGCAACTTCTACAGATGAAAGCATTTACCAAAGCCTCACACTGCCAGCACCAAACTAAACGGCTTTCTAAACACATTGAAAAGACAGCATTTCATTTGTACGACCGCATACATATGTTTGGCCGTCAGAACTAAATTAAATCAAATTGGGTCTGTCATTGAAGTGAACTATATTCCATTGTATGTCAGGGCATACAGTATTTTATCTTGTAAATTCTATGCGCGCTCTTTGGTTACGCTTTGAAATGAGAAGCTGGAATACAGCCATATAATCCTGCATTTTTTCATTTTTAACATGTGAGCAACCATTTTCCTTGAGATTTTATTATTCGTCTCTTCATTAAATTTACAGTTAATTGGTTTGTAGTCCAAACGGTTTTTATAGACATTCTTATAATTTCTCGGTCATCTCTTTGCAATATCCTTAGAGGTCTGCCAATTTTTGGTTTTGCATTTAACGTCTTCTCAGTATATATATATATATATATATATATATATATATATATATATATATATATATATATATATATATATATATATATATATATATATGTTGGATGTGATAATTAATGTCTACACATATGCAGACATGTTTCAGTGACCACTCTGCCAGGGAAAATCACCTCATCAGGCCAAGAATATCCACGAGATATTCTTGGCCTGATGAGGTAATTTTTCCCTGGCAGGGTGGAATTGTTGCTCTCCTAAAGCACTTCCTTCGAAATGAATTAAGCCCTAATTGTTCTTCAGAACCTCCATATAGGGCAATAAGTAACCTTTTCCTTGCATCAGTTATTGACTTCTGTGTTTATGTCATTTTATTGACTATATCTGCATGCAATCCTTCTCTCTTGTGTAAAAGTCTGGGTAATTTATGCTTTCCTTGCCCGAATAAAGAAGAAACTTTGTAACACCCACTTGGAGCATGTAGGGAAAGGGAGTAATCTTTTAATGCACCAAGAAAATAATCATTAAACACCTGCATACACTAGTGTTTCATCCTTTCGTTATCATCAGTGCAGGACGTCACGATTACAACCGGTCGGGAGATTTGAATTTGGCCACGAAGCTATCTTTGACTTTATTAGCAAGGAACAAACCCACACGACCAACTTTAACCCCCAAAAAACCCGTTGAAATTGAAACATTTAACATATATATATATATATATATATATATATATATATATATATATATATATATAGTCATCCACATACAGTACTGTTTCGCTGTTTCACAGCTCATCATTGCGGCTAGACAGGCAACTACCTCAAGCCAGGTATATATATATATATATATATATATATATATACATATATATATATATATATATATATATATATATATATATATGTGTGTGTGTGTGTGTGTGTGTGTGTGTGTGTTATTCCAGGTTAATATTTTACGTAGTTGACGCAACCAATGAATTTTAACGCGGTATATATAAAGATTGCTCAATACTAGAGTAGAGAAAAGTTTACTTTGCATTTGTTTTATGTGAGCATTAATATGTTGCAACACATTCATGAGAATATTTCGGTCAGCTAGTAACAGGAAAGTAGAGATGTCTTTTAGAGATATTATTTACCGTAATTAATATCGCTTGAAAACGTCTCTAGTAACTTGTAACACAGAGGAGACAACCAATCTAAAAAACCATGAACAATAAACAATAAAGCTGGATTGCCCAGACACTATATATTATATGCAAATGTTATTTCAGATTATTTGAAAGCATAGCAGCAAGTTTTAGTTTCCCTTTCATCAAGTTCAGAGTTTGGGATATATATATATATATATATATATATATATATATATATATATATATATATATAGAGAGAGAGAGAGAGAGAGAGAGAGAGAGAGAGAGAGAGGCTAGCATGGGTGCCCGGCGTTGCTTGGAGGTGTATGCTGAGCAAAAAAAAAAAAAAAGAAATGGTCAAGTTTTTTTTAAATTTGACCCCTATTATGATCCCTTAAAATGTATTGTTTTGGGCCAAAATCCAGTAATTAAATTAGATCCATGTCCAAGGAACCTATATCTAAAATTTAGACCCAAAATTGTCGGAGGAGTTTGGTAGAGTCCTCAAAAGTCAAAGTGTTGAACTTTGACCCCTTAACAGCCGAAAACCGATCACAAAGATTTTCCCAAATCTCAGCACACAGTATATCAAATTTCGAGTCTGTAGACTAAAAATTGACAGAGTTATTGCGTAGGGAAATGTACACACACAGACATACAGATACACAGACACATTCACTTTTATGTATAAACTAGCAATGGGTGCCCGGCGTTGCCCGGGTGTTTGAAGGTGTATGCTGAGGAAAAAAATAATAAAAGGTCAATTTTTTAAACTTTGATCCCTATTATGATCCCTTAAATTTATTGTTTTGGGCTCAACTTAAGTTATTAAGTAAGATCCATGTGCGACGAACCTATATCTAAATTTTCAAGTGCTTAGACCAAACATTGTCGGAGGAGTTTGGTAGAGTTCTCAAAGGTCAAATCGTTGAACTTTGACCCCTTAATCGCCAAATTTCTGGCCAAACACCGATTACCTCGATTTATCCAAATCTCACTACCCTATATATCAAATTTCGAGTCTTTAGACTTAAAATTGACAGAGTTATTGCGTATGGAAATGTACACAGATACACACACATGCAAACAGACACACACAGAGACACGTTCACTTTTATATATATATATATATATATATATATATATATATATATATATATATATGTATATATATATTGCAATTAGGAAAGGAAGACAGAGATACACAGACACGTTCACTTTTATAGATATACTAGCATGGGCGCACGGCGTTGTCCGGGTGTTTGGATGTACATGTTGAGCAAAAAAGAAAAAAAAAATGTGGTAGTAGGAACGCAGGCTCGAACCCGTATCGCAAAGGAGGAAAAGAACGGGGTAAAACCTAACGTTTATGCTGTTACGACCACCGCCAAACTGGAAGCGACATTTTTTAAAATTGAGGCTAGACAAGCTAAAGGAGAGGATAATTTTCAAAAACATCGGCGAAAAAAGTGACCCCCTCCCCTGTAGAAAAGTGCCTAGATATTAATGTTTTTAGCCAATTTTTCGATATTTGTCGTATGAAAGGTCGAACATAAAAACGATACTGATCTTGGTAAAATCCATCGCTTCTATTGAAAGTTTAAGGCAGACATGCAAACATACATACATACATACATTTATATATTGGTAACTAAAATATTTCGACCGAAACTGATGAAAAAACTTGCCCAATCTCTGAATACCCTTTATGTAAAATTTCAAATATTTAGACCAGAAATTGTCTGAGTAATTTGGAAGAGACCGCAGAGATCATTTTTAAAACTTTGATCCCTATTATGATCCCTTAAAATTTTTGTTTTGGGCTCAAATCAAGTTATTAAGTTAGATCCATGTCCAAGGAACCTATATCTCAAATTTAAAGTGCGTAGACCCCATATTGTCGGAGGAGTTTGGTAGAGTTCTCAAAGGTTAAATCGTTGAACTTTAACCCCTTAACAGCCACATTTGTGGCAGAAAACTGACCACAAAGATTTTCTCAAATCTCAGTATCCTGTATATCAAATTTCGAGTCTGTAAACTAAAAATTGACAGTTATTGCATAGGGAAATGTACACAGACGCACAGACAGGCAGACAGACACAGACACAGACACACAGACACTTTCACTTTTATAGATATACTAGCATGGGTGCCCGGCGTTGCCCGGGTATTTGGAGGTGTATGTTAAGCAAAAAAAAGAAATAAAGCGGTCAATTGTTTTTTAATTTGATCCTTATTATGACCTCTTAAAATTTATTGTTTTGGGCGCAACTCAAGTTATTAAGTTAGATCCATGTCCAACTCAAGTTATTAAGTTAGATCCATGTCCAACGAACCTATATGTAAAATTTCAAGTTTTTAGACAAAAAATTGTCGGAGGAGTTTGGTAGGGTTCTCAAAGGTCAAATCGTTGGACTTTGACCCTTTAACAGCCAAATTTCTGACCAAAAACTGATTACATCGATTTTCCCAAATCTCATTACCCTGTATATCAAATTTCGAGTCTCTAGACTAAAAATTGACAGAGTTATTGCGTAGGAAAATGTACACAAACACACGCACACATGCACACACACACAGATACTTTCGATTTTATAGATATATGGATAGATAGATATATGCAGGGTGACAAAAAAACAAATCAAAAGCTAAATGGAGGCCAACAAGAACATATGCTGTAGAACTAAGAAAAAAAGGCCAAAGACCCTAGTGTTCTGATGTGATGTTTTGAATATAATAAACTAGTTATGGCCAAAATTTCATTCCATTCGGACAAAGCACTAAGAAATGGGGCCTAATTAGAATTGGGGTCCGTTTTTTTGCGTCACCCTATATATATATATATATATATATATATATATATATATATATATATATATATTATAATGTTTGACTCACGTTCAGGTTATCTACATCTACAATTTCAAGTGTTTGGATCCAAAATTGGCAGAGGAGTTTAGTAGAGACTACTAAGACACAAAATTGGCTAAATAGTTTGCTAGAGACCGCAATAGTCAAATCCTTTGAACTTTGGCCCCTTGGCAGCCAAATCTTCGGCCAAACGCCGATTTAAAAGATTGCCCTATGATTGAAGACACTATATGTAAAATTTAAAATGTTTAAACCAAAAATTGGCTGAGTAATTTGGTAGGGACCGCAGGGATCAATTTTTTTTTTAAACTTTGATCCGAATTTTTGCCATTTTACATCAATTGTTTTGAGCTCGAATCAAATTAAAAAGTTTGATCCATGTCCAAGTACCTACATCTAATATTTCAAGTGAAAGACCCAAAATTGGCACAGGAGCTTGGTAAAGTTTTCAAAGACCAAATCGTTGGATTTTGACAGTCAAATTCCTGGCCGAAAACCGATTAAAAATGTTTGCCCAAATCTCAATACTCCTTATGTCAAATCTCGAGTCTGTAGACGGAAAAATGACAGAGTAGTTTGGTAGCGAAAATGTACACAGACAGAGACAATTTCACTGTGGTCTGCTTTGAATCTCAATGTAAAATTCATAACTTTTCACTCGTGTCCGCTCACTTCATACATCAGACATTTACATGTCACTCATGTCCAAATATAATTTTCTTTCACTTTTTTTTATCTATTCTCTATTTACTCTCATTTTCTTTTCTCTCGCGTTCACTCGTTTTTCCTTGATTCGTTGGAAATGCTTTGTCAGAATTAACAACAGGTTCCTTTCTTAGATTCTTAAATATCGAAATACGTTATTATTTATAGGGAAATTTCATATGAATTAAATAAAGCCTATTTTGCGGGGAAGGAGGTGTATGCTTTATAGCTATGTATGTATGTATGTGTGTGTGTGGGTTCATGCGAATGTGTGTTTGTGTATGTGTGTCTTCGCATCAAAAGAGGCACGTGTCTCATTGGTGAACTTGATCTTGAACTGAGAACTTAATTGGAGTCGATAGTGATGATTTATTTAGACAGCTGACAAAGAAAGAAAAAAAATTTTGTTCAATAATAACAAACGTAGAAGACATCGATCTCATTTAAATGCTCAAATACAAATCTACATTAGCACAAAATCAAACACATGTTTCCATAAGCCCTCTTTCCTTTTCTAAACACCCACAACACACACATACACACACACACGCGCGCGCGCGCGCACACACACACACACACACACATATATATATATATATATATATATATATATATATATATATATGTGTGTGTGTGTGTGTGTGTGTGTGTGTGTGTGTGTGTGTTCGGACGATTAATCGGAATCGGGAATATGAAAAATCGGAGCTTTTTTAGGTATCGGAATCTCAAGATTACGCCCCTCACAACTGTGTTCTTACGTTTAAGACAATAAATGCACACTTAAGATGCGTTTTTACAGTAATCGGTACAAAATAACAACTTTATAGTAAAATATTTAGAGTTTTATAAAGAATCGAAATCAGTAATTGCATCGGAATCGGGAAAATACAGTAATCGTCCCATCACTAATATATATGTATATATATTAGTGATGGGACGATTTTATATATATATATATATATATATATATATATATATATATATATATATATATATATATATATAAAGTTTTACATAAAATAGGCGGAAGTTTCTCTAGAGCTCTTTCGGCTTTCATCTCATCAGGAGGAAATCGATAGCGTAAAAAATAATATTATATCGAAAGTTTAAAGAGTTTTAATGGGGAACTATTGAATGCGCCAAAAGTTTTGGCACATTTAATTAAAACTCTTAAAACTTTCGATATAATATTATTTTTTACGCTATCGATTTCCTCCTGATGAGATAATAGCCGAAAGAGCTCTAGAGAAACTTCCGCCTATTTTATTTAAAACTTTATATAAATTCTGTACCTCCAAACATTTCATTTATATATATATATATATATTAGTGTTTGGACGATTACTCAGAATCAAGAATCGGCAAAATCGCAATTTTTGCGGTATCGGAATCGGTATAGGAAAAGTTGTGTATATTTTCTGATACCAAAAGCGATTCCTATAATTACCTATTTCGGTTTGATGTTGTTTAAACAAAACTATCCAGAATTAGTTGTAATAATAAAATAATGAATATTTATTGATTTTCAACTAGCAGTAACACGAATATCTACAGATCACCCCCCACTGACAAGTTTGTTTTTATGTTTGAGAAAATATCAGCACATTTAACATTTATGCTTTCAAGGTAATCGCGAAAAAAGATAACAACTTTGATGTTAAATATTTAGAGCATTCTTAGCAGGTTCTCCAGAATAAAAACTCGAATAAACCTAGAACCCTATCCTCCAACGTAGACCCCTACTACCAGGTCTCCTTCTCCAACATAAGGGGTCTACGTTCCAACCTTCCGGAGGTTGAAACCCAATTACAGGAGACGAAACCGAACATATTATTTCTAAGTGTAACTGGAATAGGGCCGACCACTTCCCTAGATGAGTTCATAATTAACGGATACTCTAACTTAACAGCTAAATCTGACCCCCAAGATCACCATGGGCATGGAATATGTGCCTACATAAAGGATGGCTTCCCGTGTGGGAGGGATATATCTAGAGAATATCCTAATTTACCCTATATGTGCTTCAGGGTTGCACTTGCTAACACCACTGCATTTATATTTGCCCTCTATCGGCCCCACACAAGCGGAGTTACTATCTTTAAGAGCATATCTGAGAAAATAGACCACATCCTGTCTGCACATCCCTCGGCTAACATCCACATCTGTGGTGACTTGAACGTCCATAACGTGGAATGGCTGACCCATTCAAATAAGACAGATGATGAGGGGAGGTTTTGTCATGATTTTGCCATTGCTTATGACCTCACTCAGATTGTTCGCGAACCCACCCGTGTGCCCGATACACCCGGTCAATATGCAAGCCTCTTAGATCTTTTCCTCTCAACTTCACCTGAGCTATGTTCATGTTCCGTTCATTCTCCTCTAGGATCCTCCGACCACTCCGTCGTATCAGTTAAGATAAAAATGAAATGTAATAAGTCCCCAGACGTACCCCTCCACCGTACTGTATACCGATACTCTATGGCTGACTGTGATAGCTTCCATACATTCATATCTGATTTAGCTCTGCACTCCATGTTTAAAAAGGAAGTCTCCTCTATAGTATCAGATTTGACCGAATGGTTAATTGTAGGCATAGACCAATTCATACCATCTAAAAAATTCCAACAAAAACCTAACAGCCAGCCATGGTTCTCCCCAGAATGTGCTGTTGCACAGAAATCACTTTTTCCATGGCTACCAACGTAATAGATGCACTGAGACTAAAGCTGCTTTCAGGACTGCCAGCAACCACTGTAAAAGAGTAATAAAAATGCAAGAGAGCTATATGCCCAGTCTGTTAAAATCAAGGTAGCTGATCAGCGGCTTGGTTCCCACCAGTTTTGGCAAATAACAAATAGGATCCTGAACAGAAGTGTGCGTTCTATCCCAACCATTATCAATAGACCAGAGGTCATCTCGTCAGCGTCAGACAAGGCCAAACTATTTGCAAAGAACTTTGTAGCTAATTCTACCCTATGCGACGAAGGCCATCAACTCCCCATATTTTCTCCTATAACACAGAACAAGCTAGGTAACATACAAATATCCGTGCATGAGGTCGCCAAGCTAATCAAGAACCTTGATTCCAGTAAAGAAACTGGCCCTGATGGCATCCCAATTATAGTGTTAAAAAAGCTTCAACCAGAACTCGCTCCCATACTTACGAAACTATTTAAGCGCTGCCTTAAGGAGAAGTGCTTTCCGACTCCATGGAAGACCTCATCAGTTTGCCCTGTATGTAAGAATTCAGGTGATAAGTCATCTCCCTCTCAGTACAGACCAATAAGTCTTCTGTGTGTTATGAGTAAGTTGCTGGAATCAATATTAAATAGAGAAATAGTCAACTACCTCAGCAGGAACAACCTTCTTAGTGACACACAATATGGTTTCCGCTCTGCAAGATCTACCGCAGATGTGCTGACGGTTATATCCCACAGGATTAGTGAATCTCTTGACAAAGGCTTTCTTTCTAGGGCAATTGCGCTTGACATATCAAAGGCCTTCGACAAAGTATGGCATAAGGGTCTACTTTACAAGATTTCCAGCTTCGGTATCACTTCAAATGTTTTCTCAATCATTAAATCATTTCTCTCCGATAGGCTCATAAGAGTAGTGGTTGATGGACAAAAATCGGAGGCCTGCAATATAAATGCTGGAGTCCCTCAGGGGTCAATCCTGGGCCCAACTCTCTTCCTGATCTACATCAATGACCTCCCTAAACACATACTAAATTCATTCGTTGACATCTATGCTGATGACACGACCATCTACGGCAACACATTAAAGGCTGTAAATGACAAAGTTCTCTCTGATTCTCTCTCCTCTGATCTCGAGCGCGTGGTTCAGTGGGGGAAGACGTGGCTGGTTACCTTTAATGCATCCAAAACCAAAATTTATCTTTACATCATCAACGCTCTGACCCCCATCTGGCATCAATTGGGAGGGATGGCTCTCGTCTTGGTGAGGCCCCGTGTTTTGATAAGCTTCTGGGTTTGACCTTTACTCCTGGTCTGAAATGGAACACTTACATCAAGTCTGTTGCTAAGGTCGCTGGAAAGATGGTGGGATACTTCTACCGCTCCAGAAGATATCTCACTACTGATGCAATTCTCTATCTCTATAAAAGCCAAGTACGTGCAAAGATGGAGTACTGCTGCCACATCTGGGCTGGAGCTTCAAAAAACAGCCTATCCTGCCTTGACAAAGTACAAAATAGACTTCGTGGTTTAGTGGGGATGCTCTCTTCTCCTCCCTGCAACCTCTCTCCCACAGAAGAGACGTTGCGAGCCTGTCTTTGTTTTATCGTTATTTCCCTGGCAAGTGCTCGTCCGAGCTCTAATCTCTGGTGCCCCCTCGCCAATACTTCATGATAAACACCCGTCTAGCTAAAACCACTGTCAGTAATTTCCACCACTCTTTACCTGTACCTAAATCAAAACGTAGATTCCATGAACATAGCTTTTTTCTTAGAAGTGCACGCCTGTGGAATTCTCTTTCGTTTGCCTGTTTCCCACCTGACTACAACTTTGACGTCTTCAAGTCCAACATAAACAAATTCCTGATTAATCGCCCACTTAAGTAAGACACTTTATCAAATCTCCAATACCAGCTATTACTACGATATTATCCCATTGATTATTGTACACAAAATTACCCTTATCCCCGAGTGGCTTACGGGCCTTGATAAGCAGATTAGTTGGACGCTATACCTTGCCGATCGTACAATACGCTTAAACATGATATATTAATTTTTGCAGATTGTGTATGTATTATAAAACCAATCCTTTATTGAACATTATATATTACGAGGAATAATTTGCACGGTAAACTAATTAGCAAAAAGAAATTAATAAAAATAATAATTATGATAAAATGTCATTAATCAAATTACGTCTGTGTTTGTTTAAAATATCACGTCAGCTGATATTTGAGCTTGACGATGAATGCCCTGGAAAAGTCAGTTCTGATTAATGTTTAGTTTAAACATAGGCAAATGAAGAAATGATTTGCGGCGATTTTAACCGGTACCTTTCTTTTATCGTAAATTGAACTCGTTAATAAGAAGAAAATAAAAATAAAATGGTTAGGTACCCCAGGTTTTGAACAAGAGATCATTTGTATCCGTAGTCGAATTCTCATCCACTGAGCTATATCTCTAGATGACAATAAATGTGTTTTTTTTTAAAGAGGAAATGATTTGTTGAAGTTTTATTATTTCCCTTGCCCGATGTAACGTAAAATATTCTCCCTGTAAAAATGTTTTTTTTCATCTATAACAGAGAACGACTATTTTTAGATAGAATTGTTTAAATTTTCGACACTTATCAGATGAATTTCTGTGCGAAACATATCTAAGAACACTGCCAGACATATAAATTAGTTATGTGTGAAATTTGCAAAATATAGGTTCCGTTGTTTCCGAACCTATCTGTAAGGAACTCTCTCTCTTTCTCTCTCTCTCTTTCTCTCTCTCTCTCTCACACCCCACACACACGCACACACATAAATTACTTTTATAGAGATCTTTATTATTTGTATTAGCCTCCGCGATATCTTGTTAAAACTATTTCTAGAAAGACATCGAGTATTTCGGGAGAAACCACGTTGTTTGCCAACATCCTTTAGTGAAACTGTTTCTCTGGAACTGTGATTAGAACTTGGCACCCCCATGTTGTTAGTCCCTGTCGTTAAATACTTAGCCACCGTCAGCTCTGTGCTGGAAATATGCGTACCCTTAACAGTTTCATAAATGATCTATTTTCGCGGGTAACCTCAACTAACATCGCTTTATAATATTCCGTTTGTGCCAGTATTTGTGAATAAGGGATTAGAGGATACAAGTAGATGGGAATTGATAAGTCGTGGAGTTAGGACTGACATCGCTGGATTTAACGGACATAATATAAGAAAAAGGACGAGGGGAGAAAGAGAAGGTTACGTGAGTTCAGAAAGTTTCAGTATAGTTTTGTATTATAATGAAATTTAATATTTTAAATGATACCGTGCATAGCTCCATTGTTTTGTTTACTTAAAGTACTATCTAAATAATTATGCTTCCGACTCTGTAAATAGCTTGTCAAACACACGCAAAATAAACCGTGTATATGCAATAATAATAATAATTGGAGACTATCGATCAATCACGTCATCACCAAAGCCACCAGTAAAATTATTCTGTTTTCTATTTAAGTAAAACTCCCCAACCAACCCACCACCTTTATTTTTTCGATTTTAATTATGGGTCGAGTATAAATGAAATTGATGAGATCATTTTCTCAATTTCATCTAAACAAGATGTAAAAGAATGAAAAATAATTCGCACAATAGTAAACAAGAAAACGACCGCCAGTTTGACGATTCGCGCGCTTTTTTCTTTCTATTTATATATTTTTTTCTCGTTATTGTTATTTATTCATACGTCGACGACGACAAAATACATTGAGGATTGGTCAATCAAATGTCAAATTAAAGCGGCAACAGTCGGCGTCCGTATTAAAAGCAGGCGAAAAAAAAAATTGCGCAAGTGCAAATAGAGCAAAATAAAAAAACAAAACAACGAAACTCTCATTTATCAAGGTTAATGATATGTTGCGCTTCGCAGTGACGGCAACTCCTCAAGAAAAACGACGCCCCACGCGCTGTTTGTCGACGAACAGTATCGCTTACCTTGTCGATCTGTACATTCACGCATCTGCAGTCGCCACACTAGCCACACTGAAGAGATCTGATACCGCGAAACACACACACACATACACACACACGCATATATATATATATATATATATATATAAAACTACTTCATTTACTCACATAAATTAATATACGAAAGTATAAATTTATGCGTAAACTTTAAGTATTTACTTCAAAAGTGCTCAATACGTAGGTAGAGCTAGTTAGTAATTTATAAAATATATATGGCGATTAAGCTACACTGAATATTCGGCGTTTCATCCACTCTAGGATTCCTCAGGCTTATGCGCGAATTCTGTGGTTGTTTATCGATATCAAATATAAGCAACAAAGCACCAATAACTATAATAAAATTAAAAATAGAAGAAAAAGAACTATAATTTGGTATACGGCCCCATACAATCAACTGTTAAAAACAAAACTTGGCAAGAAATCTCTAGATCTTATTGAAAAACACTTTCCCGCAACCAACCACTTACACAAAATCTTCAATAAAAATACCTTTAAGTTATCCTACAGTTGTTGCGAAAATTTAGAGATGATAATTAAAGCACATAATAACAAAATACTAAATAAAACAATATAAACAACAACAAAATAAACAATAAAAAAGTAGACACCATGACAAAAAATAAAACTAGCAATAGCAGAAATAATAATAATAATAATAATAATAATAATAATAATAATAATAATAATAATAATATTAATAATAATAACAACAAACCAACCCCGTAAATAAAAATACTAATAACGAACAAGATAAATGCAACTGTAGACACCGCACACTTTGCCCAGTTCAAAATAAACGTCTAACAAAAAGCGTAGTTTATCAGGCAGCAATATTTGCGAAAGAAAACCCGAATAACAAGAAATATTACGTAGGCATGACTTCCTTAGATTTCAAAACCCGATACTATGACCACAAAAATTCATTCAACAATAAAAAAACACCGTATAAAAACAACACTAGCGAATAAATACTGGGAACTCAAAAAGCGGACATTCGCCGGTAGTCGAATGGAAAATAATAAAACAAGCTACCACGTGTAGGCATTTAGACGACCCATGTAAATTATACCTTCATGAAAAATTTGTTATCCTGTACTTTAAAGAACTCCAACATCTATTAAACTATAGAAGAGAAATAGCAAATAACTGTGTTCACAAAATAAAATTTACTCTAGGATAGCGATGCAAAATAGTTTTAAAACTAACAAAAACAATAGAAAATAAACAAATAAATACATTAAATAAACATGAATATACATAAACGACCACACATATATGTATGTATATATATATGTATATATATGTGCATATATGTATGTACACATATGTATATTTATATATAAACTAACAAAAAAAATGTCTGCCTTAAACCACTAACCTAGTTTTAAAACAGATCGTTTGTTCGATAAAATGCATGCCCATTGGCTGATAGGAAGGGGCGCGGTGGATACTAGAAAGTTGATTGGCTAACTAAATCTTCAACAGAAGAGGACCATATAAAAACGATAAACAACCACAGAATTCTCGCATAAGCCTGAGGAATCCTAGAATGGATGAAACGTCGAATATTCAGTGTAGCTTAATCGCCATATATATTTTATAAATTACTATATATATATATATATATATATATATATATATATATATATATATATATATATATATATATATATATATATATATATAGAATGAGAGATTACAGTCCTCATTTAATACCCAGCACCTGATGATGGTTCTAGATATAAATGAAATGGTCAGGGGCTTATAACCATTCTGTGAAGTTCTTCATTTAATTTCTTTCTGAAATCCGAACGTTTCTACAGCAAAAATCTATTCCCTCTAACCATTGTAAATAAAAAAACATCTCACACCTGCCTGCATCTTATATTTCTGAACTTCCGTTATTCGCGCAATTATGGAGTATTATTTTTTAATCTTGACAGGTGCACCAACCACTTGCCTGTCCTCCGCAGGCAGTTCAGTAGCCTCTAATCTTACAGATCCCTTACTATTAAACTATCTGTATTCTTTTGTCTTATTGTGGAAAAGTTGCATCGCTCTGCCTACAATGACAGTACATCGAATGTGATTCACTGAACTTGCGGCACTGGTGTGCCGTCGTCGCAAATAACTCGATCAGTAAAATCCAAACAACATACTGTAGAGATCCATAGATACCGAAAGGAATGCAACTCGTAGTTTTTTGTCTTCAAACTTGTTTGGAATGAACGAAAGAAAACATAACTCGCTTTTTCTTTGTAACAACATTTATTTCCTCATTGATACGGCCGTGACGTCCCTTACCTAATCGTGTTCTCGAACCTCATCCACGCCTCTCTAACGTGATCCTGAATGTTATTTCTCGATTCTTACATGATCTCTTTTTTGAAGTCTTTATTTTTCCCTACTGCTGACGTAATTTTGCATGTACGTATATACGCGCGTCTGTGCTATGCTACACTTCCAGTCCCAATGTGCCACCTCTGTGTAAAACTAAATTTATCTAAATAATTAAACCAAATATTACGTGATTTGTGAAAGTTTTACGCTTGGTAGCTGTGTTTCGCAACATTGGAAATGTAATATGGTAGCGAAGATAGAGCCGCTGTTTCGCATTTTGCAACAAGAAAAATAAGGATGGAATACTGCTGCCATATCTGGGCTGGAGCTTCAAAAAACAGCCTATCCTGCCTTGACAGAGTACAAAATCGACTTCGTGGCTTAGTGGGAAATGCCCTTTTCTCTACCCTGCAACCTGTCTCCCACAGAAGAGACGTTGCGAGCCTATCCTTGTTTTATCGTTATTTCCATGGCAAGTGCTTGTCTGAACTCCAATCGCTGGTCCCCACTCGCCAATCTTTCACGAAAAACACCTGTCTAGCTGAATTCACTGTGAAAAATTTCCCCCACTCTTTATCTGTGCCTAAATCAAAACGTGGATTCCATGAACAAAGCTTCTTTCTTAGAACTGCACGCCTGTGCAACTCTGTTCCGTCTGCCTGCTTCTCACCTGACTACAACCTGGATGTGTTCAAGTCCAACGTTAACAAATTCCTAATGAACCGCCCCTTTAAGTAAACACTTTCAAATCTCCACACTAACGTACTGTACGTGCAATAACACTTATTCCTGAGTGATGACAATGCCAGAGTGACTGTCTTTGAAAGCGTCCTGGAGCATGGCAGAGAAAACCATGCTGAAGAGCGTCGGGGCTAAGACACAGCCCTGCTTGACCCCGTTTGTCACAGGGAAGGGTTCTGAGGGGTCGCCGTCATCCATGGTTTTCTCTGCCATGCTCCAGGACGCTTTCAAAGACAGTCACTCTGGCATTGTCATCAAGTACAGATGTGATGGGGAATTGTTTAACATCAGGCGAATGCAGGCAGTCACGAAAGTGAGGGAAACCATCATCAGAGACCTTCTCTTTGCCGATGACTGTGCCCTTAATGCCCCAAATGAGATAGAGATGCAACGTCAAATGGACGGATTTTCCACTAGTTGTGACAACTTTGGTCTCACCATCAGTGCAAAGAAGACAGAAGTTATGTACCAACCCGCCCCAGGAGATGCATACCATGAACCCGGCATCACTGTCAAAGGCAGAAAATCCATGCTGTGGAGCAATTCACCTACCTTGGCAGCACCCTCTCCCGCACCGCCAACATTGACATTGAGGTTAACCATAGGATCTCCACAGCGAGCAGTGCATTTGGAAGACTTAGAGACAATGTGTGGAAGAGGAGAAGCATTACACTCGCAACCAAACTGAAAGTATACCGAGCGGTCGTCCTGACAACCCTACTCTACGCCTGCGAAACTTGGATGCCATATAAAAGACATGAAAAACAGTTGAATGGCTTCCACCGCAGATGCCTCCGTAATCTTCTCAACATCCGCTGGCAAGACAGAATTCCTGACACAGAAGTCTTGAAGCGCGCGGGGCTCCATACCATTACCACCATAATCCGCAAAACCCAGCTCTGGTGGGCAGGCCATGTCTATCGCATGCACGACAGCCGAATCCCCAAACAACTTTTCTATGGGGAACTCAGCCATGGAAAGCGGAATGCAGGGGGCCAAAAGAAACGATATAAAGACTGTCTGAGAACGTCCCTAAAAGACTTTGACATCAGCCCCCAGTCTTGGGAGAGTCGCGCTGCTAAACGTTCGGCCTGGCGTTGCGTCATCAGCCTAGAAGCCGACAGGGCAGAGAATCAACGCATGACACACGACCAGCAGAAGCGCAAGAGGACGAAGGAGAAAGCTGCCGGTTCACAGCCTGCCGATACCGCCTTCACGTGTTCAGAGTGTGGAAGAGTCTGCCGAGCACGGATTGGCCTCACCAGCCATCTCAGGACCCACAAACCCCTGACGCCGAATTGATTGATACCTTGGTCATCGTCGATTTCGACGGACGAGCAAGAAGAATTCCTGAGTGTCTTCCGGATCTTGATAAGTGGTGAGCACCGTGTAAAAAAAAATAACACTCGATTTTTAATTTGTGAAATAGAGAAAGAAAAACATGGGAGAGAAAGGACAGTAATGTTTTACTTTTTACTTTTTTGATTTAAGATTTATTTACGAAGATATTTATGAAAAATACACACGAATCCAGAAATTATCTTAATTCAATTAAACATTCATTAATACATTATGTTAATTACTTTTTTCTCTTTTCTAATTTTCTTGATTAAATCCGCCCGTTAAAAAGTAATTAATAATAATTAACTGTGCCATATTTATGGATTGGCAAGATTGGTTTTTAATTCTATTTCAATTAATTGATTTTTTCTTAGAAATAATTCCTGTTGTAGATAATGCAAGGTAATGACTGGGCAATTTCCGAAAGATGTACTGGTAGACAATTAATATGATCGTTATAATATTCGTAGAAATAGAATGTCAGTATGAATATTATCACAACGAAATTAATACTTACATGTAAAATTATTAATGTTGAAATGTTTTAATAGAAATGAATGTTTGTCTTCATAACTAGCATAAACATAATTTTTAAATAGGTCTGACCTCTAGGGTCTGAGGTAGTCTGGCGTAGTGGTCACTTAAGATGGTGTGGATCTTAAGAGCTTGAAAGGCACGTATCAATTAGTCATGAATTGAGAGTTAGAAAGAACAGACGCAGTTGGTAGTGTTAGAGGGAGAATGACGATAGTTGACAGCAATGGATCTTAGTAGTGGAAAATGTCGATTGTAAGAATCTAGGAGCAGCGTTGCAGCTATCTCCTGGAGGAAAGATTCGGAATAAAAAAATACTAGCAATACTTCGAATTGTACGAATCTTCACTACATTTTTTCTGATGATCCAAAGATTGACCAGCTATATTTTTCCATTAGTCGATGTAAACCCCAGATACTGTCATTTGTCTATTAATGTTATAATTGTTACATGTACTGTTTAAACAATCACTAGATCGTCAATAGGCACGTTCATATCTAGACTATCCAATAAATATACACGTTAATAAACACATCATATATACAACCCCCTCCATACTACACCACTAGACGATACATGAATTCAGAATATACAGAACACACAAGTATATTTACGCCGCATATAGATGACTATAACACCTATATACACCCTCATACAATCTAATCTCTAGAAGACTCGTACATATACAGAATCACATTATACGACAATAATAAACATGGTTTAAATCTTATTAAGATGTTAAACATTCTAACTGTTAGAAATTCCTTTAAAGATTACACGAATTTATAATCAAATAAAATCAGGCTGGCTTTTGTGTATTGGAAAGTCATATTGGTGATTTTCCCGACGTATGATAAAACTAAGTAGTCAAGCGAGTTCAGGTCGGGGAATGGGAATGCTAATGAACGAGGGGTACAAAGTCGTAGCACTCCTCTTGAAGCCAAGTCTGGGTCTCTTGGGACATGCGGCCGGCGCAAACTCCAGCAGCCACCTGATTGCACCAAGGGATCACCACAATCCTCATCACATCAAGGTACACTTGGTATTGACTTTCAAGCCGACTTCGAAGATGTGAGGTGGCATGATGTTGCCCTCACTGGAAACCACACCAAAACCATAACCGTGGCCGCAAACTTTATTTTCATCACCTTGGGCACGTCCCTGTTATTCCTGTCAATCCAGCGATGTATTTTCAGAGTCCTGGCAATCGTCCTGTTGTCATAATCTGGATTGGTAAAGAGCATGAGTTGTACAGCGGCGCATCTCCGATCTCGCTCGTTGAATATTGTGCCACTTTCAGACATTATAGAAGGCTCTAATTGCTCTTGGGATTTGTACCCAACTGGTCAACAAGTAGATGGTCTGCAACAACAACAAAAAAGAAAACCGGTTTGCGTTAAATGGAAATGGATCATGTCGTCTTTTCTAGAGCGACAATTTTATCATTCCGCCTGTAATATTTGAAATTTCATAGAAATAACATCTGAACTAAATTCAGTCGTCCGATTCCATATTCTTTCGTCGACCATTTCATGAGAAATAATTATTTATATCAACTCCTTGCAAGAATATTCATAACTAGTTTAAATATATTTCAATTCATGCAGATTTAGTATTTATTATTACGGAGCCAATTCTCTATTGATTCAGTATATTGTATGATATATATAATAGTGATTTCAAAAATAATAAAACAAATTACTGGGATGCCATCATCTGAAATCGAAACAAAACAGGCTGTACAATATCTACTAAGGGTTCAAAAGTGATTTTAAAAAATCTCCCTAGACATGTCGTAAGTTAACTATATCTTTTGTGTGTGTGTGTGTGTGTGTGTGTATGTGTGTATGTGTGTGCGTGTGTGCGCTAGTTAAAACTTATCAGGCAATCAATGTAAGATTGAGCTAGTGAGGGAGTGGCGAGACCTATGACCTTTTGGACCAATGTTATTTTCTCTTATGTGTTACGATTTGCATTATTTCCCGACAATGCAAGAGTATGGGTATGGAAACTCCCTCAGCAAGAGTTTGACTTAAGAAGACTTATGGACGGTTCTCGGTTATGGTATTGGGTTCAATTTGGAGTGATGGTTGCTCAGCCCTAGTGAAGTGCGAGGAAACATCAATTCTGCTAAATATATTTCAATATTGCATTAAAGAATCCTACCAATTTTCTCAAGTGGTAAAATGAACCAAATTAACTTCCTATTTATGAAGATGGATCTCCTTGAAACTCGGCGACACAGCATTGGTTGAGCCAAAATGGGATTAATAAACTTTCATGGGCAAGTCAGTCCCTGGATATGAACTCAATTAAAAATCTTTGGGCATATTAGACTGGAACCTTCGCAAAAAGAAAAGGAAGCCATCTTCTAAGCTTGTATTTTTAGCATTATTGCATGGCAGACATGGCAGGAAATTCCTGAAGATGATATCCATCCACTGATCAATGCTATACCTAGAAGGGTTCTAGCATTAAAAAGAGCAAACGAAATGTCACCTAACTATAAGTTATTAAATTTGTGACGATTGTTTTTATTTTGTATTATAAATTATATGTTTATTGAAATGAACGGTTTCTATTTTTACCTGTTATGTATGTGTGTATTCTTATGTTACATATACGTGGGTCAGGCACTCTTAATGGGCTTTCTTCAACTTTCTCTTTCTCTCTCTCTCTCTCTCTCTCTCTCTCTCCCGGTTTACTGTGTCCATTCAACTAATTTGCTGTATACATAACTAACCATCAACTGACGCTTCTTCTCCGAACGCTCCGATTACAGGAAGGATAAAAATGTGTTAATTAGTTTTGGAGTTTGTAATAAGCCACGCCATTCTGTGTGTGTTTGTACCGAATTTAGACATGCAAATCGGTGTCAATTTTTAAAAATAAAAACTATTATCAATTGTTTCCCTTTCTATTTATTTCTATCTAAAACTGAACGAACTTACTCAAACTGTCCGTCTTTGGAACAATATCGCAGAGCTGCTTCCCAACTGACTGGTCTTTCCCAAGTCTAATGTCAACAATTTTTTGTTGAACATCTTCTCTTAACTCATAACATCTTATCGGATAAACACCATCATTTGCAAGCATCACAATGTTGATCTGACGTCCATCTAACACTTATTTAACCTTTAACGTTAAATGGGGATAAAATCTGTCAAAATATATCTTGATGCAGTAATTTTGTTACATTCATTTTTTCCAGTGAAAATCTGATTTTACATACACATCCAAATGTTTCTATTCATTTTTAATAAGAAATAAAACAATTACACTTTACTGACAAGTCTAACCATACTTCGAAACATCGATGTAAGCAAACCTTTACAGTTCCTAGTGCAGAACAATGATGTTTTTCTGTAAGAGCGCATGTAGGCGCGTGTGGGCGCCTGTGAAAATATTAGAGGACGCAGGCGTTAAAGCACATATGCAAATTAACAAGTGTGCGCAATTTTGCGGCACAAAAGAAAAGAAAAATACTCCACCTGATCGGGAGAGAAGCAAAGTGCGCGTCGAGTAAAATGGATGTCTGAAAGTTGAGGACGAGAAAGCGTTTACTCGCGCCGGCGAGGTGACGGCGACAGAGATTTTAAGAAAAACATACATGTGTGCGAATAGACTTTGGGAAAATAATAAACTGCGTTGTATTGAAAACTCACGAATAAATGCATTTCATTCGCACTTTTAAAAATGCCGAGTAGGATTTATTTATTTTTGTTTGCTTGTTCCTTTGCGACGGCACCAGACGGCGTGGAGGCCTGAAAGGGGTTTGGGTTGTAGCTACAAAGTTAAAATGTAAGACCCAGCTCACGTTACATTTATATACATAAAGAATGGTAATAAGATTTTCGAATGTAATACTCCTTCGAAGTCAGCCATTTTAACATCAATAATGGACGATAAGAATAATCTTAACACAACGGGTCTCTTTGAATCACCGAAGTTGAGCAACGTTTAGTCTGTCCAGTATTAGATGGGTGATCATGAGGTTAAGTATTTTGTTCGACACAGATGAGGCGTTCTAAAAGTGATGCCTCCTATTTTTATTTCGCTCAAATGGATTAGAACAAATTGCAAATGCATTGTTATGATGACTGAATTCATGCATTTCTGACCTGAAAATTTCATTTCTCTGTTGCAGATATTGACAGTGTGAGATTCCAAGAAACAACACCTCTCATGAGGGTGTGTCAGAAGCAGAGGTGCCTCATTGAATTCCAGGCAAAAGTGCATTGAGAATGGTGATGATTATATAAAAAAAATTTGGAGCACAAAGTCGTTCATTTTAATTGTAATACTCCTGTCTTCGTAGCTCTTTAATATTTAGAGTAAAAAAAAAAACAGGAATTTTTACGTTTAAAACTACGCTCGTACTATTTTTTCAGACACAATTGAAATATCACTGTACACTAATTTTCATTGCTTGAATTCGTGGGAAAATTTTATTATTGAATTAAATTAATTACTCTTATTAATTTAATATTTAATTATTTTTAGGTCAAAACGGCTTATTTTTTATTAAAAAAACTTCGTCAAACAACATTGGCAATAGTTTCCCTTTCTCAGTTCTCGTTTCTTTCTACCTAAAACTAAACGAAACTCCTTTCAACTACCAGTTCTTGAATACCGCGTGACTGCTTTCCCAGCTGACTGCTACATGGTAGTTTCAAGTCTAATTTAAACAAATTGTTCTAGAGTTTCTCTCTTACCTAATAATATTCTGCCCACGCACCGCCATTATTATCAATCATCACTGTGTTATCTTACTATCCGACTGACGCGCATTTAATCGTTTATCCTTGAGTGGCTTTTAGGTCAGTAATATTTAAAGATCACACTCAGGGGAGAATGCGAGAAAAAATCAGAATAAAGATTAAAAATGGTTTTATGTTCTTATTTTATTAAATATTAATTAATTGCATTATTATTAATAATAAATATTATTAACTGAGAAATCGTTTCGAGTTACATTCATATTTTCTGTTTAGATAAACACGACATCAGCTCAAATTCAATGGCTATTTATTATGTAGCCTATTCACATAATGCTGATACATTTCAAGTATGTTTTATTTCAAATTTGCATCCGTAATACTAAATATACGAGTTAAAAGAACATCCTTGCATCTTTTGACTCGTATAAACCAGCATGTTCCATTGTAGATCAGACAAGGAAGGATGGGGTCTGGTGGTCTCCCTCCTTCTACAGCCTTGGACTCTGCTATCGGCCAGCATTTGTTTGACAACCCGTGCTGTGCCGATAGATATAAAATAGAATGGTTCGAGGTGCTACATAGTGCGGACTCCAGAAACCATTTCAAGATTTTGGAGTCTGTCTCTATTGCGGTGCGTCAACCTTCTTTGTGCCGGCAAAAGGAAACATCAAACGCATTGTTTCTCTTGGGGAAACTTTGAATATTTTCTCCCGTTTTTTTTTTCTTCTCCCTCGTTGTGCCAATATTTTAATCGTTTTTAAACGTTAATAAACTTATTTTAATGTCCCGGTACTTTTGGCACATTCAATAGTTCCCCTTTAGAACTCTTTATTTTCGACATGATATTATTTTTTACACTATCGATTTTTTCCTGATGAGATGATAGCCGAAAGAGCTCTTGAGAAACCGCCGCCTATTTTATTTAAAATTATATATATATATATATATATATATATATATATATATATATATATATATATATATATATATATATATATATATATATCGCTCATTTAGACTTTATTCTCTAATATTCTTTATTCTCTAACATTCTTACATTAATTTATTGTTTGAGAATACATACATTAAATGTAAAGGATATATATATATATATATATATATATATATATATATATATATATATATATTTCAGAATGCGAGAGATTATATATTATTATTTCTACAGCCCAATGCCGGCCAACGAACCGGAAGTCTAAGACTCGAGTTTCGCCCTCATTTGGGCTCGTAAGACATATCTGCACCCGGGGTAGAGGCAAGCACTCTACCAACTGAGCAAATGCCCCGCACACGAGAGATTCTATTAACCAACACAGATCAAGCAAACCGTTACGAAATCAAACTGTGGAATAGACCTACTCCATCTCGACAAATACCGGGTGCGGATATAACCTACTGATGAGCCCACATAAGTGCGAAACTCAAGTCTTAGACTTCCGGTTCGTTGGTCGGCATAGCTTTTGTGGGTTGCGGCGTTCTTTGGGCTGTGGAACTAATTATATATATATATATATATATATATATATATATATATATATATATATATATATATATGTGTGTCGATTTTTTTATGATAATGCGGTTATTAACGTCACAACATTGGATACCTAGAAATATTTTCCTTAGAATATCGCGCATATCTTTTGGACGTAAATAAATGGCAAATATTTTTTATTTACTAATTTACTTACAAAACAGTAATCTACGAACACGTGCTTCGCGATCCTATCACTCATCAGCATAGCTAGATTGTTCTAGGATTTGAACCTTAGAGCTTATGCCCCATGGTCGAGTGCGTCAACCGTATGCAACGAGGACTAAGATTAC
Organism: Euprymna scolopes; assembly: GCF_053919585.1. Taxonomy (NCBI): domain Eukaryota; kingdom Metazoa; phylum Mollusca; class Cephalopoda; order Sepiida; family Sepiolidae; genus Euprymna; species Euprymna scolopes. The sequence goes on along the minus strand of NC_136484.1, from coordinate 23,202,937 downwards.
TGTTTTAAAAGTAAAAAAATAAAAAAATAAATTATATTTGTATATTTTTATACGTCCGAAAATTATGAGCGATCTTCGCTGGAAAACATTTTTCTAGATCTCCATTATATATACTAACTCCGGCATTATCATTAGAAAAATCAACAAAAAATCAACATTATTTTAAAAGCGATAAAAATAGCATAAATGTCGCCAAGTTAAAGTTGCATGAAGTTCAAAAGAGTATGGTGGAAAAGCTTGCTAATCTTGCATTTGATGATACGTGGGTGAATTTCAAGACTCAGGTTTATTCTGCTGATGCTGAAGTTCTTGGCTTTAAGAGAAATAAGAACAGGGGCTGCTTCGAGAACAACACTAGTGGAATTTGTATATTGCTGATGAATAAACAGACTATTTATGAATCTTTACTTCCTGAAGATCATACAACAAATTGGCGACAATACAAAGAGTTTAATGTCTCATTGCAACGTGAGCTAAGAAAAATGAAAAACCAATGGTGGAGTAATATAACGGAGTAGATCCAAAAGAAGTTTAATACAAAGAATTCGAAGGAATTTTATGGACTCCTAGGCCAAATATTTGATCCTCCAACCTCTTTATATATATATATATATATATATATATATATATATATATATATATATATATATATAGTGATGTCATAAGGTAAATATATATATATATAATGATGTCATAAGGTCCGTGTGTATTTAAAAATTAACTTTATTTGCATGTTTTCGTTGCAAACGCAAATAAAGTTATAATTTTTTAATGCAAACTGACTTTTTGGACGCTCTGTATATATATATATATATATATATATATATATATATATATATATATATATATATATTTCGTGATCAAATAGAAAGTCGTGAGGATGTAGATAGCATGAGAAAGTGAGCGGCGCACGCGACAGGTAGATAGAGAGAATAATAATCAGAAGGGATTGGTAAGTAGATGCTAATGATTCTCCAAATACCTGTTATCAAAACTACATTAATAAATTGACACCATCCATGTCACCAGATTCACATCAATCAAGCCCCCAACATCTTCCCGTACAGATAGACTCTCAGCTCACAAGTATCCCCCCTCCAATCCCTCTCACTCTCGTACCACGTGGTATATTCCTAGCACACAATGCACGTCATAACACAGAGCAACGTTACGACACTCCATCTATCATCTTATCAATTTGTTTAGCAACATCTGTGACTTGTTTTATATTTATTTTACTTCGGCTGTATTGGCTATTGACACCTTATACTTCCTTTTGTTGTGCTTTTTTACTTTTCACTGCAAACCACAGGCCCATATGGCACCAACTTGGCAATGTGTACTTCTTTCCTTGTTATATATAAACGAAAAACGGAATCTATATGTCTGTTGGCTAAATTTTATTAATAGACACACAGCATAATCATGTTGCAACATTGGTCTCGTTAGATCACTGAAGTTAAGCAACATTCTTCCTGGTAATTACCTGATGGATGAATATTTTGTCTGAGATTTAATCTACACCCACTCTTGCAAAACTTTCACAAAACACACTCGTCGAGTTACAACCACTGTCAACTATTTACCCAACTCTATATGTGCCTGAATCTAAATGCAAATTCCATGCAAAGAAGCTTCTTTTTCTAGAAGTTTTTACCTACGGAACTCTGTTCCGCTAACCTGCTTTCTAGCTGACTACAATATGTTCGTCTTCAAGTAAAATATAAACAACTTCTTATTGGGCGTTCCCTCTAAATAATTCATTTCTACCCCATTTCAACCACTAACTATTTATACGATGCTGTCTCACTGATTACCGTAAAATCGTTAATCCTTATCATCGATTGGCTTTTGGGCCTCGATAAGTGGTGACTCTCATATAAAAAAATAAATATATCAGGAGTTGTATGTAAGAGACACATTCATACAAGAACTGCAAAAATAGGTGATGCACTTTTTTCTTCCCTGCAGCCTCTTTCTCACAGAAGAGACTATGTGAAGCTGGCTCTACTATATCGTTATTTTCATGACAAGTGCTTGTCTGAGCTCCAATCTATGGTCTCCCTATTTTTCAAAATTTTCACAAAAAATACTCAATTAGCTACAACCATTCTCAAAAAATTATTCCACTCGCTAGCTAAACGCAGATTCCACGGACAAGGCTTATTTCCTAGAACTGCCCGCCTATGGAACACTGTTCCATTGGGTTGCTTCCTGGCTGACTACAGTATAATATGCTTCAAGTCTAATGTAAACAAGTTCTTGTTGAGTCATCCCCTTAAATAACCAAGTCGTGCACAATTTACTCCATTAACGATTGCTACACTATCATCTTAAAATCATTAACCCTTACCCTCGAGTGGCTTTAAAGACTTGATAAGTGTTAATCCTTGTAAAAAAATAGAAAGAAATGGCTGTCATCTCCTATGACTGAGATATGCAAGTGACTGATAAATGCTGGTGAATTTAATATTCTCTACAAACGTTTTCCGAAGAAGGCAGTTTCAACCTGCCTAGGTTGAGTGCCATTTCGGTTAAATTTTGAATCTAGGAAGACTAATGCTTTGCCGTGCAACATGTTACTGAACAGACCCAGAATATTTTAACCAGATTGAATACTCCTAAGTTTGAGCTAGACTCACATATCACTTAATTCACAATAAAGAGCAACGTGCATTAATTTGTAAATTTATATCCGCCCCGTCACATAGAATGCTGTCCGACCAATAAGTGAAGAAAGGTGCTAAATCTATCACCATAATGAAAAGTTTTCTTTAATTTGTTTCTGTATTATATACCGATTTATACGGTTTTTGATTATTTTTGTTATTCTTTCAAACCATTTCATTTTCTTTTATGTTAAAATGCCTGGCGTCATGTTGGTAATGCCTATCAACATCTACCCCACAATTATCAAAGACAGAAAAGGAAAAGAAAAAAGTTTATAAAATAAAAACTATAGTTGTTGTTTTCCATTAGTTTAACGGATTATGACAGTAAAAAGTGTTTACCTTTAACAGCCTCGTAATACCCGCTTTTTTATTTTGCATTCCACTTGCAATGTTTCTGACAAAGGATGAAGAATTGCTGCATTACAGATTTATTTCTTTTACTTTTGAGTATTATTTTTCGCTGTTATCGTTAAGTATACCTTGTTTAGTTTGGTTTCCATAAAAAAAGAAACAATTTTATTTTTTTCAACACGCCATGGTTCAGTTGTCATATTTGAAACACACAGAAAAACATTAGAAAACCTTACAATTGAATGCAAATAGTAGTAAGAAAATGCTCATCGTCTGAAATGGACTCGAAAAGAAACCCTTCTCATTAAATAAAAAGTTAATGGTGCTTTTTGTGTTACGTATTCGCTGCGAACGGTTGTTCCAAGATGCGCTTCACAATCTATATAATTCTTAAATCTACTTTTGTCACTGGTCGAAGATATATACACTCTGACAGTGTCTATTGTTCCAATTATTTGACTGATATCCTCTCGCATATTTCTAGGCCAAATTATGCATTCTAATAGACAATGGTGGAAAGTCCTGCATTCTCTATATGGAATTCGTCTGCGTGTTCAGCTGATCGAATGCTTCTTTTCTCTGGGTCGCTTGATAATATCCAACATTTCTTCTTCTCGTAGTTATCTATATATTACTATAAAGTTGAGATTTTTCTCGCTCTGATTCTGTTATTACCGGCCTAATTTTTATTTTAAAATTATTAAAACAAAAACTTCAATACACTCAATCATAGACATGAAGGTTTAATAATTTCCATATCATTTTGAAATTATTTTTTCATCTTTTATGTTTAATTTTTAGATGATTGGATTCATTTCACTATTACACTGAATTCTATTTATGCGTAGTTTCTACATTCTGTATAATTGTGTAGAATTTTTAATGAAAACGTTTAGCACATGGAAATATTTATATATCTAAATATCTATATATTTCTCTCTCTCTCTCGATATATATATATATATATATATATATATATATATATATATATATATATATACCAGTGTGTGTGTGTGTGTGTGTGCGTGTGCGAAAAGTCTTTATCAAACTACTCTCTGAATATTTTGTCTACAGAGTGTAGATTTGATATATAGGCGATTTAGACCCGTAGCACATTTTCGATTTGTTTTTTTGTCGGTAAAATTGCTGCTAAGATGTCAAAATGAGGGAAAAAACATTGACCGTGGCCTGGCGTAAGACCACTATACACGTATTTTTCTGCGCATGCGCTAATTAAAAGATCTGTTAAACAACGTTATTTTTGGACTTTTCGTTTGCGTATAAATTTAGGGTAATCGCTAACGGATAATGTTACAGAGTTACATATTTTTGTTTTGATTCTAGCTAATGTTACACGATTCATTTTTTTAAATCACTACTATATAATAATCAATTGAGAATTGACTCTATTATAATAAATACGAAAACTGCATGAATTAAAATATAATATTTAAGCATATTTTACTATTTTTAAAATAGTATTTTCTTTCTTATGAATAAGAAAAAAGAATTTTACATGGGAAATATTTTACGTTACACCTGCCAAAGAAAATAATAAAATCTCAGGAAATCATTTTTGAAAATGTAAAAAAATCCGATCTTAAAACAATAGTTGTTCTCTCTTATAGATAAAAAAAAGAATACTTTTTACAGGGGAATGTTTTACGTTACATTGGCCAAGGGAGATAATAAAATCTCAGCCAATCATTTCTTCTTAAGATCAAACTGGTATCTAGTAATCTGGAGATATACTTCACCATTTTATTTTATTTTTTTGTTAATGAGTTCAATTTACGATAAAAAAAAGAATACCATTTAAAATCGCCACAAATCATTTCCTCGTTAGCATATTTTAAAGCTAAACATTAATCAGAAGTGGCTTTTCCAGGGTATTAATCATCAAGCGCAAATATCTGCTGACGTGATATTATAAAAACACAGACGGGATTTGATGAACAACATTATCATTATTATTAGTTTTTTTTTACAAATTAGCCCACTGGCCAAATTATTCCTCGTAATATATAATAATCAGTAGAGGAATGATTCATTAAAAATATATTCGCAATCTTCATGAATTAATATATCATGTTTAAGTGAATTGTTCGACCGGGAAACGCCGAGCGTCCAGCTAGTTAATAAATATGTTTCATTTCATCATTAATATCAGAAATACAGAATTCAATTTTTAAACAATCAAACAAAACCAATTTAAATAATGCTTTTTGGTGTCATCGAATAAGTACAGATTTTCCTGGTTCCGATTCCATTTACGAGGCTCAATAGTTCCGATTTTTCGATTCCCGATTCCAATTTCGACTAACCGTTCCAACACTAATCATAATGAAACATGTTTCCATACTACGTATTTCTGAACAGGACGATCATTTTTAAATAACCTGTCACGGAGTATATAGTGGCTGGAATATGTGATGGTTGTAGTAATAGAAGCGATTAAAAGGATCCAGAAATATATCCATTACTTCCTATGGAATTTGCTTTATTTCTCACGCTAATTTGCAGAAAGTACGTCAAGGTGGTCTGCACCTTTCCTTTCCGACATGTAAGGTAGCAAAAGACTCGAAAACACCTCCGATCATTTCGACGTCTAATTTTCCTCAAATAACGCCATACGATCCTTCCCTGTAATTTACAAGATTGAACTTTTACATGGATTTTTTCTTACTCAGATTGTAATCCTATCCTTAAATGGAGAACTTTTCACATATATACATTCGCATATTGCTAGAAATTTCAAAGGCGAAAATTGTCACCTGTCAACGTTTTCCAGCTCAGTCGCTGCTTCTCCGATTATCAACAGGACTATAGAATCCATGATGAGCCTTGACATGTACCCTACACTGCGTCTACACCAAAAAGGTCACCAGAGATTCCAGGTTTGCAAAGTCGTCTTCATTCGTCGAAGAACGAAAGGGTATGTATGGCCACCATGTATTCATGGGTTATTTTAACATATTTGTAAAAACGAGTGATTCCCATGGTAAAGACGGTTGGCCACATTATGGACATACTACCAAAAAGGGGAATGATTTCTATTTACGATGTGCCTTCAATAAGTTTCCATTCTTTTGTTTTTTTTACAGACATTTAAAATTGTCGTAGACTCTTTAAAATTCAGTATCTTATTGCTATGCATCTTACGGGATGTCTGACCAATTTTTATAGTTTCAGGTTCAAATGAATAGCTACAGCAGGAATTGGAATATACCCTACAAAAGCCTGATTGTCACGGCTGGTGAATTTCCAAAATGCAATTTGGGCATGAGTACAATTTTAGAAGAACGATATGCAAACAAATGATGTTTTAAACTTGGAAAAAGTTTAAAAACGTATTGAATGCTTCAGGCTGCTTTTGAATCATTTTGCATGAATCGAGCATCATGTTTTGAATGGCATAAGAGATTCAAGGAAGGTAGGGAATCCGTGAGAGATGATGACAGGAGTGAGGAAGTGAAAACACTAGAGTTGATTGGCCAAATAAAGAATTGCATGGATAAGGAGTGTTATGTGTCTATAGAGACAAGAAATGCAGTGTGATGACAAAGTGGTCCCGTGAAACTAAAGATGCGGAAGATTTCCATTTATATCACAGGACAAATCAAAGAGTTAATATTCTATGTCAGTGCTGACATTATTGTTCCATGTCCAATTGAAGAATCCGTCAAAGATATGTTACCCATAAGTAGTTATTGCATTCTGATAGGATACAAACACTTTCTTTTTAATAATCACCACAATAAAAACAATAATTGATATGATCATAAACTTACCAAAAATGATGAAAAATAATGACGCGTTTTTTTTTTGTTTTTTTTTTTACACAGTGATCACCACTTATCAAGGCCCGGAAGCCACTCAGGGATAAGGGTTATTGCAAGTACATTACATTAGTGTGGAGATTTGATGAAGTGTTTACTTAAGGGGGCGGTTCATTAAGAATTTATTAACATTAGACTTGAAGACATCCAAGTTGTAGTCCGGAGGGAAGCAGGCAGACGGAACAGAGTTCCACATGCGTGCAGTTCTAAGAAAGAAGCTTTGTTCATGGAATCCGCGTTTTGATTTAGGCACAGATATAGAGTGGGGGAAATTTTTCACAGTGGATTCAGCTAGAGGGGTGTTTTTCGTGAAGATTGGCGAGGGGGGGCCAGAGATTGGAGTTCAGACGAGCACCTGCCATGAAAATAACGATAAAACAAGGATAGGCTTGCAACGTCTCTTCTGTGGGAGAGGGGTTGCAGGGTAGAGAAAAGGGCATCCCCCACTAAACCACAAAGTCTATTTTGTACTCTGTCAATGCAGGATAGGCTGTTTTTAGCAGATCCTGCTCAGATATGGCAACATATATGGTTTTATAAAAAGCGATGCCAATACTGTCCATGCGAAATACGAAAGATAAAAATGCAATCAAGGGAGTCTCTATTGCTCGGATCTATACTATATGAATAGTTAAGTTAATACCTTCTATACTATATGAATAGTTAAGTTAATATCTTCTTACTGGCGTAAGATACCAATATATAACAAAACATTTATAGACTGATTATTGATACCAGTAGCAGTAGTAACAGTTATGGGTGCAGCTGTTTCTTTCAAACGCATAAATATTTTAAAAATCCTTTGTCATATCATAATAGACTAATCTTTCCTCTATTTCTCTTCCCATCGTTCATTCCTCTTCTTCCATATTCTTATTTTTTGTTTCTTGTTTTCATTTTCTTTTACCATCTCGGATTTAGTGTGCACGATAACAGGAAAGCGTGCCGATAAACCAGCGAAGAAAAAGCCAAGCCACAAACTACATTCAGCAACGATAAATGCTTTATAAATAAAGGACAACCAACTGCGCAAAATAAAAATCTTTTTTTGATTTTAGTATTTAGTCTATATTTTTGCATAATCGTCGCCATTCTTTTGTTATTGGTTGATATGGAAACATTTACAAACCTGACCTCTTGAACCCTATACATCGATCACTGATATAGAATAATAATTAATGTGCAATACTTCAACTAGAATCCACACCTGGCTTACCTGCATATGCATGTTGTTAAAGCATTTTGGGTTTATATTACAACACTATTATAATTCAATTTCACTTGTTATTGAGCACAACCTTTGGAGCTTCATTAGATTAGCATCTAAAAAACAAAAACGGTGCAAGTACTATATATATATATATATATATATATATATATATATATATATATATATATATATATATATATATAATGTACATTATTGTTATATTTCATTATTAAAAATCATATTTATTATAAATAAATCTTAGATGTCAATTTTATATAAATTTTAAATTAACTTCCATTTCTCTTACATATTAAAAGTAATTAAGGGCTTAATTAGTTCAAAAGATATTAAATATATATATATATGTAATTTTATATTTCTGTTTAAATATATACACATTAGACAATGTTTCAAGCAAACTACCCTGACCTATTATTATTATTATTATTATTATTATTATTATTATTATTATTATTTACTATATAATAATTAAGTATCAATAGATACTAATGTTTCACCTCATTGGGAATCATCAGCGCAGAGTGTCACGATTAACAAGGGTCAACAAATTCGAACCCGACAACGGAGCCATTTCTGACTCCACTAGCAATGATCAAACATATTCAGCCACCGTAAACCGCGAGAAATACTGTTGAAATTTAAACATTTATTTTTAAATGTTTTTTAACGTATGTAAGAGTGATCTAATCATTATATGATGATTTGTGCAGGAGAGCTAAATTGACTGACTTTATTTCAAGTGAAAGTGCTTAACTATAAGAAACGAGTTTCTTAAAGAACTGGTATGAGTTGAGAATATTAAGAAGTAATACACGAATTACCATAAGCGTATTAAGCGACGCTCTTTGTGTAAACAAATCGAGCTTAGGTATTTCGGACGATATCAAAATATCGTTAAACGCACGACGCACACAGTAGCCGCCGATATCGTAGTGGTTAGGCGGCTTGACTGTCGTACAGGCGGTCGGGTTTCAATCCTGCCTTGAGGTAGTTGTCATTCTAGCAGAACTGATAAGCTATGAAACAACGAAACAGTACTGTATGTGGATGACTATGTATGTATATATATATTTTAGGACCCACATAAAATGTTTTTTATGTATCAGTTTTCAATTTACTTCAACAGTGCTCAATACGTGAGTAGAACTCGATAGAAGGTTATGAAAATATATTCAGGAAAATTAAGCTAAAAATTAAGGCTAAAATTTTATAGATATACACGCACAATGCGAATGCTATTAATTGTCGAGTGTATGTCATGCAAGAGTTAATCTATATAATGTTCTGCGTGTTCCTTCCTTTGTTTGTACGTACGTTACGCTATTAAGAAAAGCTAAATTCGCGAAAGTCGACAAATCTGGTAACTCTAGACAAGAATATGAGGGTAATCTTTTTTAAAAATATCATTTTAATAATTTATGATCATTTTAATAATGTATGATTATCAAAGGCCGTAAATGATGATGCTCTCTCTGGTTCTCTCTCCTCTGATCGTGAGCGCGTGGTACAGTGGGGGAAGAGGTGGCTGGTTACCTTTAATGCATCTAAGACCAAGCTCCTATCTCTACATCATAAACGCTCTGATCCCCATCTGGCATCAATTGAAATGGATGGCTCTCATCTAGGGGAGGCCCCATGCTTTGATAAGCTTCTGGGTTTGACCTTTACTCCTGATCTTAAATGGAACACATACATCAAGTCTGGGGCCAAGGTCGCTTGGAAAATGGTGGGATCCTTCTACCGCCCCAGAAGATATCTCACTAATTATGCAATTCTCTATCTGTATAAAAGCCAAGTACGTCCAAAGATGGAGTACTGCTGCCACATCTGGGCAGGAGCTGCTGAAAACAGCATATCCTGCCTTGACAGAGTACAAAATAGACTTCGTGGGTTAGTGGGGGATGCCTTTTTCTCTTCCCTGCAACCTCTTTCCCACAGAAGAGACGTAGCGAGCCTATCTTTGTTCTATCGTTATTTCCATGGCAAGTGCTCGTTTGAGCTCCATTCTCTAGTCCCTCCTCCCCAATCTTTTTCAAAAAACACCCGACTAGCTGAAACCACCGTCAATAATTTTCCCCACTCCTTATCTGTGCCTAAATCAAAATGTAGATTCCATGAACAAAGCTTCTTTCTTAGAACTGCACGCCTGTGAGTAACGACACTTTATCAATTCTCCAATACTATTACTACATTATCCCATTGATTACTGTACACACAATAACCCTCATCGCCGAGTGGCCCTTGGGCCTTGATAAGTGGCGAACTCCATATAGAAAAAAATCATTTGAATAATCTGTTAGAAATGAATTCGTAATATTCTAGATATACGACGGTCCTTTAACGAAACATAAAACATTCGAAAAGAACGGAGAAAAAAAAAGAGTACATTGTCCGCAAGAGGTGCTGAACTGAAAGACTAAATTAAAGATTATTTTTTACAGTTTGATTTCATTATTTGTATTGAACTATGTAGCACAATATTAATGTTGTGAGTATTTGTTAGTATTTATTAATTTATATAATTTGTGTCATTTCTATATTTAAAATACAATAGACACTATTTTCATAGAAATGTTAATAAACTTATATTTGCTGCGTAGTTCATGTCCCAAAAAACAAAAAAAACTCATTTCTGCGCTATCCAGAAAAAAAATATCGAATTCATCAAAACATATTAGTTGATTCAATATTTCTTATTTCGTTGAATTTCCACGGGTCTTGCTAATATTAATTAATTTTTCTAAACACTATACATTAGTGTGCGCGCTGAGGATATCCGTTTTTATCTGTCCGATCATCCTGGAATAAGAATGGAAAAATGGTTGGTTCACTCTACTGCTTAATGAGTATCTCACTGCCGATGCAATCCTCTATCTGTATAAGAGCCAGGTGCACTCTAATACTGAGTACTGTTTCCACATCTGGGTAAGAACTAATTGGCGCGCCATATCAAACCTTGATAGAGTTCAAAACCGTTTTCGAAACCTAATTGGCGATATCCGTTTCTCTTCTCAGCAACCTCTTTCCCACTTAAAAGACTTTGCGAAGTTGTCTCTGCTTTATCGTTATTTTCATCGTAAGTTCTCATCTAAACTCCAAGTTATGGTTCCTCTTTTCCAAAGTTTCACAAGAAAACACTCGACTAGCTACAACCACTATTTACTCTTTCCTCCACTCTCTAACTGTGATAAATCTAGACGCAGATTCCACGCACAAATCTGTTTTCCTACTACTGCCCCTATGGAACTGTTTCGCTGGCCTGTTTCTCAGTTCAATACGACACAGTTACCGTCAAGTACAATATAAATAAGTTCTAGCTAAGTTATTCTCATAAATGAAAAGAGTCTACCCAGTTTACACCAGTAACTACTATTTAACTACCACCTTATATTCATTAACCCTTATGCTCGAGTGGCATTCGGGCCTTGATAAGTTGTGACTCCCAAATAAAAAAATGAAACCTTTCAGTCTCTTATTTCTCGAGATAGATTCGTCATTATCGTTAGCAATCGATGAAATTGCTGATGCTTTCTATGTTTTAAGCGATATTCTGTAACTTGTCACTGAAACACGTATATTCATACTTACAGCAGTTCTCTTGGTTGCACGCACGCGCCTCAATTATATGTGCATATGAATATATACATGTTACGCGACTAACAAGGAATATTCAGAAAAAAATGTTGCTTTACGTATCCGTCTGTATGCTCATTTTCTCTGTAATAATTTTAAAATAAAAATGAATGACAAAATAGTTTGTACATCAAAGAACTAGAAATTTATTGAAAACAAATAAAAAAAAAAGAATTGATGATACATGTTTGTCCATATGAATGAAAAGAGTAACTAAATCGTCACAACTTAAACTTTACAATTACATAGGAGACATTGCCTTGTTTTTTTTTAAGTTTGTTCAAAAGTACTTATAGGCAGGTGATAAGTATTTTTTGAAAATAATTGTTTGTTTTTGTCGGGGTTTTTTCTCGACTGAAGACAAAAATTCAATGAAACAGTTCATTCATTTTTTTCACCGAAATCTTGCAGGATTGCGGACAAATCCAAAGAAAGTAGTTCTTAAGTGAAGGGGCAATTTTGAGTCCTGAGCAAATATCAAGTTAATGCCATTCTTTATTTATTTATTTTTTTTGCTTGTTATATAGTATTAATAAAATATTACCTGAGACTGCTTGCACTTTCTTTCAGTTAGTCCACACGTCAAGTTCTGAAAAACTTTGAAGAGCACACTGTTTTAAAAGGGCCAATCTTGCCATCGTTGACAAGTGACCTTCTTTTGATTTAACTTCGTTTTCGAATATCATTATAATCGTATGACCATTCTTGTAATAGCGTGACCAGAAAACTCCTAATTTCGATATCAGTAGTTTATCGCCGAAAAAAAAAAAAACAGTCAGCGAAATGCTTCGTAAAAAAAGAAAATTCGAAAGAAACAGGGTAAAAAGAACATTGTATGACAAAAGCTGTTTGACTGAAGGAGTAAATTAAAGTGTGTCTTTTACGATGAGATTTTATTATTTGTATTTAACTATGCAGTATTATATTACTTTCTAGCTATTTTAGTACCTATTAATTTATGATATATACTTATTAATTTATCTTATTTAAATCAGTTCTATATTTAAAATACAATGAATAATAATTTCAAAGAAATGTTTATGTACATATATCTGTTGCTTGTTATTGCTTATGTTTTTTTTTTCTGTTTATAGGACTCAGTTTTTTACGCTATCCAGAAAAATACTAACTTTGTCAAAACATATTTGTCGGTAAAATATGTTTCTCATTCCGAGAAATTTCCATGGGTCTTGCTAGTTGTGCTAATTTCTCTGTTAGCTATCGTCGAGTTTTCATAGAACTTTTTATGTGCGTTTTATCCATTTACGTGCATCAGGGGGTTGTTAGGAAAATATCTTGAATGATGGTAGGAAAAAGGGTTTTTGACATGGCACTTGAAGTTTGAAGAATTTGAAGAATATAATCATATGAAGAATCGACGGAATTCAACCAGGGATGAAAAAAAATAACGGCTGTAATGAGGAACTTCCAAACATCATTCCATTGTTAAGTTTCCGAAAACGACCGCCATTTGTCTCATATTATTTTTAAAACCCTTTAAAATAAAACGATCATCTACATTCATTTTAGAAATATAATCAGCTTTTTATCTTTATCTTTTCATGTTCATTTAAAATGTGGGATATCTATGTTCCATCAGAAATTAGAAAAAAAATCAATTCCTTTGGTTTTTATTTCAGGAGTTTCACAAGTACAACAAATGGCGACCAATGTTTCCCTCTTTGTCAGTAGTTCTGTTTGTCGACAAAAAACAAAGTGTACCCACTTACCACCCAGACGATAACCCGTTCTGTATACTTCGTTCTTTCTGCTTGCTCAGTTTTTCGCCAATTTAAAAAGGTGCCAGGCGCCGTAAGACTGCCATCAACAAAGCAGACCAGTTAGTATTCAACATGACAGGCGAGCAATGTTTAAATTCTTTTATTTTGGTTCGGTTTGTTTTCATTTTTTTTATGCGAGACAAAAGCGGAACGCTTCGATTTGGCGCGAAAAAAAACGTTTTTCTTTTTTTTTCAAAATGGCGAAACCATTGTCAGCAAAAGGCGGACTCGACGGTAATGACAGTGCGTTTGACGGATTTGAACATTTCATTGTCATCTTTCCTTCTTTTCGTTTACACACGAGATAAATTTAGATGAGAATGAGACAGAATAGACGACAAACGAACAATTTTGGAAAATTAATTCAATTCCGCATTTGATGATTTTTTTTCTGAGATAAAGTATTGTTGTTATTTATATTATATGTTCCGCGTTGTTCTTATCACCTTTTTCGCTCGGTTCACTCTCCAGCCTTCTTCGAGTACAATTTGTTATAGTCGTTCACTATCTTAAAATGTAGAACTAAACCATCTTTTAGTCAGCTAGAAAAGAATTAACTACCTTAAATATATACCACGTTATATAAGAGCAGCCTACCCTTCCCATGTCGTTATTTGGTCTTTATTTTTATCTATTTTCATTGGAGGTTTAATGAAATCATGACCCCACCGTTGTTCTTCGTTCAATAACTTAATGACAATCCCATGTCCCTTCATCGATACATGTTAATTAGCCTTTCTTGTAGTGTGGTGAATTTTTAAATCAGTATACGTATCTTCCATCGTGACCCAGTGCTCTCAAATTTGCCATTTTTCTTTGGGTTGTATTGGGTGTTTCTTTGCTGGTTTCGTTTTCTGCCCCTTCGATTTCCTGATATTTTTCTAGCATGTCTTTCAATTATTAGGCATTTCTATTGTGGTCTTGTCTCTTTTCCCATATTTTGCTCAAGTAAAGTGTTGCTTATGTTGGGTCAGATTGATTTGTTTTTGTTCTTTTCCCGTTTATATTTTGCTAGATTTGGCTTCCATTATTTTCAAAGGCTCTGTTTTGTTTTGTGTGGTTTCGATTTGTCTCTGTACCGTCTTAATCTTCCTTTTTCTGCTTCTATATTTTGCTTTAGTTCTTCTTGTTTCTTGTTTAGCCCCATTACAGTGGATCATACTTCCTCTTTTCCATCATTTTCTGTCCTATTCCATCTTGTTTATCGCTTCAGGTTTGGTCAATCTATTTTCTTTTTCCACTTTAACTTTCATACTTACCGTTTTAGAAAACCCTGGTACTTTCTGAGGGTTTACAAGTATATATATATATATATATATATATATATATATATATACATACATATATATATATATATATATATATATATATATATATATATATATATACTTAAAAAAATTACAAATTGTTTCAATCGACCGGACAATAATATTATCCTGCCGATCTCTTCAGATAGTTACTTATTTTTTTATTCATAATTAAATAATAAATATTAGTTATTTATATTTAACTCAATTAGTAATATAAATAATAAGGGTTTTTTTATCCTCTCCTAAAATATAATAGTTATTCATTTTTATTTTTATTTGTTATTTTTAATTTTGATATTTTATATATTTTTATATTTTTATTATTTTTTATTCCATGAACAATGACGATAATAATAGTAAATATAATAATTATCTTTCCTATCTACTTTTACTAATTATTTACTTATTATAAATCTATAACGATTACCCCTTTCATTTATATAAAATATGTATCTTAAATCCATTGGACGTATATATCTACCTTCTTTTAAACTGAGCGTATATTTGTCCTATCTACCTCACAGTAGCTGGACACAACAAAGCTTCTCACCAATGTATGATTGCATTTGCACGTGAATTTTATTTTACTGCTGTCCTCTATTGACACGTGTCTGGCACACTTCGTTTCGTTATTCATTTCGAACTCCGTAATATTTACTTTCTTTTCTTCCCCTCATATTAAACAATCCCGTCTGTTCTTTTTAATTCATTTTAACTTTAATACCTTTCTTTCTACTCTTAATATTTAACTACCATTCTAATTTCATATAATCTATATTTCTCTCCCACCCCTCTTCCTCGCTTTTCCTTTTACTTTTGTTCCGTTTCACTCTTCCTTTTTCCCTCTCTATCTAGCACTTCAAATCTTTGTTTTTGAGACTCATTTGTAATTTTAAATAATCTTTTATTTTAACTAGAATTGTCTGAAGAGATCGGCAGGATAATATCATTGTCCTGTCAATTGAAACAATTTGTAATAATTTAAGCAAAAAACCCGAGGATGAAATAATAAAAACATTTAGCTTTACTAGAGTATTGAGCACTTTTTCCCTGTTTCTTCCCAAATATAGTTTCTAATATATATATATATATATATGTAAGATTAAAAAAGACTCCGAACAAGGGTTACAGTGATTTACACACACACACACACACACACACACACACACACACACACACACACACACACACACACACACACACACACACACATATATATATATATATATATATAAAACTACGTCATTTACTCACATAAATTAATATATGAAAGTATAAATTTATGCGTAAACTTTAAGTAAACTTTAACGTAGATCTAGTTAGTAAGTTATAAAATATATATGGCGATTAAGCTATACTGAGTATTCCGCGTTTCATCCACTCCATGACTCTTCAGGCTTATGCGCATAAGCTTGAAGAGTCCTAGAGTGGATGAAACGCGGAATACTCAGTATAGCTTAATCGCCATATATATTTTATAACTTGCTATATATATATATATATATATATATATATATATATATATATATATATATATATATATATATATATACATATATATATATATATTAGTGTGAGGACGATTAATCGGAATAGGAACGGAATCGGGAGTCAGAAAAATCGAAATTTTGGGGGTACCGGAATCGGAAAAATTATAGTCTAATTTCCGATTCCAAACCGATTCTTTAACGTTTTAAAATAAAAAATGGATCAAGCACAAATTGTTTTTTTAGTAGAAGTTATTCCTTTAGAACATACAACTGAGAAAAGCAATAGAATGGGTTATAAATCTCTTTTACAGATTTAACACAGATTAGCAGAGTTTAATTTATTTTATTTATTGGTCATTTATTGAGAGATAACTTGCCTACTACTTGTGTATGTGCGCTTATCTGAGGGAGCTCATGGGATTATTAAAAAGTTTTAAATGCTCTGGGCGGGAGGAGGGGGGCAAATTTCTTTAACGTCTGCTGTATTTGTCTGTCATCGGCTTCTTCTGAAATAATTAAAGTTTTATGCCACCTCTTTAGACGCAAGGAAATCCTCCACGGCTGTGGCAATTGACATAGTCACTTCACAGGACGTTGAGAATGGTGCGGAGACATCTTGATGAAAACGCTCGAGGAATAGTAATTTGTAACGGTAAATTGTCCAGGGAGCCGTACAGGAGGATTGAGAGTACTGCGGCTTTGTACACACTGATTTTTGTGCAATTTTTAAGTGTCTGTTTTTCCTGACTCTGTTGTACAATCTGCAAAAAGCGCTGTTCGCTTTGGCCAGTCTGTTGTCTATTTCCCTGTCGAGTTTGCCATCTGATATGATGGTATACCCCAGGTAGGTAAACTGGTGAACGGTCTTCAGCTTTGTCTCGCCAATGGTGATATGGAGAGGAGCTGAAGAACCGTATTTTTCAAGCTGACCTCGAGTCTGAAGAGCTGGGCAGCCTCTGCGAAGCAGGATGTGAGGCGCTACAAGGTTTTTTCGGTGTGGCCAATAAAGGCAGCGTCGTCGGCAAAAACGAGGTCTCGGACCAGTTGCTCGGTCTTTGTGTGGGCTTTTAGCGGCTGAACAGACTTCCGTTGAGGCGATAGCGAATGTAGACAGCATCGTAAGAGCTTCGGTCGCCTGCTTGAGCATTATGCTGAAGAAGATATTGAACAAAGTCGGGATCTGAAGAGGGGTAGTACCTTTGTGGTTCAGACTGCTGCTCCCTACCTAGTAGGGTGGACGAGCGTCACTGGTCCCCACTCATCCCTAAATCTCTCATATGTTGACTCCACTCATCATCTCCCGGTAAATCGCTTCATCTGGTCGGCTAAACCATATGAGGACGTTGTATCTAACATTGCACCACTGGACGTACGAAATTCATCGTAGGTCACCAGCCAGAGGGAAGGGACTCCAGGACGAGCTCATTGGCCAATATGTTCCCCCTGCCTCTGGGGAAGGTTTTTTGAGCCAGAGGCTAGGTCAAGGACAGTCTGATGTAAAACGTACGACTTTAGGACTTCATGTCACCGTCCCAGCTCGCTGGGTCATTACGAATGAGCCACGGGTGTACAGGGTGGGTTCAGTACCAAGCACACTGCACTTCACCATAAAAATCCACTGCACAGACTTGAAGGACACGCCCACGTCAACTTGCCAACTTAAGCAAGTCCTGTAGCGATGGGAAAGGGTCGGAAACGGCAGATGGAAGATGATCACTGGAAGCCGCAGTTTCAAATCCTGCATGCAGGCGGTTCAGAATATTGGTCGCCTGATGTTGACCCTGGAGACGACAATATCACTCGACAGCCCCCTGAATGATCAAGCAGCCTTGTCTAGGGACATCACTGCTTGCTCGACAAGGAGAGGGGCCTAGAAAATGTGGCCTAACAAAAGCTCTTTTCCGTCACCCCCCGTTGGCTTGCCGCGGTCAACGGGCATCTGCCAATGCGGTCGAAATAATACTAAGAAAGGAAGGTATGCACCCACCTGTAAGGGTGCAAAAGCACTGAAGCTGGCATGTTAGAACATTAGACAAAGACGATAACAACAGACCTGAGCGTCGCTCTGCTTTGATTGAACTTGAATTGTCCAAGCTGGATATCGACATCACTGCACTTAGAGAGGTTTGCTTCACTGGGGATGGCAGCCTTCAAGAACACGGCGTCGGATATACCTTCTTTCGGTCTGAGAACCCTGCAACGGAGGGGCATTTCTCGAGCGCCTGCTTCCTGGTCAGAACCTCCACAAGCCTAGCAAACTACAATTAGCTGAAGTGAGAGCTGTCTTCCAGGCAGGGGTCCTGGGGTTTTCCACTAAAAAGAACCAGGATTGGTTTGATGAAAACAATGAAGAAATACGAGAATTGTTGGAGAGGAGGAGATCAGCCCACAGGCCTACTTGGCTTGTCTATCCTGTCCACTGAGGGGATCAGCCTTCCGTAACATCTGCAGCAACCTGCAGCGCAAGCTTCGAATCTTAAAGAATGAGTTGTGGTCCAACCTCGCAGTAAGAACGCAACAGTACGCAGACGCTGCTGACTACAGAGGCTTTTATGAAGCCCTCAAGATAGTGTATGGCACCCATGCACCGCGTCCAGAGTCCAGTGCATAGTGCAAACAGCTAGACGCTTCTCACAGATGGAGCTGACCGGGTCATTTAGGACTCAGCCATCCTTCGCATCCTTCAACTGTCAACCAAAGTGGAATTGGATGAACCTCCCTCCATGGAAGAACTCAATGTGTCCATAAAACAGTTGAAGAGTGGAAAGCCGGCAGGAATCGATGGGATCCCACCAGAGATCTGGAAATATGGCGTTGCACAGCAGACTGCATGAACTCCTTGTCTATTGTTGGGAGCAAGGAGAACTCCCACTGGACCTCCGTGATGCAGTCATCATTACCTTGTACAAAAACAACGGCGAAATGTCAGTCTGTTCTTATTACCGGGGAATAACCCTGCTCTCCATCGCAGATAAAATCCTTGCCCGTTTGCTCTTAAACAGACTGATACCTTCCATCGCAGAAGACCACCTCCCAGAAACGCAGTGTGGTTTTAGAGCAAATAGGGGTACCACGGACATGGTCTTCGTCCTCAGACAACTGCAAGAGAAGTGTTGTGAAAAAAACAGGGGACGCTACGTAACGTCGGTGGACCTGACCAAGGCATTTGATACAGTGAGAAGGTAGCATGTTTGGCTGATTTTGGAGCGCCTCGGCTGCCCCCCCCCAAGCTCTTCAGCATCATAGTTTAGTTGCAGGAGAATTAAAGCGGCCAGGTCAGAGTAAATAACAACCTATCAGAACACTTCCTCATCGTCAATGGCGTAAAACAGGGATGCGTCTGGCACCGAATACCAACATCAATATATTACATATGAATGTCCCCTGTAAAATTTCCAAGGTTCGGTAGTTGTTATTATTATATGCATCTCGTTTTTGTTTATTTAATAACCAACCATATTTATATAATTAAAATAAAATTTAAACATTCATAGAAGGAAGACACATAATAGTTAACGAAGCTCAATTCCCTCTCCATGTTAAAAATGGTTTGCTAAATAGTAACATTATTATTTAGAAATTCGTTCGTAACAATGGGAGGGGGGACGTTGTTAATATTTTGTTCTTACACCGTTTTCTCATTTTACCTACCAATCGTCGACTATTTTCAACTGTTTATGAAAACTTTCAAGCAGTTGTACACTAAGGACGAATTGATGCAATTTGACTTTGTTTAAAATCAACATAAACCTTTTGTTTTCTTTCAATTTACAATACATTACAAGGAAATTAGCCGCGGTTTTATGTAATAATTTGATAATTTACAACAACAAAAAATCTCTAATCAACTATTTATAAAAATTAAAAGAATCTGAATCTGAATCGGGAATCGAATCGGAATCGGAAATTTAGAACGGAATCGGTAACTGGATTGGAATCGGGAAAACTTGTGGAATCGTCCCATCGCTAATATATATATGTATATATATACATATATAATGTAGGTATTTAATTATTATAGTAAAAAAAAATAATTATATATATTTATATATATATATATATATATATATATATATATATATATATATATATATATATATATACGGTGTAGTATAATAATTCTCCAAGTTCCAACTACTAAGTTTTCTCAGTTGGTCATGTATTACTTTCCAAAAGGTATTCATTACAATATTGTTTCGTATTGTGACTAATTCAAGAAAGAAACAAATACTTGTCGTCAAATAAAATATGATAATTTAAATTAAATACTGAGAGGGGAGAGGCTAATCAGCATCGGATTATGATATAAACTCAATTCATAACAACTAAGTAAAATATTTAAAAAATTATTGAAACGAACTATTTCAATTCTAAACTTAGATACATTATATTTAAATACAAAGTAATCCAAATATATAAGACAGTAAAACCGTTTATAGAACAAATACATAAGGTTCAAGTAATGTAATAGAACTAATAACATTAGTAAGTATTATAAACATGTAGTACCCTGTAAACCGTAATTTATTAATGATAGATGACTTCATTAATTGATAAATGCTTATATACTATAGATAGAAAAAAAGACTAAATCCATTTAATATACCCATATGACAAGTTAAACATCTTAACAAGAAAACCATAAATATATATTACATATAAAATATTAGGTAAAATTAATTTAAAGAAACCGTGACTAAGATTACATTATAAGTTGTGAAATAATAATTAACTAGCGGGACCTGTGGAAATTCCACAGCGGCATTTTTCATATACATTCTTGGATATGGTACTAATTATGTCAATACTTTTTCATCATTTGTAACTCACCATTTCGCACACCGTACTAAAATAATAACTTTGATATATTGTATAGGCTGATTATTTCATTCCAAAAACACACATCAATTAACTCACATTTCATCATTTTTCATTCTGGGATATGTTACTAATTTCGACAATATTTTTTTTATATTTTTAAGCAACATTATCGCCCAACTTTATTAAAGTAATAGCTTTGATATATTTGCTAGGCTGCTTATTTCATTTCAAACAAACCCATCAATTGACCTCCATTTCATCATTTTTCATAATTCTTGGATATGTTACTAATTTCGACAATCATTTTTTATAATTTGTACCCATATTATCTCCCCCTCCTTAATAAAATAATAACTTTGATATATTATCCGGGCTTATTGTTTCATTACACACACACACACTAATGCATGAAATCACATTTTCATAATTCTTGGATATGTTACTAATTTCGACAATCATTTTTATCATTTAAACCGACGCCATCGCCTTACTAAAATAATAATTTGGATATATTGTCTGGTCTGATTATTTCATTGCAAACACATTATTGCATTACATCACATATTATCATTTTTCATAATTCTTGGATATGTTACTAATTTTGACCATAATTTTTTTGTAATTAAAACCATCCTTATCGCCCTCTTTTACTAAAATAATAACTTTGGTATATTGTCTGGTTTGATTATTTCATTACAAACACACCAATCAATCAACTAATATTTCATCATTTTTTGTAATTCTTGGATATGTTACTAATTTCGACAGTCATTTTTCATAATTTTAGCCCTCCTTATTGCCTTTCCCTTTACTTTAATAATAATAATATTGATATAATGTCTTGGCTGATTATTTTATTATAAACACACCGATCAGTTAACTCACATTTCACCATTTTTCGTTATTCTTGGATATCTTACTAATTTCAACAATGTTTTTTATAGTGTAAACCATCCTCATCACCCTCTCTTACTAAAACATAACTCTGATATATTATCTGGGCCGATTATTTCATAAAAAGCACAACTATTTATTAAGTTGCATTTCATAATTTTTCATAATTCTCGGATATGTTACTAATTTCGACAATCACTTTTTATATTTTTTGCTCCCATTTATAACCTCACACAACTAAAATAATAACTTTGATATATTTTCTGGGTTGATTATTTCATTTTAAACACACTAATCAATTAACTCATATTTCGTCATTTTTCATAATTCTTGGATATCTTACTAATTTCGACAATGATTTTTCATCCTTTAAACCCACATCATCGCCCACTTACTAAAATAATAACTTTGATATATTGTCTGGT
Organism: Euprymna scolopes; assembly: GCF_053919585.1. Lineage (NCBI taxonomy): Eukaryota > Metazoa > Mollusca > Cephalopoda > Sepiida > Sepiolidae > Euprymna > Euprymna scolopes. The sequence continues at coordinate 23,180,490 of NC_136484.1, read as the reverse complement.
CTGATTATTTCATTGCAAACACACTAATTCATTAAATCACATATCATTTTTCATAATTCTTGGATATGTTACTAAATTCGACAATAATTTCTCATGAATTTAACAAGCCTTTTCCTTACTAAAATAATAACTTTGATATTTGATATTTGCTGGGCTGCTTATTTCATTACACACACATCAATCAAATAACTCACATTTCATCATTTTTCATAATTCTTGGATATGTTACTAATTTCGGCAATCATTTTTTATAATTAAAAACCCATATTATGCCCCCCTCCTACTAATATACGAACTTTGATATATTGTCTGGGCTTATTATTTCATTACAAACACACTAATCAAATAACTCACATTTCATCATTTTTCATAATTCTTGGATATGTTACTAATTTCGACAATAATTTCATAACTTAAACCCACTATGTCGTTCCCCCTTACTTAAATAACAACTGTGATATATTGCCTGAGATGATTATTACAAACCCATCAATCAATTCCGGGTACTCTCATAGTATATATGTTCCACCTATCTTATCTTATCCAGGGTGACGCTGCATATTCTGCTAGTATATATCTTTCACCTATCTAATTCGATCCTGGGCGACGCTGGGTATTCTGCTACTGTATGTTTTCCACTTATCTCATTCAATACTGGGCGACGCTTTCTGCTTGTATATATTTGCGCTTATCACATTCAATCCCGGGTCTGACTTCATGTCCGCCACCTCACTGTTAAAAAAATATACATGAAATAAAGTAATGTTTTAATCGTAAATTGTTTCAGCCATTTCCGGGACTGACTTCATATCCCCCAACCCACTGCTAAAAATATACATGAAATAATGTAATGTCTAAATAGTAAACTCTTTTAGCCATTTCCGGGACTACTTCATATCCTGCACCCCACTGTTATAAATATACATGAAATAAAGTAATGTTTAAATCGTAAACTTTTTCAGCCATTTCCGGGACCAACTTCTTATCTCCCATCCTACTGTTGAAAATATGTATTAAATAAAGTAATGTACAAAACGTAAATGGTTGCAGCCATTTCCGAGACCGACTTCATATTCCCACCCCGCTGTTAAAAATATACATTAAATAAAGTAATGTTTAATGCGTAAACTTTTTCACCCATTTCTGGGACTGATTTCATATCCTCTACCCCACTGTTAAAAATATACATGAAATAAAGTAATGTTTAAATTGTACACGGTTTAAGTAATTTCCGGGACTGACTTTATATCCCCACCCCACTGTTTAAAATATACTTGAAATAAAGTAATGTTTAAATCATAAACTGTTTCAGCAGCTTTTCGAAATTAATACATAAAAATATTAACACGGTTAGAGATTAGGCAACCATTGCTTCAACATGAATTTCTGAGTGTAGTATCAGTAACTATAATCCTCCTCTTTTTGGTTTTGGTTAATGGAGAAGAAATCCTTCATTGCTGATACAATTTTTAATTTTGTTATTGATATAATATTGATATTGATTTTGGGGAGCTGGTTTCCCCCAAAATTTTTAACCGACCTCATGTCCAACTCCGTCTTTGTGGGGAGGCAAGTAAACAAAACAAAAAAAATAATCAGAAGGGACATTTTCCAGGGCATCTCATAATTAATCAGAATAGACATTTCCAGTGCATGTTATAATTAATCAGAAGGGACATTTCCAGGGCATTTTGTAATTAAACCAGAAATTGATTTTCCCACTTACTTCTGTAATATTAAAAATTTGTTACATTAAACGTAGTACCTATTCACAATGCTTACCTACGGGACAGATTTAGACACCAGGGTCGTTTTTAACGTGGAGAAAAAAATGTCTTAGTCGCAAAGGATTTCTCCTCCATTAAGAGAGAAGAAATTGAAATGTAGCATCTGATGAACAGATTATACACTTTGATCTTAGCCAAAAGGCAAAGAAAGACAAATCATTTTTATTAGCTTTAGGTTTATTTGGAATATTCCATTTCCTTTTTTAGGAATGCACAGCATGATAATGGACGGGGCGATAAGCGTAATAATATAATAATAGTTAGTATTGTCAATTAATATAAAGTACAAATAAATGAAAGAAAGCCAAACACTTGTTGTCTTTAATCGTAAGTCGAGTTACCACAGGAACATAAAAGGGAATAAATATCTCAGGAGAAAACGGAAGAAAATGTAAATTTGTAAAACATATATTAAGTACTTAAATTCAACTTAAACGGGTTTGCAAAATAGTATAAACAGAGGAAAGAATAGAGAACAGATTCAATCAACAGCAATTCAATTTCAGTAGAACACACAGTGAATAAGATTCAGAGATATTGAGTTAACAGAAATTACCTCCCTGCCAAAGTAATAAAAATGGAAAGAATTTATTTTCTTCCACTAATCAAAATCTATAAACTTAACACATACACACACACACACACACACACACACACACACACACACACACACACACACATACATATATATATATATATATATATATATATATATATATATATATATATATATATATATATATATATATATGAAATTTATTACTGTGAGTCCAGAATGAGTTTACAAATTGTTTCAGCTAGAGGAAAATCCCCAAAGAGGAAAAAATCCAACTAGCATCGTCAGAATTCATAGTCCGGTTATATATATATATATATATATATATATATATATATATATATATATATATATATATATATATATATAGTAGTTTAATTTCGTTTCCTAACAGTGCATTCACTGAAACAACATGTGTCTACCAAAAATGTGCTCAATTAGTTAACAGAGCATATTATAATAAATTCATTTACACAAACAAACGGCTACATATGTGCGTACATGTTTCTGTAATTTCCTGTTCCAGAGAAATCGCGTCATCAGGCGATATGGTTGGCCTGATGACGTGACTTCTCTGAAATGAGAAATAAAAAAAAAGACATCTATGCACATATGTTAGCCGTATGTTTGTATAAATGAATTTAATATGTATGTATATATATATATAAGACTGATAAATTAAAAAATAAAAAAATGTATCCATTTTAAATGTGGAAATTGATGAATCGCACAGGTAAGAAATTCATTTTTATACTATGAAAAGGTTAGTAATTACAATTAAGAATAGGAAATTGGGGAAAAATAAAATTTTTGTAACTTGTCTTCTTCCTAAGATTAAGGGTGGTGGTGTTTGATCAACACTGCTGGGGAGCCATGATGTAATACACTGTTTTGTTTTTAAATCCCCGAAACAGTGTTTCATGGTAAACAACTGATGATCCCTTAAAAAATATAAAAATTGGTATTATAGTAAATTTGAGAGTTGATGCAGTGATTGCAGGTGATTAAATGACTTACTGACTAGATGTTTTTTTAATGAATGATAAAAAATAATTTTTTGTGTGGTTTCAAATGTTAAAAACTTCAAAGACTATATATATATATATATATATATATATATATATATATATATATATATATGCAGTGCAGGCAAAAAGAAAGTCCGCACTTGTAATTTTTTCAAAAACTGAACATTTAAGCTAAATTTAATGTAACTGTTAAAACAACCTATACCTCATTTGATTCGCCTTTTATTCCTCTATAACTTTGCTTGTATATATTTGACTTTTAATTTAAACATTCAATGCAAATTTTGAAAAAATTACAAGTGCGGACTTTCTTTTTGCCGCCTGTGTATATATAACACATGATATTATAACTAGTGAAGATGCTAACAAAAGTGATATTAATTTAAATTCAACAATCAACTAAAAAATCCGAAGAATGTAAACAACGAAAAGAAAAAAGGAATAAAACAAGATTAAATTTCGTATCTACGGTAAATCACTTACTAAGAATATTCTAACTGGAAAATAAATTATAAGTACAATAATTAATATAACTTAAAATAAGAATCGATGAATGGCAGAATAAATAAAAACCAACGGGGAAAAAAACTTTGAATAAAATAAAAATACAATTGTAACAATAATAATAAAAAATACGAAACTAATTAATATAAATTTTAATAAATTCAGAGTGTCATCAATCTTATTAACTAAGAAGGAACGACAGAGTGTGTCGGTTACATGAACCATGTAAATTGTCCCAAATGGTGTTTTTATAATTTTTTTAAGGTAAATATTTAATGAGTACGGAATTAAATATGCTGCAATAACATAATTCTGCAGACTTATTAGTCGAAATACGAAAGAATATTATAATGAATACCGTTTGAAAAGTAAAAGAAAATGACCAACTGAGCAAATTTGATATTTGAAACTTGTAGAATTATTATATAAAGCTATCTATGCCCTAAAACCGAATAAAAAGGCATCCATTAAGTTAGAATTTTTTTCCAAATTTTCAAAATTTATGTAAAAGAAGATCTTTTTCATTGCAAAATAACTTTATTTATGGGAAGATTATTTTTTAATCCATTACGATTGCTATATACAATCCGAGTACGTTTCAAAAAAATGAGTAACCCATATATATATATATATATATATATATATATATATATATATATATATATATATATATATATATATATATATATATATAATATAAAGCTGAATGCGTATGTGTGTGTGCGTGCGTGCGTGTGTGTATGTGTGTGTGTGTGTGTGTGTGTGTGTGTGTGTGTGTGTGTGTGTGTGTGTGTGTGTGTGTGTGTGTGTGGTCACGAATAGGCTCCCATATGGCTAACTATTTTAAAAAACTGATTGCATATAATGATAGAAGATGTATCGAGACACATGAATGGGTATGTTTGATCTGGCAGAAAGGTGGTTCATTAAAATTGTGGGGTCTGAGTTCGCGCCTGGTCCACAAGGTATGAAAATAAAAAAATTAAAAATTAAAAAAAGAAACGTTTACAAGTGTTTTTGATATAGATATACATCAGAATACTTTGATAAGTATGTTTTAACTTAAATAGAAAAGGTATAATAAAATTGTGGGGTCTGCGTTCGTGCCTGGTCTCCATAGAATGGAAATAGGTACAAACTTTAATAAAGACTTTTCATATCGTCCTGCGTAAGTATACTTGGATAATTATGTTTCAGTTTGAAGAAATATGGTATAATAAAATTATGGGGTATTCGTTCACGCCTGACCTCCATAGAATGGAAATATATCACAACGTTTAACAAGGTTTTTGATATAGATCCACAGAATATTGTGATAATGTTTCAGTGTGAACAGGTATGCTATAATAAATTATGGGGTTCAGCTATTTTCTTTTTACTTTCATCATATTTTGCTTTGGTTTTGATACCCCCAAATTCGAAGCTATCTCTTTACAACCCTTCCTTTTCATAACCTATCATACTTTAATAAATCAGAGTCCATTTCCTGTAGGCTGTTTTTGAACCCAGTAAACGACGGGTACTTTTGCTAGTGTGTATATATATATATATATATATATATATATATATATATATATGTGTGTGTGTGTGTGTGTGTGTGTGTGTGTGTGTGTGTGTGTGTGTGTGTGTGTAAAACTTAATTGTGATTATTATTGACATATTTTAATTAATAAATAAACTAACGTAATTAAAGGAATAAATTCTAGGTTGGTCAGCATCATGAAATTTGGAATATACTTTTTTCATTTATTTATATGGTATGTAATTACATTGACTGTCATAAACTAAAGGATTTGTATAAATATAAGGTGAAATATAATTGAAAAAACATTTCCACAGAAATATATGTGTGTGTGTGTGTGTTTATGTGTGTGTGCGTGTGTGTGTGCAACTGTTTGCACGAGTCGGTTGATTAGAAAACTTTATCGTAGGAATTCGTATAAACAAAACACTTTTGAATAAATTTGCTTTGCAAATTTATTGTTTTTCATTTGCTGTGGCAGTACCGAACACGTAACACCTAACAAAGGATGGAAATGACGGACACACGTCAATCATCTCTCTCAATCTCTCCGACACTTCCACCCTCTCCCTTTCTATACTGCTTAGTTCCCCTATCAGAATCATTCCTCTCTCCATCACCGTCCTTTCCCTAAACCATCCAACCATTCAGCCATCTCCGGTACCAGAAATCGAGTTATCCAACCGTGCCAGTGTAATCGCGTTAGTCAGGCATTATCACTTTTTTGTCGGGGGGGGGGGAAGCGTCCAGGGGGAAGCGTCCAGGGGGAAGCGCTTTTCTTATTTCTTTGTTGTTCTCGTCATCCGCATTTTCTATGGATTTTTCTTTTTGTCATTGTCTTTCTTAAGAAAAAATAAAGATGTTTTTTTATTGCCGCCAGATTCAATGATCTGCCTATATTATTTACCTACTTTACTCTTCCGTGTTCTCCTTGGTTTGAATTCTTCGGTTTTATTTGAAAAATTATCTTTGATGAAAATAATAAGGGAAGTGCCAACATACCCATACTCAAATCAATCAAGTTTTCATGTATATCATCTTTTCAATAATTCTTATTTGTATTTTTTTTATTTTGTTTTCGCATTATTATTTATTTTATTACTAAAATAATATTTGTATATTTAAAGTGAATATATTTCACATTCATTCTCAATTCTAATCTAATTATTTTCAAAGTTGTTGTTTAACTTATATTATTTTGAAATATATATCCTTATATGGTAATAGTGTAATATAGTATTTATCCGAGTTCTGAATATCAAGTTTTTTCAGTTGATAATTTATTACTTTTCAAAAGGTATCCATTAAAATATTGTTTCGTATTGCAACTAACAAGTCTGCAAAATTATGTTATTGCTGCATATTTAGTCACGTAACTTATAAAACTTGATATTTGTAACTTGGAGAATTGATATATAACACTATATATGCTCTGGAGCTCAGTCAAAATATATTCATTGAGCTTGGATATATACAAACCCAGTACGGTTTAAGTAAATAATAAACCTGTTATATATATATATATATATATATATATATATATATATATATATATATATATATATATATATATATATGTGTGTGTGTGTGTGTGTGTGTGTGTGTGTGTGTGTGAATTTTATATTTTATTCATATGTAATCACTGTTTCAAGTATTTAAATTGTATATATATATATATACATATATATATATATATATATATATATATATATATATATATATATATTGGAAGTTCATTCTGACCTTTAAAACTATATAAAAATATAAAAATAAAAAATTATAACTTTTTAGTTCTCCTTTGAAATATTATTTTGCCAGTAGATCAATTTCCTGCAATTTCTGAATCAATTTGCTTTCATGAAATCAGAACATTCCTAATGTTATATCAGATATCATCTGTTTTTTTTTTGTTTTTTTTTATCTGGGTTTTTTTTTAACAAGAAACACTATTTCATGTGATATAAAACAAGACGATATATTCAATCATTGCTCCCAACAGTGTTAATGCAACACGAAATCCCTTAAACGCAAGAACAAAAATGTTCCATTTCTTGGATCAATTCTTTTTTACTAGATTAACATCATGCATGTTATAAACAATCTTTTCCTTATCAGTGTCATTGATCCTTGTCTCAAAAAAAGAATAGATTTATCTATAAATATAAAAGCAAAAATGTATGTATGTTTGTATGTGTGTTCGCTTTTTCTGTATGTCTACAAAAGGCTTTTTTCAGAGAAGCGGTCGGTCGGTTCACAACTTTTTAAAACTTTTTATATCACATATAAATCGTAATATCTCACAGTTAACAACGAAGCTCGCCTGTCTATTTAATTTGCTCGATTTCGAGAAGATAAATATTCAACATTTGTCGCTCACTGCAAGTGGGTTAGTATTTTTCCTATAACATCTTGGGGGGGAGGCGTTCAGCAGTAAATGAAATACTATCCCGCAGTTAAACTTGACCTCATTAACTCATTAAAACGGGCACCTGCCAAATCCAAGTAATTAAATAAATTCAAACGTGTTTCCGTTAGCCTCTCGCGGTGGGGCAATAGTTAACGTCGCACTTTTTTTTCACACTTTAATTTACAACTTTGCCTCAACGGTTCGGGTTCGATCTTCATACTTACTTTTTTTAACCCTTCCCCCACCCCCACGGAGTTTCCACACATACATCCAAACACCCGGGCAACGCCGGGTACCCCTAGCTAGTTATTTATATAGCTGAGTTATTTTATAGAGTTCGGATGAACCAATTACACTACTTGTTACCGTCTTCTTTGTTATTTATATTTTATTTATATATTTACGTCTATTATTTACTCATGATATCTTTATATTTATTAGATTTTAAAAATATTTAAAAATAATATATATATTTTTTATTTCGATATGTATATTTTAGATACCTTACACATTACTGATGTAGTTTTGGGTTTCCTTTTGTCGGAATTATCATACCGACGAGTAGGGGGAAAGAAAAGACGGTTTAAGTCTTGCAACGAAATGTCGACGTTGCTTACAAGCAGTCTTTCCTTGTAAAAGTAACAAATGGGTAACAATGGTCGAAGTGTAATTTGTCTAAAAGACAGCAACAACTACTACAACAACAGTAGAGCGGCCACCCCTTTTTATCTACTCCAACTCTCAGTCAACGAGATTCATGCGTGACTGGAATGTCTATTTAACTTGTAAGGAATAGGCACTACGGTTCTTTGATTAACGGAACACCGGTCGTGTTGGTCACAGCTACCAGCACTCCTTTCTTCCCCACCGACCTACCCTCGGCAAGTCAACCAATTCAAAATTCTCACACTTTCTTGATCTCCTTTGATTAATTTCATATGATTTAGCAGCATCCAGCAGCATCAGGATACGGAATAAATGCTTCATTAAACTCTTTTAATATTATAATATTTTTATCACCACCTTGTTTAATCGTTATTATTACTAAGTTGGAGACTGGAGATATAAAATCTCTTACGTTCATTAGGTTGTCTCAAAAGTTCGTAAACACTTGTGAAAAATTGAATTTTTATGCAATTTTTAATTGTTTTATATTTGCGTTTATATTGTTATAGTAATGTTCATATTTCTATTCCAGACGGTAATTGATAGAATTGAGCTGTGAGTTTTGATTCGTAACTGGTGGCAGCAAGGTCTTTCGACCAGGAAAGTCTCAGAAGAGATTTGCGCTGCCGAAGGTGAAGGAACAATTGTATATGCGACGATCTCAAAATGGTACAAGCGTAAGAAATAATAGTGAGTCTACGAAAAGTTGAAGCAAAAGTATCCGGCTTTGATCAACCGATGCAACAGAACAATACCAATCCATATACGGGTACGGAAATACTAACGACAAGTTTAAAGAGCTGAACGGAGTTACGGTTCTGCCACATCCAGCCTACAATCCTGACTGTGATCTATCAGATTACGGCCTTTTCCGTTCAATGCAACACTTTCAGAAGTGCTGTTGATTCGACTCATTTGATGGAATAGTTTTAAGATTTATTGGTTTATCATAAAAACTGACCGAGTTAGGGATTCAAAATGTAATGGAAATTACATTTTTAGGGTTTCAAAATGTAATGGAAAATGACTCGTACGTCGAAAATATTCAACTTAAAAATTTGAAACTTTTCCATGCTCAAATCTTGTTCAACTTTTAGTATGATGGATAGTAAACCCAGCATGATATAAAACTGCAAAATAAATACATTCTTGCAATTTTTTATTATCATTTCGTATTTTGACTGGACTAAAAGGAAATAACTGCGTCTTAACAAGATTAAACGAAACAATCCATTTCTTACAACAATCCATAAGTAAACCAAGATCAACTTGTAGTTCAACTGCATATTTCAACTGATTCGAGAAAGATGAGCTAGAAGCAATACAAGAATAAAGGATGATGTCATCAGCATAAATGTTAAGTTTCTGAATAATATTCTCTGGGAAGTCATTTATATAGGGAGGATCCGTGTTGGAGCTAGAATAGAGGCCTGGGGAACCCCGGCATTTATAAGACAAGAAAAATGAAGATTCTGCATTTTATATTTCATATAATACCAGGGTGCTCGGTTGTTTGGAGGTGTGTGTTGATAAAAAAAAGTGGTATTAGGTAGGCAAGCTCGAATCCGTACTGCGAAGGAGAAAAGAACATGAATAAAAAAAACCGTGACGTCTTTTCCGTTGCATCCATCGCCAAACCGGAAGTGGCGAAGATTTAAATTAAGGCTATTCAATTGAAAAGAGGAAATGACTTTTGAAAATATCGGCGAAAAAAGCGACCACTCCTTGTAGAAAAGTGCCCAGTTGAGGGTGAAGGAATTATTGTTTTTAGCCAATTTGTCGCTATGTGTCGTCCAAAGGGTCGAGCTTAAAACGATACCGATCTCGTGAAAATCCGTCGCCTCTGTCGAAAGTTTTAGGCAGACATGCAAACATACATACATACATACATTTAAACAGACAGATGCGATTTATATTATAAATGGTGATAGTCAAAGTGCACATGCATAAAATAAAAAAGAAACGTTTTTTTCTCTTAGAATATTAAATTTATTTAGGTTTTCGTAAAAAAAGTGGAATGAAATGGGGTTTAATAATAAAAAAACGTTAACATTAAAAACAAAAACTTAATCAACTTCTTCCATTTTAGACATGTCATCATCATCTTCCAAAGATGGGAGTTCAGCACCAACAGACTCTCCAGCTCTTCTCTCAGTAACTTCTTCATCCTCATCAATTCAAAGACCAATTCTGATCATGTGATGAATTCGAGAAGCCTGTGACAGAGGATTTTACATATTGAAGCCTAAAACAAATAGAGAGGTTTTGTACATCAAAACAACAATGTTTTTTTACGTTCTTGTCGTTTTTATCAGTATCCACTGTCTTTAATTTGATGATAGGGTCGTCAACTTTGATTTCCAAATGTTTCTTATCTACTGTATATCTTATCGTTGAGGTGGCTCTTGGTGCTTGAGCTTTCATTATACTTTCATTATACTTTCCATGTTGACAAACCAATCATATTGACTGGTGACAATACAACAGGGAGAATCCATAACACGGTTCGAGACAACCAAGAGATATAAACTTAAATGAACTGCACACTCATCGAATCTTAATTTAAAAATTGTATACGTCGTATAAAATTAATCCATTTTTTAAAATGTTTTTATAAAACATAATGCATGGAGATATTTTTCTGTGTATAAAATTGCGACAGTAACAATGGTTTATTAAAACTTGCGTTTAAATATAATTATATAGAATTCCTCTGTTAACTGCCATTTACTTGTATATGTAATAAAAAGCTTACGTTTACAGTGGATTATGACAGTAGTTTAAAATTAAATGTACCTCACTTTGTAGATATTACACTACCCAACGCGTTGTAGCATCAGTCGCAAACTGGACAAAGAACGAAAACGAACTTCAACTCACTTTTTGTTACACAAAGGCATTTATTACCTCATTCTTCCGCCATGTGTGAGATCTCTTTACGGGTGTGACGTCACCGACGTATATCAAACATGATCGTGTTCTCGAATGTGCTTTGAACGACTTCAACTTCTCTAATGTTATCGTCTTCCCGAAGTGCTCTCGCCTTTTTATGGTCCTCTTTTTTCATGCCGTGATTTTATTTCACTCAGGACTCGGTATTTGCATATGGCCGTCCGCCATGTATGTTACACGGATACACAATAAGAGCATTATTGATACATGTTTTTTACTTTCTCTCTTTCCCTCACCTTCTATTCACCTTTATTTCTCGCCATACTCACCTGTATCTCTCGCCATACTACCACTATGCAACACTCTTATTGTATGTGATGCATCAAAAGTTTTACATCTTAAGATTTCAAAACAAAACTTCTAAACAACTTTCTTCAAATGCAATATTTTTAAATCCTGTAAAAAAAGAAAAGTGTTTAGGATGAAATAAGGAACAACTCTGTGTACATCAACTTATTTTATTACGGACTGTTATTCTCACCTTTATTCGTTCTTGTTTCACGACGTTTCCGTTTCGGTCAACTATTCCTCTGGCCTTCGTCAGGTGGTAACCGCGACGGATAGGAACTTCGAATTTCTCAAGTCCATTCTCACTGATAGCAGTTTCAATCCTACCCAAAGCTGACCAGAGGCTTACTTGGCCAAAACGTGGTGAGACGAAAACTACGGATGGCAGTGATCGCTGAGAATGCAGTTGGGAGATTCGAAGTTCCTATCCGTCGCGGTTACCACCTGACGAAAGCCAGATGACTAGTTGACCGAAACGTCGTGAAACAACAACCAATAAAGATGAGAATAATAGTCCGCAATAAAATAAATTAATATAAATAATACTCATCTCAATAATGAATTCCAATTAAAATAATATAAATCTGTGTATGTTTGAAATAACGTTTTTACATAACGAGAAAAATTCAAATTAAAATTTTAAGATTCTATAAACAGGAGAAATATAAGAGATAGCTAATTATGTTTTCGGAAAGCGAAAATGCCTAAGACAAAAGCATTAAAACATTTTCTGTCCTAGCGCTTTCGCACGAGAACAATCCATTTCATCTACTGTCTGCTACTTATTTCTATATAGAATAAAAAGCATATGTTAAAAAGTATATTAAGACGTCGTTTCAAATGACATCTACCTCAGTTTTTACATAGACGATGGGATCACTATTTATATAAAGATTAACAAATAATATTCTATATATTAATAACGTAGTAATTTTAACGTAGTACATGTGTCATAGTTTCCAGATTATAAATTATTCGATCGGAAGATCCTATTCCCTAAAAACGAAGGGTTTAAGGTGATAACATACGACGAACATTGAATTATTAGTATATATGTACGCTATTTAATGTCCGTAATATGTTATTACCTTCTACTTTAATTTTTTAATAAATAGGATCTCCCGATCACTGAAGACACAATGTAAAAAAATCATAAAATACAAAAAATGATGTCGCCGTTGGGCAGTACGTGCAACGAAAATATGCCTTCTTGGTTTTCTGGCTAGGATCCAGGAGTAGTATCTGTTCCGACTAAAGATGGTATAATGATGTCCTGGGTTTTCCGTTCGCGCCGGGCGTTCATGCAAGGAATATGTCACAGACCCCTTTAAGATTATTGGATATAAATTCTGGCACTGCATTAACCAGCTTAATTAGATAAAGATTTTTATAGTTTTAACAAAAAGGCTATCATAATATCGCGAGGTGTCCATTCACGTTGAACGTCCACCACAGAATGCCCAGCGGCTATATATTACATTTGAAGGATGCCTCTGTGAATTTCCCACTGGTTCCGCTTGTATGATGAAAGACATTTAAATTAGAAGTAGTTTCAAACAGATGGACATTAAATATCCTTCATCGGTCATATAAGAAATACGTCGTTTTTTTTTTCATTCCAATATTTACTGCTAATATTTTTGTTATTTCTTGCTAAATTGCTTCGTTGCTGCATAAATCATCTCTACGCAGTACGGCATAATCACGTTGATACACCGGTTTTCGCCAGATCACCGAAGTTAAGCAACGTTGAGCCTGGCAAGTACCAGATGGGTGACCATTTGGGAATTCTAGGTGCTGTATGTGCTTTCCGCTTATCTCGGCATTGTTTCCAGTCGTCCTGAACCTCTACTTGCCACTGGTATTCAACAATGTCGACTCAGGAGAGGTGTGGTTGGTTATTGCGCAACTCTTATCACAAAAATTTCACGGGCAGCCACCCTTACAGTGGTATCCATAGTCTGTCAAGACTGAAGGAAGCCATTTCTGCGCAGTCTTTAGTTGTTGTGAGAATACACTTCGTACAATAACTATTTATTTCAAAGACAATTCCTCCTTCTATTTAATTGACGTAAACAACATTTATGCTGACATTTCATTCATGATTTATGTGTGAGACTACTACACGTTCACTTGAGTCGTCGAGTATCTTGTTAACTATTTTCTTAGTATCCCGCTTGAGGCAAACTTGTTCGCACCTTTTATTATTTTATTGTTCTATGCTCCGTCTCTCTTCACTTTGTCTATTACCGTCTGTGGGAATTGTAACATATAGCTTGCCAGCCTTATCCGTCACGATCCTCTAATGTCCTTAAAATAAATCTGTAAAAGTTCATAATGTTTATTTGCGCATGCATAAAAGAGCACTTCAAGTCGACGTACCGTTTCCAAATTTCAATTTTAATTAAATTTTGACCCTTAACAAGCTACTTTTACCAGTTAAACAACGAAGCTAATCTATTTCAAATTAGAGAGGAGTTTGGTAGAGACAGTTCCTTAAACAGACAAGATATCTTTTATATATATATATATATATATATATATATATATATATATATATATATATATATAATTGAGAATATGTGTGAGGACACTTCTCAACCTATATACTCTACGAATTAAAGATCATCAGACTTGAAAGTTGGTATATAAGATATTCAGATATGGGAAAAACTTTACAATCGGTTTTCATCTGAAAACAAAGGCAACTAAGGGGTCCAAATTTGCAACTTGTTATGCGGATTCAGTCGGATCTCTACTTTTATATATAAGTCACTATGTGTGTGTGTGTGAGTTTCTTCCTCATAAATTCCGAAACAGCTAAGCTTATCTTTTGCAAATTTCACGCAAAAGTAATTTATAATGTTGGCAGTGTTCTTAGATATGCTTTGAACAGAAATCCATCCGATAATTATTTAAAATCGAAAAAATTCGATCTTAAAATTACCCTTTCTTCTCTTACAGATAAAAAGAATTTTTGCAGGGGAATATTTTACATTATACCGGTGTAATCTTGGACGGTGTAACGTAAAAATTTACCCCGTAATCTTTTTTTTTTTATCTATGAGAGAAGAAAAACTATTTTTAGATCGTCAAGCCCAAATATCAGCTGACATGATATTGTAAAAAAACAGAGACATAATTTGATGAACGACATTATCATTATTATTTTTATTTATTTATTTATTTATTTGGGGGGGGAGAATTATTCAACCGGGCAAATTATTCCAATGTAATATATAATATTCAATAGAGGATTGATTCTATAATAATACATACGCAATATGCATGAATTAAAATATCATGTTTAAGCGTATTGTACGACCGGGCAACGCAAAGCATCCAGATAGTTTTTTTTTTAAATCTATTTGTAAACTATTTCACGACTATGCATGCGCGTTCTAAAAACATGACAGTTTCTTTATGTTAAGTATAAGATTTTTTGAAAAAAGTTTGTTAATGTCGTGTCGAGGTGGTGTACACACTGTCTTTAGGTTTTATTTTTTATTACATTTTCACCCCAAACAAGGCACATTGCCACTTTGATGTAGGGGGCTACTATTAGGGACACAGACTCCAGGGTTACAAGGTGGGGAGATGGGCAGCATAAAGTCGGTTCACGTTGAACTTGATCTTCTGCATGTCAGTACAGTTGGGGTAGCAGGAACCTGGAAGGGAATTCCAAAGTCTAGCGGTTCTGGGGAAAAAGTACTGGAGTAGAAGGCTCTCTTACATCTAGGGATCTCTACTGTGAAGGGGTGGGATTTTACTGCGTGTCGGGTTTGTCGGGAGTATTTACGTAGAGGTGTTACAAGAGCTTGCAGTTCGTTGGAGCATTCACCGTTAATGTACTTGTAGATCAGGCAGAGGGATGCTACATTTCGTTGATGGGACAGAGGCTGAAGCTTAGACGATAGTTCAGGACCTATTAAGTTGGCGACTCTCTTTATCTTCTTATCTAGAAGTGAGAGACTAGTAGCAGATGCACCGGCCCAAATATGACAACAATACTCCATACATGGTGGTCTTATAGAGGTATAGGATACTTCGCGCGTTAGTAACTTTCTAGCACGGTCCTGGCAATGCGTTAGTAACTTTCTAGCACGGTCCTGGCAATGCTTTCAATGTAATTGTTCCAACTCATGTTTAAAAGATGTGCTTTCAGATAAAGAGTCTTTGGCCATTGCAATTGGTGGTAGAGAAGGTTTCTTGTAGTTAGTGAAGGATACAAGTTTAGTCTTGGCAACATTGAATGTGACCATCCATTTTTGTCCACATTCCACTATAGATTGGAGGTCATCCTCTAGTGTTTCTGCCATTTCTTTAGATATGTGTTCACTTGTTTTCCTGTCGTGTCTGTTATATAGCGTGGTGTCATCAGCATATATACCCATCTCACAGAAAATTTTTCAGGGAGGTCATTTATGAATATTAGGAATAATAGAGGTCCAAGGATAGACCCCTGACGCACTCCCGCATTTATATAATATTGTTTAGATGTACGACCATCGAAGACAACCTGGATTTTTCTCTTATCTAAGAAGGATTTAATTATGTTAAGTATTCTTCCAGTGATACCGTATGATCTGATTTTCCTGAGAAGACCTTACCCTGTCAAAAGCCTTAGATATATCTAGAGCTACCGCTTAACCCTCCCCTGCTTTGTCAAGTGAATGGTATATACGCACGGAGATTGTCGTTAGAATGTCTGCTGTGGAACGGGTTTGCCTAAATCCATATTGTTGGTCGGTCAAATGTTTAACATCTATAAGGTGATGAACTAGAGCTTGGTTAATTATGGAGTCAAATATTTTGGCAAAATGTGGAAGGAGGCTAATGAGGCGATAATTTCCTATTCTTTCGCCAAAATTCTTGAAAACTGGTACCACAGAAGCAGTTTTCCAACAGGCAGGAAAGCAAGATTCATTAAGGCATTTGTTGTAAAGTTTGGAGACGATTGGAGCTACTTCGACGAAGCACTTTTTTAATAGCACAGCCGGTATGAGATCAGGTCCACATGCTTTTGAAGTGTCAAGATTTTTTATGATCGCATGCACCTGAGACGGAGTGATTTTCAGATCATCTAGTGTGGCGTCTGTCTGCAAAGGAAAGTCAGGGAAAGGGTGGTTAGCAGGGCCCAGTGTGGAGTTGAAGACAAACCGACTGTCGGTTTAATTTGCAGTACGCGTGCTGCCTTTGTGCGATGGCAGCTGCACATGAGGAAGTAAACCATGGGGGGTGTAGGGTTTGCTATAAAATTTCCGTGTGGGAACATGTGCTTCAATTGCTGTTTTGAACCATTTAGTGGTCTTATTTGCGCACTGTTAAGCAGGAAGTGAAAATATATTTCGCCATGGGGCATCTCTGATGAAATCTCTGATGGCTTCCCAGTCAACCTTTTTTATAATATCCCGTTGTTTTGAGCAATGGCTCTTCCATTTGGGCTCTAGAATTTAGGGCGATTTCAACTATTATCACTACATGATCATAATTTCCAAATGGGCTGTGGGTGTTCGTAACACAATCATCGGGAACTGTGGTCAGAAACAGATCAAAAAGTGATACGTGTTGTTCCTGCTGGTCAGGGAAACGGGTTGGAAACATAACCATCTGTTATAGGAAATGATAGGGAATGAGTTATAGAGAAGCTCTGTGTTGTGCTAACAGCTGCGTCTGTGTAAGTAGAAAATCCAAGCCAGTTGTTGTGGTGGACATTGAAGTCTCAAAATAAATGGACTTGTGCGCTAGTGTTGAGAGAAAGTGCTGTGTCTATGCTGTCAGAGACTTTGTTTATTAGGGTACAGTCCTGGGTCGAGGGAGAGCGGTAGAGAAAATAAAAGTAACTAATGGTATGTTGCATGTTAATTCTAAAGCACATAAAGGCTTGATCATCCGATTCTAGTTTTGTTTCTCTAGTAAAGGGGAGGGTGTTTCGAATATAGATTCGAAGCCCGGGCATATGTCTGTCAGACTCCTTACGGAAGAGTGGGAATGTTAAAGTAGTTAAAGGGGATGGAGGAGTTTAGGTTAGTCTCACTTAGTGCTAAGATATCGGGGGTGTTTGTTAGGATAAATGCTTCAACATCATCTAAATTAGTTCTAAGCCCATTGATGTTCATAAATGCAAGCCTCAAGGGAGAAAGTAAGTTGATGTTTTTTAGTTTTGTCCTGGCTTAAGCGTAATTTTAGATTGTACTGTCATTTTTTTAAGAGTTTTCAGTTTAGGTAAGGGGTGCTGAACAAGGCGTTATGCAGAGCACCAGGCATGCAACATAAGTAGACCATCAGCTGACCTTCCATCTACTAGGACTCTGGCCTCATGAAAGCCCACCGAGGATGAGTGCAGGGTCTCTTTCCATGCGCGACATGGCACTACAAACATCCTGATATTATTCAACTGTTGATGGAGCAGTCGCTCTAAGCGCTACCAAAGAGTTAGGGCCCTTGTACTACCAGTCGGGAACAGCAGCCAGGAAATGTCAATCCGGTACCCTCAACCCATCAGACGATGGTTAACCCAATCTACTTCTACGGGCATTATGGTGTTCAAGCACTCCCAACTGCCCAGTTTAGAGGGGGGGGATGTGTCGGGAGAGGAGGAAAACGGCGTTCATTGCCCTAGTCAGGAAACAAGATCGACTACTGAGTGTTTCTGTCGAATCCCTGTGCTTCGACCTCTACGACTTGCTAATAGGCAAAGAAGGAGTATGGAAGCTGGGCGATAGACAGTGCCTATCTTAACCTTCAGGTTTTCGTTTTGATCTCAGCTAGACCATATATTTTTTACTTACAAGAAGTGAACTGTTAGAAAGAAAACAATACTCGCATGCACATGTATTAGTTTCTTTCCATTTGTTTTTGGGGTTTTTTTGCACTTCATATATTTTTCAAGGAATTTAACGTCACGTTCAATACCTACGGTATTTCTGTTTATTTCTGTTTAAGAATTCTGCATTAATTAAAATATAATATTTATGCGTATTTTACGACCGGGCAACATCGTGCATCTTGCTATATATATATATATATATATATATATATATATATATATATATATATATATATATATGTGTGTGTGTGTGTGTGTGTGTGTAGAGAATAATGACAAAAAACTATATTCCAAAAAGTCAGTTGACTAAAGGAATAAATTATAATTATAATTATTAAAGAAATAAATTATAAGATGGTCATCATGAATTTTGGAATATAGTTTGTCATTTATTCTCTATATTGCTCTGTCATTACATTGAACTTCTTAAATAAGGATAGTTATATATTATAAGAGAACATATTTCTACAGAAATATATATATATATATATATGTATGTATGTATTACTTTGCCTAACGAACTACATAAAAATCATTCTTCGTATAAATTTCTCAATTCATATTATTGCAAATCTCCTGTGTTTAACTCCTCTCTAACAACATCTAATATATAATTCAACAATATAATTCATTTTAATTGGTCATTGCCTAGTCAGTTATGTTTTAACTCAAATTCGACCACGAAATTTTATTTTCATAATTCATAATCACAATGAAATTTAATAATTCTTTAGACATTTTATTTTTCATCATTTTGAATATTCGCCGATAATTCGTGATAAGTGAGAAGATTAGACACTATTATTTCATATTATTAGAAATACAATAAGAATAATAATGTGCGATCTAATTTACATAATGATTTTAAACAGCGTTTTAATAAATAATTGGAGCATATTAAGATGTCAAATTTCATTGCTTTATTGCAACTCACAAGTGAAGCATATTTTTATGTACTTTTCAGATATTTATATGAAAAATACGGGTAATTTGTGTGCTAGCAAAGTCAGCCGACGTTAGAACTGTATGATATTTTAAAAACAGCTATATATATATATATATGCAAATTCAGTATGAAAAATATATTGACCTAACAAAATATATTATCAATATAATTATACAAAACTAAATTGGCTGCCAATGAGCGTTCAAATTTTAACCAAATTACACCTTACAGATGATATTTGGAAGTGAATTAAAGTGCAGTATCTGTTCTTTAGAGATATCTGTTATTGGTCTCTACTAAGAATAGCGGGGAAAGTGTTGTGTCTGTGCCATATTTAATAAAACTTAATCATCAGATTATATTCGAACCAAGATCAAAGTGTAGTACTTGTTCTGTCCTCAAATCGATTGGTACAATTTTTATTTTATCCTATTCTAAGTCCCATACTTAGAAAGCTGGATATCCCACACATGAAAAACTGACCTTGTGTCTAACATTGTCTCTGTGGTGTGGCGTGCTAATAAGGTTACACTGAGCATTTACTTAACATTATCTATTTGTTGTGGAGACGCCCACTAATTAACATAGGCAGGTGAGTGAGATATATAAAGGTATCAATCACTAAGAGAGAAAGAAGAGTCCGGCAGCGACCGTCAAATAGGCAAGACGCTTATGCTGCCTCCAGTAAGACATGCAACACGCCACCTGCCGGAATATCTCCAACTGAAGTATATCTGAAGACATGTAAATATGTACATAACTTTTCTTCCTAATATATTATTGTATACTTTTACTTTCGTGTTCTTGTTAATTTTTTGTGCAGACACAACACTATTACAATGATCTTCCCCGCATTCATTTATAAACAGTTAAATAGAATGAGATGGATTTAAAAAAAAAATCATCAAATGATCTAACATTGTGTACATTAAAAATCGACAAACGCCACAACAATAGAACACAATAATGATGATAATCATTTATTGCTATAAAAAATAATACTGTACTCTAATTTAAAAAAATTGTCAAAATTTTATATATGGTAAGATAAAGGAAGCGAATAATAATAATAATAATAATAATAATAATAATAATAATAATAATAATAATAATAATAATAATAATAATTAGCTTATTGCCATTCAAATTTCAGTATAGCTGCTGCCACCGAGAAATCAATGGCACGCAGCTGTTGCGATAATACAAATTTATTTGCAAATATTATCGAAAGAGGTTAAGAGTACTGGAAATCTGTGGAGACTTGTTGTCACTCAGCTTCCAGGTAAAACTACAGGCTGTTTTCAATGAGAGATCTTTGATGACATGTCTGAAAGCTCTTTGTGAACCAATAATAATAATAATAATAATAATAATAATAATAATAATAATAATAATAATAATAATAATAATAATAATAATAATAAATAAATAAATAAATAACAGAAATGCATATAGGCAATTTTCATTTTATATATTAAAATATTTACGACACTCAGAGAAATAAGCTTCATACCGATTGTGGTAAGGAAAACTGGGTTAATTAAACAAGTAAAGAAAAACCTGGACACAATTCTTGGTCAATCAATCTGTTGCGAAGTCGGCAATTTTTTCAAAAAAAGGACAAAGCCAGTCATAGAGAAATCTAGGAATTATCCCCATGAAGATGACTTTGATCTTTGGAAACAAACTGAACAAAAATAAAATAAATATTGAAAAAGCAAAACTTTTAAAAGCAAAACTCTTGGCAGCTTTATTCAAACGCGATACTGTTTATACGTTCTAACAGTTTATATCACCAGTGTGTTTCTTTTTTATTCATTCTTTTGAATGTTAATAAATATACATTATTTGTCCGTCTTTTGTTTTGCTACTGGTATACGTATTTTGCAGTTATTCATGTTAATCTATTTCTTAAATAAAAATATTAAGATCCGATTATATATTTCGATATCTATTGCAAGTCCATTTCCTAGAAGGACCACGTAGAAATTTCACGATTGCTTGCTTAACGCATGCTCTTTGTGTGTATCCTAAAATATTGATGAGCTAAATTAATGTTTTTACAAAAAAATCAAAGGAAACCTTTTAAAATAATTAATGTTAACAAAACACTAATTAATAAAAAGATTTCGTTTTATGTCAATTTAAAAAAAAATCTAAGTCCCTCCTCTGTCGTAATGTTGTATTACTGTAGCAGTGTGCGTATATATTCTGTACATATATGCACTTATATGTAACGAATGTCTTTTGAATGTGCGTCTATTTGTTATACATGTGTTCACGTGTGGTCGTGTAGTTTTCAAAATTATCTGGTGCGTGTTCACATATAACGACAAATAAGGTACAGAATAAACATCTTTGTCTCTTGCCAGACAAAGGATGACATACGTTTAACAGAAGTAAAGAATATCATTCTATAAGATTAAAGCACTTGGCCAATTAGGGAACACACTAGGTCCATCTTTGAGCTCGTTGGACCGAAAGTTACAACGAAAATTCTACCATGAACAATAGACATCGAGTTTTATTTTTCGGCAACCTTTATTCCAGAACTATTCTCTGTCGGTGGAGGAGAAATCCTTCACGACTGAGACAATTTTTATTTTTGTTCCTTTTCTCCACATTAAAAAAAGGACCCTGGTGTTTAACTCTGTCCCGTGGGGAGACATTGTAAATAGGAACCTTTATTCCAGAACTAGCTTGGATGCCCGGCGTTGTCCGGGTGTTGGGAGTTGTGATTTGAGCAAAAAAAAAAGTGGTAGTAGGCAGGCAGGCTCGAACCCGTGCCCAGGGGCCGAAAAGAAAGTGAAACAAAATCTGACGTTTTAGCCAGCCGATGTCCCCATGATGCGACCGGAAATCAAAAGTGTTGAAATTAACTGAAGTCAATCCAGCGGCGACAATTACTTGTTAAAATGTCGGCGAAAAAAATCGACCCTTCTTGTACGAAACGGCCGAGTTTAGGGTGAAGAAATTAATATTTTTGGCCAATTATTCGATATTTGTCGTCCGAGATGTCGAGCTTCAAAGTGATACAGATCTTGTCAGGATCCGTCGCCTCTGTCTAAAGTTTTTGCGAGATATACAAACAAACATACATACATTTAAACAGACAGGTGAGATTTATATAATAGAAGATGTTTTTTCCCCCATCTTGGAAAAGTTGAACGCGGATACAGTCCTGTTTACATGTCAGTTATTGATGTTGCTTCTGCTGGGTGCTATCCTGACTGTCGTCCGTCTCTATCGGCCGCTCGTTAGAGACTAAATACTAACTTTCTAAAGTGTCTCTAAATTTTATATATATATATATATATATATATATATATATATATATATATATATATATATATATATATGTCAGAGGTAAAGTTGCGTCAATTGAGAATGGCGATGGCTGTTTAGAAAAATAAACTCTGAGCCCAAATTTTGACTCTTTTTAGTTGAAGATCCCCGTCTTCGTAGCTCTTCAACAAAAACCGAAACAATTTTTCGTAGTTAAAATAAAATTAACACACTAAAGATAACTAAGCGAAGTCTGCAGTGGGGGAGGGGTAATTTGTTGATAAAACCGAATTAGTCATTAGAAACTAAAACTTTTTCCAATTCAACAGAAGTAATGATTTGGTCAGTTTCTGGAATTTCATTTCATTTAATCTCTTACTCAAAAGTAGTCGATTCATTACCGCGCATGCGCTGATGTCCATTTCACTTGTCGCTTTACAATCGCCGATCACATTGTTTAGATTTTGCCAAGTTAAATTTTATTTTACCTTTTTTTATTAAACGTTTGATAGTTTATCCGCCGCCATTTTCTTTTTAATTGAACTTACTTTAATCTTTTGGTTCTTTTTTTTTTCTTCGTCTTTTGTTTGGTTATTTTCTTTTTCATTTCCTAGTAAATAAGCGCTGATTCAAGAAGTCTCCGTCGCGGTTTATTTGGAATAAATTTAACTATTTCTGCTTGTTTGAAGTCAAAAGTACAGTAGAACACCAGGTTAGTTGGTTGTTTTTGTTTTACGGCATATCAACCCTTTTTCACGTTATTTAATGCTGAATCCAAAGATTCGGAAGAAAATGTTTTTAATAGAATATATTCGTTGTTTTCAAGTCGGTTTCTATTTAACTCATAGTTGGGACCCTAACAGGTACTACCGCTCCGGGTCAGAATGGACATGGGAGCAATGGCAATTAAAGAGTGGCTCCACACTCCCCAAGGCCCGCAAGCTGGGGCCTCACCACTGGATATAGTTTAAGGTCATGTCCAAGACCATAGAACACCAGGATATGGTGGCCTCAGAATACTTTTTTTTTCAGATTACAATGTGGAATACGATGTTTTTCTGGCCCACGGTTACAGTATTTGCCACGCTTTACGGTGTTATTTATAATGTTACTTGATTATATACATGTGTATTATATACTGTACTGTATTTTGTTACTAATTTTTAATATGTACTGCATAAAATTTTGCTTAGACCCCGCCATACGGCGATTTCACCTTGCGAAGCCAAGTCAGAATGGATTAATGCTGCATCCTGGGGTTCTACTGTATAATTCTACTGCAATGAATGAGAAAATAATGCATTCAGAGAATTGCTACTCCTTATATCTCTTTTATGACCATTGAACCTTTTCTCTAGTCTATGTTGGGTTTCACCAACGTATATACGATGGCAATTTTGAAAATTTTGAATCAGTGCTTATCGCAAATTCAAGCACAATTAAACAACATGGAAGTTTCTATAATGTATCGTAATGAATAAGTAAACTTCTATTAAAAGAAGAAAATTTAATTTTAGACACAGGTTGACTCTCTCACATCATAGAAAACACCACCTATAATAATTCATACATTTAATAATTAATACATTTAATCAGTTAACACATATAATAATTAATACCTATAATAATTAATACCTATAATAATTAATACATATACTAATTAATACATTTAATCAGTTAATACATATAATAATTAATACCTATAATAATTCATACATTTAATCAGTTAATACATATAATAATTAATACATTTAATCAGTTAATACATTTAATCAGTTAACACATACCTATAATAATTAATACATTTAATCAGTTAACACATATAATAATTAATACCTATAATAATTAATACATTCAATCAGTTAATACATATAATAATTAATACATTTAATCACTTAATACATATAACAATTAATACATATAATAAGTAATACATTTAATCAGTTAACACATATAATTAATACCTATAATAATCAATACCTATAATAATTAATACCTATAATAATTAATACATATAATAATTAATACATTTAATCAGTTAACACATAATTAATACCTATAATAATTAATACCTATAATAATTAATACCTATAATAATTAATGCATATAATAATTAATACATTTAATCAGTTAATACATATAATAATTAATACCTATAATAATTAATACCTATAATAATAAATACCTTTAATAATTAATACATATAATAATTAATACCTATAATAATCAATACCTATAATAATTAATGCATATAATAATTAATACATTTAATCAGTTAATACATATAATAATTAATACCTATAATAATTAATACCTATAATAATAAATACCTTTAATAATTAATACCTATAATAATTAATACCTATAATAATTAATACCTATAATAATTAATGCATATAATAATTAATACATTTAATCAGTTAATACATATAATAATTAATACCTATGATAATTAATACCTATAATAATAAATACCTTTAATAATTAATACATATAATAATTAATACATTTAATCAATCAATAAATTACATAACAAAAATACACTAATTTCATTTCAGTTACACATCCATATTTGAATTATAACAGACATATTTGTTCCAAAAGGAGTATGAATTGCATCATATCCTTTTAAATATATTAACGGTTATATGACGTTATATATAAACAACAACCTGACTCTCTTTCACAATGCTATGCTCCTTCCTTTTTTGAATTTCCAACAACTTTTTTCATTTCTGAAGTGGAACAAGGTCATACATTTCATTTAATCAAAAACATATTTTAAAATATTTGTACTGGTGTTTTGTTTTCTTAATTCTATTCATCCCGAGAGAGTCTCGCAATAAAGACGAAACCTTGATGAACACATAACTTGGTTTGCTCTTTCTCTCTCTCTCTCTCTCTCTCTCTCTCTCTCTATATATATATATATATATATATATATATATATATATATATATATATATATATATATATATACTCTTATCGAATCCTGACGCATGATGTTCAGCCAGCTATGTTGTCGAAAATCGACACAAATTATTTGCTTATAGTAGTGAAGGCTTTGTACAGGACCGTCCGCATTATTCGAAAAGACTACTAACCTCAGTCGGTGCAAATGTTTACTACAAGACAGAATAGACAGTAGACTTCAGGTTTTACATCAGACAAATTTATACAGAAAAATGATAGTAACATCAAAAAGAAAAGTGGTGCTATGAAGTTGACAAGAATTGGGCACGGCATACCATGCCATCAGTGAAAGTTGGTTAAACGGCTCAGCTTGCATAGTAAGTAAGTGCTTTAACAATCATATGCATAGTAGAAAAGACTCGGGTTTTTAATACTCTGCGCGCATTATAAATATGAGGTCCTATCGCTCTGGTCATATGAGCTCTTCACTCCCATCGCTAAAGCCAAAATTTTAGATTCAATTTAATGAAACTAATACCGCCACGCGAATAAGTGACCCTGGAGGGAAATCTATTACAGGTGTCCGTGTCTATGGATCGTGAGAGACAAGAGACACTTACAAAAGAAGCAAAAATTCGATTTGGGCAGGTTTTAAAGTTCTTTTTTTTAACAAAGTGTGCATTTAGGGTCGACTAAATATTGCCTGCATTAAAAACAGACAATCTTTAGAAGAAGGTAAGTATATTTGGACAACGATGTGTACAAAAAAGCTCATGCGGGTTGGCGCCTGAAGGAAACTTCTGAAAAAAAAAGTGGGATGGGTCATTGTAAAGTTTAGAAATTACATGCCAGTTTGTATTATCTAAATGTTCATTTACTTGACCGACGTCTTGTGTCACAAAACCTCCACCATCATCGCAAACATTAATTAATTGGTCACTATTTATCAGTTAAAAATCATTAAACCATTTTCTCTTAAAAGGTTTTCAAAACAAAAAAAAAAACATGGCTATCTGTTTACGGTTTCAAATTGGTTATTTTATTTTATAATTAAAAAAAAAAGTCACGTTGAGAGGAGACTAATCTAATTTTTTCAATCAATTCTTTTTAGCTTTAAAAAGTTAAATAAGAATTTGCTAAAAAAAACTTTTAAATTCGTCGTTTTTTGTTTTATTTATTTTTTATTTAATTCATTTATGTGTTTAAAAATTTACAACTACCGTGGTATTTTCACGTGTTCTGCTAGTATGGATTATTTCGATTAGTTTTTTCAACTTGCGTGTTATTCAGAGAATAATTGAGCAACGAAAAAAGTTGAGCAACGAAAAAAGTACTAAGTTTCTAAGTGACGTTCTGGCGGTTGAAGATTCAATTCTGAGTGAGGGTGACACTCAATATACAATAGCAAACTACTGTTCTACACAACCAGGGCTGATGCAATGAGAACATATTACCTCCGTGGATTAAATAAAGGGTTCAGTTCTAAATTCAATGCATATGCCTCAGTTCATTAGAAAGAATCCCGAGTTCGATAAGTTACACTTGAATAAGGTTGAAGTTTACATCGACCGAAATGTTGTAAAAATAAAAATCAAGATTGGAACAGTTGTCCGAGAAATCTAAATACAGTGTAACCCGGATATAAAATACAGTGTAACCCGGATTTTTATGTCTTCTTCACCGGTCCCTACAGCTTTCTTATATTCGGTGGTATATGTTTGCCAGCATTGAAAGATGGTATCGTGATGAACATATACTACATTGCCCAAAGTAGAGGGTAATGCCCGGGTGCATATATCATGAACAACGAACATAGGCTACACGACCCAAAGAGGAGGAGGTAATGGTTTGTAAGATGGTATTCTGATAACAGAACATGCACTACACCAGGTCCCTCGCATCCAGCATTGGAATATCGTACATATATTTAAAATAATAGAATAAATTGAAATAAACATTAACGAAGAGAACTTGTTTAATATTATCTTTAGAGAGACAGGAACAAAATTTACAAGATTTGTGTACGTGTGTCTATGTGTGCGTGTGTGTGTGTGTGTGTCACCTTATTTATACCAATCCTTTAATTTATGAAGCTCGATGTAACTACAGAGCATATATAAATAAATGACAAAACGTATATATTCCAAAATTCAAGATGTTGTCCATCTTGTCGTTTAATTCTTTCAGCACATTAATATGTTCTGATGAGTAAGGGCGGAATAAATTTAAAAAAAAACTGACATAATAATTATATGAATGGTGCTGTCAAGAATTGAACATTTTACCATGCTTGAAGAAATAAATGGTAAGATGGACAACATCTTAAAATTGGAAATATAGATTTATATATATACTAGCAAAAGTACCCGTCGTTGACTGGGTTCAAAAACAGCCTACAGAAAATGGACTCTGATTTATGAAAGTATGATAGGTTATGAAAAGGAGGGGTTGTAAAGAGATAGCTTCGAATTTGGGGGTATTAAAGCCAAAGCAAAATATGATGAAAGTAAAAATAAAATAGATAAACCTCATAATTTATTATACCATACCTGTTCACATTGAAACACATATCACAATATTTTTTGGATCTATATTAAAAACCTTGTTAAACTTTGTGACATATTTCAATCCTATGCGGTCAGGCGCGAACGAACACCCAATAATTTTATGATACCACATTTCTTCAAACTGAAGCATAATTATCAAAGTATACTTACGCAGATAGATAAGAAAAGTATTTATTAAAGTGTGTGCCTATTTCCATTCTATAGAGGCCAGG
>NC_136484.1:23134528-23149528 GCF_053919585.1 Euprymna scolopes | reverse complement strand
ATACAACAATGCCCACAACTTCTAACATAAGGAAGTATAGTGGTTAAATTCCAGAAAAGTACTTACTTACAGGTACTTTATAGGCAATATTCTTTTTCAGCATACCCAGAAACTTACAAAACTATTCATTTTGGAGGAAAATGTTAAGGTGGATATCAAGTAAAAAATTTACCAAAACTTCTACTTTTATATGTGATTAAAAAAAAACATTATATAGTGTCTGTCATCTGTACAATAAAATTTGTCTGACGACACTTCCGTTGAATTGTTAGCGAATGGATAGAGAGAGAGAGAGAGAGGGGGGGAGTGAGAGTGGAAATTATAGTGTAGACACGTTGACCGGAAGTCAAGATCAGCTGATTTGATTGCGTGTGAGTTATGTGATCAGATTAGCTGAATCGAGGAGATTTGATTGCGACTTTGACGAGAGTGGACGGCTTCGCCGTTGTCTCCTCCCCTTCGCTGGGGTGGGGAACAAACGCTGACGTGGTATAAGTAAGACCTAGAAGAAGAAACCACAGGACAAATTCACTTTCCTTACTTCTGTGAACAAACTGGAAGGTGAATAAAAAACTATAGAACCAATTTCTTGTCTTGGTGTGAAATAAATCTCAAAAACAGGTATCAAGTCTCCCTCCCAGACGAGAATTTCCAGATGAACCGACAAAATGGCAGAAGGTATGTTCAAATGACATGTCACACACATATTCACCCTTAACAGCATATGAACATATGTAATAGAAAGACCACTAGATGATCACACACACAACGTCATTAACTCTGATAAGATAATCAAACGCAACAATCTTTTATAAATAGACACGTTTTAATATATCATCTCCATTCCAATTTCAACCAATATACAACAAACGCTCATTTTATGATACGACAACGTAACAGAATGGCTTTGTGAATAAAAACGTGCGAGTCTAAAAGAAAGCTAGTATGACGTAAAACACTTACCATAAGTAAATAGCT
Source organism: Euprymna scolopes (assembly GCF_053919585.1). NCBI lineage: Eukaryota > Metazoa > Mollusca > Cephalopoda > Sepiida > Sepiolidae > Euprymna > Euprymna scolopes. The sequence goes on along the minus strand of NC_136484.1, from coordinate 23,148,550 downwards.
ATACATCTAATGCAATAAAAAATGACTTTAAAATAGTTTAAATCGTAAAAATAATGAAGTAAATACATAGAAAAGTACCTGCTGTTGCGTTTGGTTACAGTTATGGCGAGAAACTTACTTTTAAAGTTAAAGGGATTTGAAAAAGGATTTACCGGTTAAATGGTTTTAATTTTTTAGTTTTCCTTAACCAACCGGTTAACAATGAGATGTTATTTTATTGCCTTTGGTAACAGTTATGTATTGTACGATTTTTTATACGTTCCATTTCTAAAGAGTTAAATGTTATTTGTGTTGATAGTTAAGAAGTTATATTTTTATTAACACAGTTTCAACGACTGGGCAAGCTGATATAAGTGGTGTATATGCGAATAATTTTTACATCTTTAAACTGTCAATTACAGAAGATATAAAAGATTTTAAAATTGTTTAAATCGTAAACATTTTTTATTTTTGTTTGAAAGCGATTGGAACTGGCAACGGAAAATACAAAATAAAATTCGTAAAATGCCGGTTTTAAAAATGAGCAAATGAAACTTACGATTCTGTTATTATTTGCATATTTCAAACGCTTAAAAATTGTCGTTACAAAATGTTTTCGTGGGTTTGTTTTTATTTTTAATTAATACGCATGCGCAGAATTGTTCAAACACAATTCAGATCATTACCTTCGCGACGAACCTTCATTCCTTAAATTCTGATTTATAGTCACTGATATTTGGAATTTGACTGCGATGTGCGAAATTCCTAATTTGGTCAATTAACTGTAGTGCCTCGACTTTCTTACTCCTCCCACTTCTTTTATCATATTTCATAGACCCCTGCCTTCCTTGAATCTCTTATGCCACTCAAAAACTGATGCTCAATTCATGCAAGATGGCCCAAAAGCAGTCAGAAGCATTCCATACGTCCTTGTGGTATTTTTTTGCAATTTTAAAACAGAATTTTAATGCATATCGCTTCTCTAAAGTTCCCTCACATTTAGATTGCATTTTTGAAATTCAGTGACCATCAGGCTGTAGTAGGGTGTATTCCAATTCCTGCGTTAGTTGTCTTTGGAACCTGAAATCGTAAAGATTTATTAGTCATCTCATAAGATGTATAGCAATAACATACTAAATTTTTCAAAAGTCTACGGCAATTTTAAATGATTGGAAACTTATTAATGACACCTCGTATAAGAACAAATATTACGTATTTAAGTTGTACTAAATCTATTTAGGGGAAGAGATTATGAAATTCCCGTGAAAAACGTGAAGTACACTGTTCTTATTTTTAAATTAATTAAATATTTAAAATATCAATTTGTATATTGTTTAACGCTATGTTGGTTTTAGAAGAGGGTTGGAGTTATCTAGGAATTGTAGTTTGAATGTCAGTTTTTGTTTAAAACATTTTGAAAACACTTTGCGTAAGTGACACATATTCTTTTGATGGTCATCTTAAAACGATTTTTATGTAGAAATTAAGAAAAAAAGAAACCCATCAAATTACATTTCTTCAAAATTAATTGTTTTAAATGGATTTAGTCACCGCGATTGATCATTTTGAATATTTTTTCGCAGAATTTTCATCAGTATTTTTTTTTTTTTTCATATTCTCCGTCAGAGTTAATTACCCGCGTTTCAGAAATTATCTCGATTGAACATTAAAAACAAGCGAAACAGTCGTTAATGGAGAAAGAAAGGAGAAACAATAAAAAATTAAATGAAATATGGCTATGAAAAAAATAAGATTTCGACAGTCTAAAAAAAATTATTCATTTTTCAGCCTCACGATTTAAACAATTAATAAATAATTAATAATATAAAAAAGATAATTGATGCAAGTGTCCGTCCTTTCTATTTCCCCGGCAAATTAAATATTTACATTTTATTAGTAACTTAATGAAAAGGCAGAAGAAGGAACTTGGTTGGCTGGGGAGACGCCATTAACGGCGAATTCGATGTTTGCTTTTAGTTACATAGATTTAGCCAGGCGCCATTGTTTAATCCGAACAAATTAAAAACTGGAAAGGAAAACGGTGCGATTAGTTAGATATTACTCATGATTAGTGAATAGAGCAAGTAATAATTTTTTAACAGCAGCATGGAATCTACTATTCATGACTATTAAATGGCACTAGCAGAACCCGTGGAAATTCCACGGCAGTTGAAAACATCATCACATAAGCAAACAATAGCATGTCCTTCAATAGAATAATCGGTGCATTATAAGTTCCGGTCAGACCGTGAATTAAACAATAAATATTTTTGTAGACAAATATGAAGAATTGCTTGAGACATATTATTACAAGAAATAGAACGATAGTAAGGCATTGTTTTTAGGTACGAGGGGCGTGCAATAAGTAATGCCCCTGACCCACTTCCCATAGTAGTAGAGCAACGGAACTTGGCACAGTTATTAGTCTTTCTCTACGTAGGAACCACCCAGAGTTATGCATTTCTCCCATCGTTTGATGCAGCTCCTGGGACCGTTTTATTAGAACATCGCACCTTGGTCCTCCAACCACGATGTGACTTCAGAAATCAAGGCTGCATCATCTGGGAAACGCTTTCCTTTCAAACACAACTTCATGGCTGGGAAGAGGTGAAAGTCAAAGGGTACAAGGTCAGGAGAGTAGGGAGGATGGAGCAGGATTTCATAACCACACGCCCGTGCTTCTGATCTGGCGACATGCAAGTTGTGGACCGGTGCGTTGTCCTGCAGGAGGAGGGCACCTTTGCTGATCTTGCCCGGCCTTTTGATTTTGATAGCTTCCATTAATTTCCTCATAAGTGAAGCATAATAGGCTCCTGTAATTGTGGTACCCTTTGCCAGCAAATCTGTCATCACTATTCCGTCCTGGTCCCAGAAGACTGTGAGCATGACCTTGCCAGTAGAGGGCTGCACCCTTGCCTTCTTTGGAGGTGGTGAATCCAAGTGCTTCCACTGCATTGACTGGGCTTTGGATCGTAGTGATGGACCCATGTTTCATCCTGTTTAATCGAGCACGACCCGTTCTCGCTTCTGGAATGGTGTGAGCAACCTGAGAATCCATCTGGCAGACACTTTATGCATATGCAAATGGTCATGAATGATAGTTTCCACAGACCCTATACTAAATTTGACATCTTGGGCTATTTGGCGAAGAGTAATGCGCCCATCTTCCAAAATGGCAGCCTCAACTTGACGGACAGATGCCTCATCAATGACAGAAGGGGGGCGACCAGGTCTGTGAGCTGTTTCCACAGACTTTCGGCCATGTTTGAATTCACGATGCCAGCGTTTTACAAGGTCATATGATGAGGCATTATCACCATCAGTTTCTTTCATTTCATCAAATGTCTCCTGTTGTGTGCGTCCTTTCAAATACAAAAACCGGACCACTGCTCAACATTCAACAGGCTCCATCCATTTCACACCTGACTCAGTTCAAACACCTGTAAAACAGAAACCACAGTTAGTTCAAATCTGTAATTTGCCACATAACCCGTAGAGATATAAATCATTGCACATGCCAAATTTCAGCTAGATCAGACTAATGAAAGTGGGCCAGGGGCATTACTTATTGCACGCCCCTCGTAAAGATTTTAATTTAATCAAAGTGACTGGTAAATCAGTTAGTAATGCTTTCTTATCCCTCGGAACAAGATCAGAGTGTAGTATCTGTTCTGGTGCTTCGCTTCACCTTTTTTATCCTCGATCGGTGAAAAGAAATCCTTCATGACTTAGGAAGTTTTTATTTTTGTTCCTATCCAGGATGCCTCTTTTTGGGGAGCTGGATTGTCTCCACATTAAAAAAGCAACCTTGTGTCTAACTCTGCCCACGGGGGGGGACAAGTAAATGGGAGTAAGTATGTTTTCTTTATAACTAGCATGGATGCCTGGCGTTGCCCGGGTGTTTAAAGGTGTGTGTTGAGAAAAAAAAGTGGGAGTAGGAAGGCAGGCTTGAACCCGTACCGCAAAGGAGGAAAAGAACAGGAAAAAACGCGACGTTTTTGCTGTTACGACCAACGTCAAACCGGAAGTGATGTTGGTTTAAATTAAGACTAGACAATCGGAAAGCGGGAATCAATTTCGAAAATATCGGCGAAATAGGCGGCCCCTCCCTGTTTAAAAGTGTCCAGTTGAGGGTGAACAGATTAATGTTTTTATCCAATCTTTCGGTATTTGTCGTCTGAAGGGTCCAGCTTCAAAACGATACTGATCTTGTGAAAATCCGTCCCCTCTGTCGAAAGTTTTAGGCAGGCATGCAAACATACATACATACATAAATTTATATATTGGTATCTTAAATTTTCGACGCAAACCGATTTAAAAGCTTGCCCTAGCTCTGAATCCCCTTTATATAAAATTTCAAATTTTAGACCAGAAATTGTCTGAGTAGAGACCGCAGAGGTAAATTTAAATTTTTTTTTTTACCCCTATTACGACCCCTTAAAATTTTTTGTTTTGGGTTCAAATCATATTATTAAGTTAGATCCATGTGCAAGGAACCTATATCTAAAATTTCAATTGTTTATACCCAAAATTGTCGCAGGAGCTGGTAGAGTTTTCAAAGGTCAAATCGTTGAACTTTTACCGCTTAACTGACAAATTTCAAGACGAAAACTGATTACAAAGATTTTCCCAAATCTCAGTACCCTGTATATCAAATTTCGAGTCTATAGACTGAAAATTGACAGCGTTATTGCGTAGGGAAATGTACACAGACAGACAGACACTTTCACTTTTATAGATATATATATATGATAATTTAGCATGTAAGTAAGAACATTTGATAGAAATCTGTTGCGTGTCAACTTTTGCAATTTTTTTCATAGGGATAAGAAAATTGAATGATTCAGTAAGGATTGGTGGAATTTGCTTAAAGAAAAAAAATGAAAGTGCAGGATGCTGGCATGTGATTTGGCAACACTTGCAAAAATATATATTCATAATATTCTTAATTCATTATGAAATTGAATGTTTGAATTTGTTAGATGAGTTTTTATTATAATCATTATTAAATTTATTTGAAATTTTAATCATATTTTTTAATCTTTTTAACATTACAGTAAGATACGCATTCTTATGTTTACTATTCAAATCTTTTACTTGAAAACGAGAATCATAAAATCCTATGGAGCATGGGCATACAAACTGATAAACCCATCCAAACAAGACGGCCAAATGTCGTAATAATTAACAAGACAGAAAAATCTTGCCAAATCGCAGACTTTGTTCCAGCTGACCACACAGTGAATATCAAACAAAAGGAGAAACGGAGTAAATACACAGAGCTAGCCAGAGAGCTGAAAGTGATATGGAAGATGAAGAAAATCAAAATAATACCTATAATATTAGGAGCACTAGGAAGAATCCCGAAAAACTTTGATAAAAGAATGGGAGAAATTGGAATCAGAGGAATGACTGGAAAAATACAATGAACAACAATAATGAAAACATCTGAAATATTAAGGAAAACCCTTGAATGTGGAAACTAACACACATGACAAACTGCTACAGAGAAAAAACATGAAGCGCTACATGGAACTATGAACACAACCCCCATCCCCTTTATCACATTACTGCCTCCCCCCAAAAAGAGTGATACCAAATAGCCTAGTAGACAAGAAGGAAGTAAAGACCGAGGAGTGAGCACTGACCAGACCTCCATTGTATAAGTGCGAAGAGAACTGGGACCTTGCGGAGGCTTATTGCTACTCAAATTGCAGTAAAGACCAGTGGCCACTGCCAACGAGAAATCAATGGCAAGCAGCTGTTGGGATAATGCAAATTTATTTGCAAATTGTGTCGGTAGAGGTGGAAAGTACTGGAAAATCTGCAAGGCTTCTTGTCATTCAGCTTCCAGGGAACACCAGAGGCCGTATTCAATAAGATCTTTGGTGACCTATGTGAAAACTCCTTGTGAGCCCATAACAACAACAACAAAAACGATAACAACAACACCAACAATAATTATAACAGCAATAACGATAACAATAACAACAACAACAACAACGATAACAACAATAACAACAACAACAACAACGATAACAACCACAACGCTAACAACAAAAACAACAACAACAACAGCGATAAAAAACAGCAACGATAACAACAATAACAACAACAATAACAACAACAACAACAACGATAACAACAGCAATAACAACAACAAGGATAACGACAACAACAATAAAAACAACAATAATAACAACATCAACAATGATAACGACAACAACAGCAATAACAACAACAACGATACCAACAACAACAACAACAACGACGATAACAACAATAACAACAAGAATAACAACAATAGCAACACCAACAACGATAAAAACAATAATAACAACAACAACAACAATAACAACAACAATAACGACAACAACGATAACAACAACAATAACAACAACAACAACAACAACAACGATAACAACAATAACAACAACGATAACAACAATAGCAACAACAATAACGATAACAACAACAATAACAACAACAACAATAACAACAACAATAATAAGAAGAACGATAACAACAACAACGATAACAACAACAACAACAACAATAACAACAACAACAACAACAACAACGACAACAACAATAACAACAATAACATCAACAACGATAACAACAACAACGGTAACAACAGCAACAACAACGATAACAACAACAATAACAACAACAACAACAACGATAACAACAATAACAACAACAACAACGATAACAATAATAACAACAATAACAACAACAACAATAACAACAACAAAAACAACGATAACAACAATAACAACAACGATAACAACAATAACAACAACAACACTAACAGCAACAACAACAACAACAATACAACAACAACAACGACAACACTAACAACACCACCACCAACAACAACAACGATAACAACAATAACAACAACAATAACAACAATAACAACAACGATAACAACAACAATAACAACAGCAATAACAACAACAATAAAAACAACAACAACAACCATAGCAGCAATAACAACAACAATAACAACAACAACAACAACAATAACTACTAGAGTCAGTGAACAAAGAAAACACCTGGTGATGGTTGTCAAAATGTGACTTGATGATTGAGACAGAGGCCCTGATATGTATCGCACATGTGAGCAATCGCTCAGGACAGATGATGGAAAGTATGACAACCATAAAACGGATGAAAGACCACTGTATCCACTATGTGAGCAGAAAAGTGAGAATGTACAACACATCATCAGTAGTTATCGGGAAGGTAGCTCAAAAGGAGTACAAGAAGCGTCATGTCAATATTTCGGTAAAAGTCCATTGGAATATATGTAAGAAAAGAGGGTTAGAATGCAATGGAATATGGCACAAGCATGTTCCAGAAAAGATGCTGATTGATGATATAAATGTAATGTGGTATATGAATATCCAATATGACAATTTGATTGAGGCAATGACACCAGATTTAATCTTCTTAGAGCAAAAAAAAAAGAAGAGAACAGAAAGCAATAATCATTTATATAGCAGTGCCAATTCATGTGAATCTAAAGGGAAAAGAAAATGAGAAAATCGAAAAATATCAAGACTTGAAAACGGAAATAAAAACTTGACGGAAGTTGAAGTTGTATCTGTTGTGAGAAGATGATTTGATAAGAGGGTTGAGGAATTAGCGATCCATTACAGTATTAGAGTATTTCAAAAGACTGCCTTTTTTGGGGAACCACCAGAATTTTGCAGAAGATACTGGAAGCCGGAGAAAAGAAAATGCTGAAAGTCATTAGTTATGATCTGCTGATCATAATAAAATCGGCGATAATATAAACCTGACACAAAATGTGATAAAAGAAAAAAAAGAAATAATAATAATAATAATAATAATAATAATAATAATAATAATAATAATAATAATAATAATAATAATAATAATAATAAGCAGCACGAACCAGACCTCCACTGGAGGAGTGTGAAGAGGAATGGAACTATCAGAAAAGCTTATCGACATCTAAATCCAAGTAAAAACTAATGGTCGCTACCAACGATAAATCAATGGTAAACGGCTATTGCTATAACGCAAACTAATTTGCAAAGAGGCAGCGAGTACTGGAAATCTGGGAGGATTGTTGTCACTGAGACTTTATGGAACACCACAGGTTTTTAAAAGAAAATTCTTTGGTCGTAGCCGGTCTGAGAAATAATAATAATAATAATAATAATAATAATAATAATAATAATAATAATAATAATAATAATAATTTCGACGACTTGATACTACTCCTAGTGTACCAACTACGACCGGGATTATTTGTGTTTTAACCCCGTGTATACGCCTTATCTCCAAGGCCAATGGAGCATAATTGCTCCACTTCTCATTCTCCTTCTCTCTCACATTCCTGTCCCAGGGTACTGAGAAGTCTACAATCTACCAGTTTTTTTTAGACCTTGTCAATGACGACCAAATCCGGACGACTATGTTCCAATTGCTTGGTCGTTATGACACTTTTGTCCCACCATACCTCTGCCTTACCATCCTCACTTGTTCTCACTTTATCAGGCACATCCTCAAACCATTTTCCAGCACACTTCACCCCAACTCTCTTACACACCTCCCAATATATCCGGAGTCTATGCGATCGTGTCTTTTGCGGTACTCTCTCCGGTACAGTACTACACCCTGCTGCAAGGTGCGCAACTGACTCTGAGGTTTTACCACAAATCCGGCATTCTGCAGCAACTTCCTCTCCTAGAACCACTTATTTGAACAATCGTGTTCCTAATGCCTGCTCTTGTGCTGCACAAACAAAAGCTGTAGTACTCTTAGCCAGATACCCAGCTCTCAGCCATTGCCATGATCTTTCATCAGCCACTTCTGCTATATCCTGGAAGAACATTCCATGCATTTTCTTCCTAGCCAGTTCCTCTGCTCTTTCTCTATCCATACGTTTCACATAATCAGCCTTGGTCTCACATACCTCCACTTCATTAGCCACAACCTTAGGCATCCACTCCTCACTTCTAATCACATGCTCCTTCAACGAGATCTCCTCGGTTCTAACACAATGTTTTACACTTTTCAATCGTCTCCCACCATCTTTCCTCTTTTGACACAGCCTTGCTACGTTACTTTGAATGTGAAATATACCAAAACTTTTCCTGTTTTGATACCCATGGCATGTAAATCCTTGTCAGATCATTCTAACATTCCCGCACTGTATCTCAAAACACTGACTGGCCATGCATTTACTGCTTTCATTAGGTTTCCTCCATAAAGTTTCGACTTTGCAATAAGTTTCACTCTTCTAAGATACTCCTTCCTGACTTTTTCCTTAATTTGTCTGTTCATGATGCCTACATGTTCCAACACTCCCAAATACTTATATCCTGTATCTTCTATTTCTTTCATGATTTCTCCATTTGGCAGCACTATTCCATTCGAATGAACCTTTGCTCCTCTTTTCATCACCAGCATCGCACATTTACTAATCCCAAACTCCATCCCAATGTCTTCTGAGTATGTCCCCACAAGTTCTACCAGTCTCACCACTTCCTTTTCATTTCTACCGAATATTTTCAGATCATCCATAAATAGTAGATGGTTGAGGCGTCTGTCACCAGATCCAAAGTTATACCCCAGTTTTTCTCTCTTCAAGAGGATGCTCAGTGGCATCATTATCATTACAAAAAGAAGTGGCGATAACGAATCTCCTTGAAATATCCAACGTTTGATGCCAACCTGCCCCATCTCCTCTCTGTTTGCTCTCAGCACCGTTTTCCATTGAGCCATACTTGTCTCCAAAAGCCCTACCATATTCTCAGCAACCTTCATCATCAATAGTGTTTCAAGTATCCATGAATGAGGAACCATGTCATAAGCCTTTCTGTAATCGATCCATGCTACGCTCAGATTCTTCTTCTTCTTCTTCTTCTTCTTCTTTTTCTTCTTCTTCTTCTTCTTCTTCTTCGCATCCTGCATTATTGCTTTATCAATTAGTAGTTGCTCTTTAGTACCTCTAGAACCTTTCCGGCACCCCTTTTGTTGGTCAGGGAAAAAAAAACATTACTCTCAAGATGTTCATAAATTTTCTCCGCAAATATTCCAGTCAACAGTTCCACATTAATGACAGACATGTAATTGGTTTATAATTATTGGCATCTGTTCCTTTTGCAGGGTCTTTCTTAATCAGTGTTGTTCTTACCTTCACAAGCCAATCAGGGACATCTCCCGACTCTACAACCCTTTGCAGGGCAGCAGCTATAGGTGGATAAAGGCATGGAAACTATTTACACCAGAATCCGATCACTCCATCTGGACCAGGTGCCTTCTAGTTTCTCATTCTTCGTATGCCAGCCTTAACGTCATCGATGGTTATCTCAACGTTCTTCATCTGCTGCATTTCTGATAGCCTTTCTCTGACCTCTCCCAACCAGCTAGCCTTCTTATTATATCGCCCTTCGACAGACCAAATCCCACTCTAGCAACTCCTTGCATCTTTTGTATTTGGAGCGTTGTTATTTCCCGCCTGTTTACTACCATTTAATTCTTTATACAGCTGAGACTGATTGTTCCGGGAAAAGGTTGTTCTGCCGAAACGCAACAAAGTTCCTAATTTTCATGCCACCAGTCTGGACCTTCTTTTTAAACAGTATTAGAACGTTCATCGTTCCCTTTTCCAGCAATCTATACCTCCTTTAAAGCTCGTCCTTAGCTTTCTATTTAAATATAATTCCGCCACCGTTTAATACTTTCTTCAAGCCGCCTTTGCCAGTGTGGTTTTCTATCCTTCATTTCCCCCTTTTTCTTCCAAGGCGATTCGCAATAACGTATGACACTGCATACAGAAGCCTATGAAGTTCTGTAAGCGACATGTTATTTCTTATGATGCTGTGAATTACTCCTTGAATTATTTTTTACCTCGTTTTTTACCTTCCGCCTATCACTACTCTTCATACTTGGAATCTCTATGATATCGTTTCTAAGAAGAACCTCTCTTAACTTCTGAAGTACTTCTTTCTCTACAGAAGTCAAAGTTCGAACTTCATCACCACTTCTCCATACATCTGCTCCTTTCACTGGCTCCATTGTCCCAGAGTCAATGATCTCATCTGCCTTAGATCCTTCAAACTCTTTCTCATTACTTCCCCTAACCATAGTATTCCATACCTCCTTAGTTGTCCGCCTCCTATCATCGCTTACATTTCCCTTCTGCACTTCCACTCTCTCAGTTCTTTCATCAGAGCTAGTTTCATCAATTTTACTTTCGTTATTCATTTCATTCCTAACCATCCATTCAATCTCTTCTTTTGCAATCACTGAAAGTAGATTGTTATTTTTAATTTGTTTTAACTGGGATACCAAATTCGCGACACTTCTAGCTCCTCCTCCTCTCGATTCCCATTCTTCCTTTATTTTTCGGATATATCCACCAGATTTGGTACTTCCACTTCTTACAAAGTATTCCCACAGTACTCTTTTCCTCATCTGTCCATGGTTTTTTGACATTTCCTGTTCCAACTCCCTTCGTGTCTTGGGACCCTCTCTGGCAATTCTCCCCCCCCTATATCCAGCCACATCCTCAGAATTTCGAACAGTTGTATGATGACGACAGGACCCACCCTGTTGACCAGTGGGACACCTACCTGACGTGAGACCATCACAAGATGTTCTAGCCTCATTTACATCGTTATTTTCAATATTTTGATTTGACATTCTCGCATAAATGGGTGAGTGAATATAAGGTTACACCACCACCGATAGTTTTATCGAGGCATTATCTCTAGTAGGGTTCCCCACCAAGGTCAAAGATCCCCTCCCGACTTTTTTCTCCATCACCACCACTATTCTCATTACCACCACCAACAACAATAGAAATAAAATCTACAATGATAATAGCAACACTAATATCGGTAGCAATAATATTAACAGTAAAAACAACAATAGCAATGACAGAAAAAACCACCTACCATTACAGCTACAGTAATAATAAAAATATGCCACCACTACTACCACCACCACCACTACTACTAGTAATAACATTAGTAATAATATTAATAACCAATAAAGTACTTTTTTTTAAATAATAATAATAATAATAAGAAGAAGAAGAAGAAGAAGAAGAACAACAACAACAACAATGACAATAATGATAATAAGAATTTCAGTTAGAAACGCTAACTTTGTTCGTCTGCTTTTTTACACAAAAAACAGAAACATAAAACATCAAAACATGTGAAAGACAATTCCTCGTTTAACCGTGAATTTACGTTTTAAATTATAATTTCAGTTAGAAAAGCTTAGGGGTTTTTTTTCGTCTGCTATTTTTTTAGAACTCCGCCGCTGATGTTGCTGGCGGCCGGAAAAAAGTACACAAAAACAGAAACATAAAACATCCCAACATGCGAAAGACAATTCCTCGTTTAACGCAAAATCAACTAATGGTTATAGATAAATAATAATAATAATAATAATAATAATAATAATAATAATAATAATAATAATAATAATAATAATAATAAATTTTACTGCATTTCCATTATAGAAATGAAATATTTGTTCCTTGTTTTCTCGTAATTATGAGTAGATATAAGGCAAACAATTTAAAAAAAAAAGTCAGAAAGCTGAAATAATAAGTATGGATCTATCCAGGATTGAACCTTGGCCCGTCGTCAACCATCGGGAACTCTCTTACAATTACCGGAAATGTCGTCCAAAACTCCGCAATGCAATATAATTCTAAAAAAATAATATTAATAATAATGTAGATGAAAAAAAATAAACAACCTTATTTTAAACCTAAATAAGTAAAATCTAATCTGTTATATTTTAAATGGAAACAAGTAGTATTAGCAAAACGACAAAGCATTAATCGTCATTAATCGCAATATAATTCTTTTGAATTACACATTACTATCTGTATATTTCCAAAACCCGTGATCACTTTGTAGGTCACGTGACGATCGCCCAGGGCGTAAAATGCTTAGTTTTAGTCGATTAAGAAACATGTTATTTATTCAATAAATTACCAGGATGAATGAAAATGACTGAGGATCACTAGATACTTTTTCACTACGCTCCTAACACGATGTTAATTACTGTTTTTTTTTTTTTTTTTAGTTTTACTGTTTCGGTCGGAAGGCACTAATACGTTTGTAAAGTTCCTGATTTTAATGTCTTGTACATATCTGTTAACTTTTCTTAAATTCGGATTTACTTTTTACTTTGTTTGGAGGAGTTTTTACTTAATGAGTCACTTAGAAGGAAAGAGGCGTGATTATTCAGCACAAAGATGGTGGCATAAAGTTGCGGAACGACTTCCATTGTTTTCCTCAGATAATATACAAAAAAGGCAAAAATACAACCAAAATATAATTAGGGCTATGACAACAGCATATTCTTTTCCTTGTTTTGATTCTCAGGTATATATCCATTGATATCTTATATGTTTCTATGTAGAGTGATATGGTTCTGTGTTGATTAATTGTATCTTACTGTGCTGGATATATACTCGAGAGTCAAAACAATGAAAAGAATATGCTGTTGTCATATCCCTAATTATTATATACCTTATCGCAACTAGCAACACCGCAACCTTAATTCAGATGAAAAGATACTAAGGAATATAATACCTCGATATATCCGCAGTCAATTATAATAATAAGGTCCAATTTGTCATCTACTAAAAGAAATTAACAACTGCTAACGTTATAATAATAAAAAAAACACTTCCCTGACAACAAAATAGTTACTCACGCGCGCGCACACACACGCATATATATATATATATATATATAAATATATATATAAATATATATAAATGTTGTAACGTAAAGTTATAAATTATTATAAAAAACTATAAATTCTATACCCTCTTGTAAATCACACCTTTAAAACTATTGTACACTTATTTTAACTACGTTCTTAACACGTTAAAAAGAACGTATATTTCTTTTACACACGAGACGCTTCACTAGTTCAAGAAATTTAAATATAATTCTAACTGAAATATATAAAAGCATCCAGATTTTAAACGAAACAATAATAAAAAACTGCCTGAAGACGACCGAT
>NC_136484.1:23127028-23132028 GCF_053919585.1 Euprymna scolopes | reverse complement strand
TTATTTATTTATTTATTTTTATTCATGTATTCTTTATTATTTAATTTTTTATCAATACCGTCAGTCTTTTACTTTGTTTATTTTCCGGTTTTTGTAAAATTAGTTTAGTAAGGTTTCAACAAATTTAGAATGATTTCTGATTATACATTCGTAAAACTGATTAAGACAAAATAAACCCACACGGCATTTTTTGTTTGTTTTTAATATTTAAAATTCCTTTTATCAAATTTGGCTCAAAATCAACCAAACGTTAATATCTATTATTAACTTGAATCGAACAAACCTTGAAATAAATTCGAAAACAATCTTTCACAAAATACGATTAAAACACTAGTCGTCTTCATAAAACGTCATAAACAATCTATTGGTATTTAATTGCTATCCCACGAGAGCAATATGTGACACAATGTCATTTTTATTATGGGGAAAAGCAGTTCCCCAGGCAAAATAAAAATTGCCTTAGTATACAAGGGTTTCCTCTATATCGATTAAAGACAACTTGTAGAAGTAGATCGTTTACTGTATCTGTTCTGACGTCATAGCATAAATGATCTATTCCCTTCTTTTTGTCTTTCTATCTGTCTCCTTCGTTTGATGGACACGCCATCATTTTGCTACGTCATTAACGGTTCAGAGTTAACCCCATCTCTTAGGCTATGCCATACTGACATCATACAGTGTGCACGATGACAAACAAGGTAATATGATGTACAGTTTAATCGTAGGATCTTAGATGTTCACCTGGTTAATAGATCATTCACAGGTTATCCCTATTGCCGCAGATGAGATCGTAATTAAAGTATATTCTAATTAAACATCTAAATCGTTCCCCGAATATACATTAGAGATGGCTTTCCATGTGGTATGGACATCTCCAGAGAAGACTCTAAATTGCATTATATGTGCTTCCGGGTTAGATTTGCTCACGCCACTGCGATTATATTTGCCGTGTATCGCCCCCGCGACAGCGGAGTTACTACCTTTAAGAGCATATCTGAGAAAATTGATCATATCCTGTCTACTCATCCTTCGGCTAACATTCACGTTTGTGGAAACTTCAATGTTTATAATAGTTAGGCCACTCAAACAAGACAGACAGTGAGGGGATTTTCTGTCATGGTTTCTCCATTTCTTATGACCTACCTCATATTGTTCATAAACCCATCCTAGATCTTTTTCTCACAACTTACCCCGAGCTATGTTCATCCTCCGTTCTGTCTCTACTGCGATCTTTCGACCACTCGCTTGTCTCAGTAAAGATAAAAACAAAATGAAATAAGTCCTCTGATGTAACTCTCCATCCTACAGTATATCGATATTCCATGGCTGACTGGGATAGCTTCCGTACATTAATATCAGATCTACCCCTGAGTTCCATGTTAAAAAGAACGTGCCCCCTATAGTATCATACCTAACGGAATGGTTAATTGTAGGTATAGACCGCTTCATACCCTCCAAAAATTCTAACAGTCGTGGTACAGAATATGCTGCTGTCATTGCACAGAGAAATCACTATTTCCATCGCTTCTAAAGTCGTAGATACACTGAAACTAAAACTGCCTTCAGGACTACCAATAACCACTGTAAAAGAGAAATAAAGAAAGGGGCTTGGTTCCCATCAATTTTGGCAAACAAGGTCCTGAACAGAAGCGTGTGTTCTATCCCAACCATCATCAATGGACCTGAGATAATCTCGTCAGCATCAGAAAAAAAGAAACTCTTTGTCAAGAATTTGCAGCTAATTGTACCCTATGCGATCAGAGCTGAAAACACCCATATTTTCCCGTGTGTTTGAACACACGCTATTCGACATACAGATATATGTGCGTGATGTTGCCAAGCTAATCAAAAACCTTGATTCCAATAAGACGACTGGCCCTGACGGGATTCCAATTATAGTGCTGAAAAAGCTTCAACAAGAACTAGCTCCCATACTTACTATGCTGTTTAAGCGTTGTCTTAAGAAGAATTTCTTCCCAACACCCCGGAAAACTTCATCAATGTGTTCCGTATTTAAAAATTCAGGTGATCAGTCATCGCCCTCTCAATACAGACCAATCATTCTCCTGTGCGTCATGAGTAAATTGCTGGAATTTATGTCAAAAAGAGAAGTAGTCAACCACCCCAGCAAAAATAATCCCCTTAGTGACATGCAATATGGTCTGCGTTCTGCTAGATCTACAGCAGATGTGCTAAAAGTTATATCCCATAGGATTAGCGAATCTCTTGGCGAAGGCTTCATTTCTAGGTCAGTTGCCCTTAACATAGTAAATCGATGGCATAAAGATCTACTCCACAAAATCTCCAGCTACGGTAGAGCTGGGAATGTCTTTTCAATTATTAAATAATTTCTCTCTGATAGATTCATAAGAGTAGTGGATGATGGACTGAAATCAGAAGGTCATAGTATTAATGCTGGAGTCCCTCAGGGGGACATCTGGGCCCAACTCTCTTCCTGATCTACATCAATGATCTCCCAAATCACATCTTAAGATCATTCGTAGACATTTATGCTTGGGGTACTACAATTTGTGGCAACATTTCAAAGACCGTAAATGACCATGTTCTCTCTAATTCTCTCCCCTCTGATCTTGAACACGTGGTGCACCGAGGGAAAAGTTGGCTGGTTAATTTTAATGCATCTAAAACCAAGCTTCTATCTTTACATTATCAACGCTCTGATCCCCGGCTCGCATCAATTTAAATGAATGTCTCTCGTCTTGGAGAGGCTCCATGTTTTGACAAGCTTCTGAGTCTGACCTTTACTCTTGATCTGAGATGGAACACGTACATCAACTTCGTTGCCAAGGCTGTTGGGAAAATGTTGGGATCATTTTACCGCTCCAGTTGATATCTCACTGCTGACGCAGTCTTCACTTGTATAAGAAATGTACGCCTGTTGTACTCTGTTCCGTTTTCTGGCTTTTCGACTGGCTTCAATATGGCTGCCTTCAGCAATTTGTCTCATTTTTAAATATCACAGATTTTAATTATTTTAAAAAATAGAAATTCTTGTATATATGATAAAATAATAAATGCCAAACAATTACAGCGGATGACATAACTGGAATTCAAACTCTAAACCTTTACATCTTTAGTCTGATGTGCTGGTAGCTATTTAGTGAAATATGTATATATATATATATATATATAGAGAGAGAGAGAGAGAGAGAGAGAGAGAGAGAGAGAGAGAAATAGAGTGAGAGGGGGAGAGAGAAAGAGAAACAGAAGGAGAAATAAAATAACAAATCACACGTCCATCAACGGTTCGTCTATATTGTAAAACTTCTTCAATAAATACGAAATCTTAACGTGCGTGTGGCTTAGTTTACTCCTTTTTTCATCTCTCTACATCGTCGGAATAGTATTTCCATTATATATATATATATATATATATATATATATATATATATATATATATATATACATTCATACATATGTATATATACATATATTATTGAATTATATATAATACAAAATAATATTTAATAATAAATATAATTAAATACGTACCATAAAAATAAGGGCGATCCATTCATATAAATATAAGAATAGCAATAAAGCTTATAGCTCTTAAAAACCGCTAAAGTGGCGGGAAAAATAAAAATAACAGCGTTTCGAAGTTGTTAACATCGCTAAAAAATGCCAACAACAAATCTTATATATATATATATATATATATATATATATATATATATATATATATATATATATAGAGAGAGAGAGAGAGAGAGAGAGAGAGAGAGTGAGAGAGAGATGTTGATAAGTATAAAATAAGCTAAAACCATTAACGCAACAAAAAAATTTAACTTTGCCGTGACGTCATGGATTTATGATTCATGTAATGTTTCAAAACATGAATTCAAACATTATGGATAATAAATAGCTAATTCTTCCTTCGAAATTTATTTTAATGTTCCAAAACTATTTTGTTTGCGTTAACTACGTATAGCATATAGTGGTTATACAATTATATAATTTTTAAGAACAGATTTTAGGGATTCAGCGACCCCCCCCCCTCCGGATGAAACACTTCTCATGTAGTGGCAGCAACGGGCTCTTTTCATTTTTTTTTCTTTTATCCCTCAACTGTAAATATTTCTAAAGGGGAACTTAACCTAACTAACAGGCCGGAGCTAGTCGAGCTGCTCATACAAACACCTGCGTTTGTCAGTTTTTCGTACTATTGACGGTCATCTTTGTGAAAACCGATTTGATTTTCCGAATTCTACTCGTAGTTTTAGCTCCCGGATGTCATATACATCTTTATTGTCGTTTCTTGACCGCCTACAATGCGGTGTGGAATTACTTACTATCGCCAGCCCAGCTGCTTTAATCGAATCGTCTTAATGTGTCGGCTATTTGGTCAGGTGGCCGGAGACACACGTACGCCAGGCGAAGCATTAAGCAAACCCGGTGTTTTAACAATTTTAGTAACCCCGCAAATACGCCTATCTAATTGGTTTCCTACACATTTGCGTATTCCACCAAATACTTACAGATGATGAAAAATAGCTTAAAATATAATAAATATACAACTACCACCAGTACTACTACTCCTAATAATAATAATAATAATAATAATAAGAAGAAGAAGAAGAAGAAGAAGAAGAAGAAGAAGAAGAGGAAGAACAAGAAGAACAAGGAGGAGGAAAAGTCTTGCCAGATTGTATTTTTTACATAGGAGTCATCACTTATCAAGGGCCAAAGACCACTCGAGGATAAGGGTTATTGCGTGTACAGTAATCAATTGGATAACATCGTAGTAATCGTTAGTAATGGAGATCTGATCAAGTGTCTTACTTAAGGGGGCAGTTTATCAGGAATTTGTTTATGTTGGACTTGAAGGCATCCAATTGTAGTCAGATGGGAAACAGGCAAACAGAAGAGAGTTTCACAGGCGTGCAGTTCTAAGAAAGAAGCTTTGTTCATCGAATCTGTTTTGTTCACGTAGTCTACGTTTTGATTTAGGCATTGTTAAAGAACGGAGAAAATTATTG
>NC_136484.1:22809528-23122028 GCF_053919585.1 Euprymna scolopes | reverse complement strand
TCTTTCGGAACAACCTCTGGTGTTCCCTGGAGTCTGAGTAACAACAAGTCTTCTCAGTTTTCCAGTACTCTCCACCTTTTTCGATAACATTTGCAAATTAATTTGCGTTATCGCAACAGCCGTTTACCATTGATTTCATTTATTATTATCATTGTCATCATCATTACCATTATTATTATCATTTTTATTATCGTCAAAACTATTATAATTTTTAATATTATCATTAGTAGTAGTAATACAATTTGCAGTTGTATTAGTCGCAGTAATTGTAGTTGTCGTAGTAGCATTTATATTCTTCACAACCCTGTAGCACATTCGGCATTTCAAGTGCTCTTCATACTAACCATACATACAAAACATATCGTTATATAGTATAATCGCGTATAATTGAAGTTAAGCAACGCTGAGCCTGGTTATTACTAAAATATCATCTCCCTGCAAAAGCTACAAAAACCTATGCAAGTAAGAATTTCTATACTAAAAGGCCCAGCAACACCTGTCAAGGTTCGGCTTGGAAGTTGCATTGTTTTACCTGGTTTAAAAGTGTTCTCTAACTAACTTACTGCAATTGTAAGTTCTACAGAAATGTAAAATTATTGGAATATCCAACCTAAATACATAACAATAAGAACAAGTTCAATCTTTAATAATAAAAATGTGAATGTTAAATACTTAACCGTCGTCCTCGAAAGGATGCTAAAATTGTTGCAATATTTGTTTCTAATTATAGATTTTGTGTACTTTGATTTTTTTTTTTTTTACATGGTGGTCACCACTTATCAAGACCCGGAAACCACTCGGAGATAAGGGTTATTGCGTGTACAGTAATCAATGGGATAGTATCGTAGTAATCGTTAGTATTGGAGATTTGATAAAGTGTCTTAGGGGGCGGTTCATCAAGAATTTGTTTATGTTGGACTTGAAGACATCCAAGTTGTAGTCAGGTGGGAAACAAGGAAACGGAAGAGAGGTCCACAGGCGCGCACTTCTAACAAAGAAGCTTTGTTCATGGAATCTACGTTTTGATTTAGGCACAGATAAAGAGTAGAGAAAGTTATTGACAGTGGTTTTAGCTGGACGAGTGCTTATCGTGAAAGATTGGCGAGGGGAGACCAGAGATTGAAGCATTTTGAAACATGGATTTAAAAAATGTTTTAGGAATTTCTGTTATCGATGAGAAGATCGAATTGAACGTGCTGAATTTTAATGTATGGTTAATTTGTTTGCATTTTTATATTTTCCTTTAGATATGCATTCTAACCTATTGTCTGGTAGGTACGTGCAAACTGAATGTCGATGCTCCAAATGAATAAATATTTCGACCTCTACCTTTACTTACAATTTCACCAAAAAATCGGGGAAATAACCAATTTTTAATGAAATCCTTAGTATTTATGAAATAACGATTATGAAATAAAATGAACTCATTTTTTTTTTTATCTTAGCGGAAATATATTTTGTTTAAACAAAAGACACCTTTACTAAAGTTATGATTTTCAGTAGAAAAAAAAATGAATTAATTTATTTTTGTTTTTTTTATATGAAAATAAAGCCTCGTAAGATGTAACAAAATAAAATAATATTAATATGTCCATGAACATTGCGAAAAATGCTGTTAAGCTCAGTATTAACTCGAAGAATAATTAATTTATCGAATTAACGATATCATCAATGAATTAAGCATTGCTTATTTAATAATTTTTGCACGAAAAGAATTATTTCTTCTTTTTAAGATTACATTTTTATCGTAATTTTTATACGTACGATTCTAATATTTTCCTTGTATGAATGAAGGTGCAATTCCCAGCGTAACATAATTTTTATATAATCTTGAAAAATAAATGATATTGGAAAAATTAAAATAATAAAATTAAGAAATGGTAAAAAGTATGCAATGGTTCACAATAAAAATATACGGATGTACGACGGGGATAAAGAAAACCAGTTTATTTTGCACCCCCCTTCCTCAGTTCAACCACCCGACGTCATTTTTAGATAGCCTTTTTATTTTCTGACATTTTGAGCTTCCGTAGAACTGATACTAGACAATTTTTCATTTTTTTTTTTTTTTTGATTATGCGAAGGCAGAATCTCTCGCTTTTGGGGCTAATTAAGATATTTTTTGTTCAAACACAGTTTTTTTTAATAATTTAATTTGTTTTTGTTCTTTTGGAAATTAATTGTAGGCTGTAATCTTTCAAATACAATAAACCTGTACCTAGAAAACATTATTATAAATATTATTATGATAAAAAGGCTTTCAAAACTGTCCCCTATCAGTCATCCACCATTAATTCACGTACATATATCTGGGCATACTGCGTGATAACACAACCAATCGAAGCAATTAGTGAATTTCTCAAAATGTTTAGTTTGAAAGTTTTTTTTTTGTTTTTTTTTTTAATACGGCTTTGATTTTAGTTGGGTCCTCAGAACAGAAGGTCAAATATATGATAATTATAGGTATTTATTCTCTCCCAATGATTGGAAAGTGGGATTGAAGAGCCAGTGCCCCTAAACGGAGCACTCTAACCTGCAAAATATGCCTGCATAGTCCCATCGGCATTCCTCAGTAAGGGCGCCTCATGCGATTATCAATAATCTAAACCCGTTCTCAAAGAGATAATGCGAAGAGTGAACCTCCTAAAACTGGACCTGAGCAACATCATGCCGTAATCAACAGGGAAAAAGTGATCTCACAAATAGCTTAAACTATGTTGATTTGGGTGTCGAAGGAGCAAGTGAAGAAGGTGGTGCGGCGCAAAGTCTCCACGCCAATGGCGTGTTGAATCTGAGTTGCTCACTCTTAGCCACACTCTCCTTTCGCTTTCTGAAATAAATATGCGGATCAAGGTTATCTATCAATCACTGTGCGCTATCATACAATTGTATTCAAGGCTTTTAAGATCGCCCACCTCTTTTCTAATTGCTATAACATCTTAATTTCACACGTATGTTTTTTTCTCTTTTTTTTTTGTTTAACATGCTTATCTCTTTAGTATTGACCAGATGGTCACGGGAGGTGACTCAGACGTTGGAGTCGAAAGCAGAGAAAGAAAAGAAAGAAAAAGAAAAGAAAAAAAATCACGGTTTGTATGAGATACATTCCATTGAAGTTTATTAGAGTTCAGACGAGGCGTGAAGCTCGTTCGGAGAAGACCACCAGGGCGCCTAATCCGAACTGAATGAAGGTGGTGAGGGGGGCGTTGAGTGAGCTGTCAAATCTTGGTCTTTAATCTTGGCGATGTCATTAGCTAGATTTACGAGTGTTCCGCCGAGTCGGTCAATATACGAACCGCATTCAGCAATCTTAGAAAGAACTGGATTAAATATGAATAAACGTTTTATGCAGTCACATACGAGTGGTTCTGGTTCACTCTCCAAAATTCCTCTTACTTGTAAACTTTATAATTTACGTTATAATTGTGGGTATAAATTTTTTTAAGGAAATTACAATAAACAAAAATAGTTCTCAGTTTAGTTCTATATTTATTTAATGATGACATTATTTACTAATACTACTAATTATAATAAGAAGAAATAGAAAAAAAAATATGGAACGTGAAGAAAATAGCCAAGTACGGCCAATAATAGAGCACTGTTGCCACATCCGGGCAGAAGCTGCTAGAAGTAGCTTATCCTGCCTTGACAGAGTTCAAAATAGACTTCCTAGCTTAGTGGGGGATGCCCTTTTCTCTTCCTGCAACCTCTTTTCCATAGAAGAGACGTTGCGAGCCTGCCTCTGCTTTATTGTTATTTTCATGGCAAGTGCTCAGCTAGGTGTATCAGAATTTTAGGGAAATTTTTGTCACACCTAACACAAAATTGCGAATAAAATATTAAAAAAAAAACTGTTTATTTTCTTTATGGAATATACTTCTAAAATAAACTATTAAAGTTGTTTAAAAAAACTAGAAATATTATTTTTTATTTTAAAAAAAAATGTGTTTACAAAATGCCGGCGCGCCTTCATGCAGCCATTTTTTTACGTAATAAAATCAATTGAATTTTACGAGTTAAATATTTTTAAATTTTTAAACTTTAAAAATCTATCAAAATTTTTTCTATCGGTTCAATTTTTACGATATTTTTAGGTTCAATGCGAAATTTTATGCTCATTCCAATAAACTGAATATACTATTCTAGACAAGCGATTTTTAAAATTCACCCCCTCCATTTTGAAATGTCTATTAAAATGTACATAATTAATTTATGTACGAAAGTTTTATATATAACAATTTGAAGATAAAAGATCAATAAATAATATATTGTAATTTAAAACAAAAAAGAAGTGTTTTTTTTTAATTTACCTGTAAAGTCCAAAGTGCAAAACCTTTTTTTAAACTACGCTGTTTTTTAAGTGAAACCATATAATCTTCTTATATTGCACAGAATGTTTCGTTTTATTACGAAAATTATTTCTATTTCATTCAATGTGTTTTTTTAGATATTACAAAAAATTACTAACACACACACACACACAGAAGATATGCTGTAGAACGGAGAGAAAAAAAGGCCAAAGACCCTAGTGTTTTGATGTGATGTTTTGAATATAATAAACTAGTTATGACCAAAATTTCATTTCGTTCGGACAAAACACTAAGAAACGGGGCCTAATTAGATGTTGGGGCCCGTTTTTTTTTTTTTGGGGGGGGGGTCACGCTGTATATATAAACTTTCCACCGGAGAAGGGATTAAGTTTAATAATTAATAAGAACACAGTTAAGCTTCACTTTCAACCACTGTCAATCTTGCAAACACTATAATAAGCTCCATTAATGGTAAATTGTTAAAGAATATGAATGAATTAGATTAAATAAATTATGGGAGAAAATGTCGAACGAAAATATTGATAAAATACGGAACGAATACGCACTGGGGGGGGGCAATTCCAGAAATTGTGTAAAAGTGTAAAGTTAAGTTGGATAATAGTAGGAGTGTATTGTTGGGGGGGGGGGTGAGATTCTTTTAAGAACAGGTTCGAAAACCACGTTGCATCTTGTAAAATCGGGCCCGAGTACGAACCCAGTAGGGATGGAGAATAATGAAAATGAAAATAGAACAAAAATAATTATTACAAATAAAATAACACAACTGCATTAGGTGATTGGTTTAGGGAACTACGTAAAAATAATAACTAAAATTGTCAATAGTGGATAAGGATAGAATAGAATATATATATATATATATATATATATATATATATATATATATATATATATATATATATATATATATATATACCAAGTAAATCAAAAATGGTGTTATCTGTGCCTACTTGAATCTTGTAATACATTGACTTCTAAAAAAGTAATTTTAAGTAAAAAATCGGATGCTATACAAAGTTGTTTTCATAGGAATAAATTCCTGCTTTCGCGCCTAAAACCTGTCTGAAATAAATTTATAAACGATAATCCACAGAATATATATATATATATATATATATATATTTATATATATATATATATATATATATATATATATATATATATATATATATATATATATATATATATATATATATATAGTGGTGCCCGGAAAACTCGTCCCGGGAAAACTCATCTCCGGAAAACTTGTCTCGGGAAAACTCGTCCCCTTTCGCTAGGTAGGAAAACTGGTCCCTTATTGAATAAATATCGATTGAAAACACATTTTATGATCGTTCTTGAAGGAGATATTGTTTTTTTTAAATAGCCCCCCCCATAATATTTAAAAAAAAAATATTTTTATTTGTTTGATTTTTTTTTTTTTTTAAATAAAATCGATTTTCTAAGTGTCCGTTTTCTACCTAACTTGCCAAGTTCTTAGTGGTTTCACTTATTTTAAAGCGTTTATTATGTTCATAAACGAGACCGCATATTTTTTTATATTAATATAAAAAGAATTTACTTATTTACTGTTGTTATAAAAGGTTAAAATCAATTTGGGTTTGTATTACTGTACACATAGATTCGAAAAAGTTGTCAAAAAACAAATATATAACAAATAAATGTTATCAAAGGCAAGATAAGTTACTTTCCTACCAAACTGGATATATTTTTCGTGTTTTTATTCAATGTAACATGTTTATTCAGCTCGAAAAACATACAGTGTTTACCGATGTATTGGACAATTCAAAATGGCGCCCGACTCTCTCTTAAACACGGTAAGTTCGGGAAAAGGTGTTATAAATAATAAACTAGACAAAATACTATTAAAAAACACCGAATATATGTCAACCTATGTCACGGTAATATATATTGAGCGAATTCCTAACAGTATTTTGTCTAGTTTATTATTTATAACACCTTTTCCCGAACTTACCGTGTTTAAGAGAGAGTCGGCCGCCATTTTGAATTTTCCAATACATCGGTAAACACTGCATGTTTTTCGAGTTGAATAAACATGTTACATTGAATAAAAACACGAGAATTATATCCAGTTTTGTAGAAAAGTAACTTATCTTGCCTTTGATAACATTTATTTGTTATATATTTGTTTTTAAACTCCTTTTTCGAATCTATGTGTACAGTAATACAAACCCAAATTTTAATATTTTTTAAAATATAATTAAGAGAGGGGGGTTAAAACTATATCTCCCTCCGAAAAACAACCAACAAAAAATGAAATTAAAAAAGATTCTTGATAAACGATAGCGGAGTTTTCAATAAAATTGATTAATAAATTTATTTAGTGATTACTTTTTCTCTGAATGATTGATTTTCGAATTTTGAAGTAAAAATTTAAAAAATTAAAAATGAGTTAACGAGAGATTGTTAACGCATGGCATCTCTCGCGCCAAAAAAATATTTCGCTTTTAATTTATTAGTTAATTTTTGCAAAATTTGACAAGACGACAATAAATGTGGATAATTGATAGAATTATAATTTTAAATAACGCATGAGTGCATTTGGTATGAGAGAAAACAAAAACATAACAACAAAAAACTATCATAATTAAAAAACCAAAACAAAAAAGTAACGCTCCCAGTTTTTAATTTTTTGTTTTGTTTTTTATTATTGTTTTTATGACTCCAAAAAACATCGTTAAAATAAGAACAAAAAAAAATTGTAATTAACTTTGTATGAACATAATAAACGCTTTAAAATAAGTGAAACCACTAAGAACTTAGCCAGTTAGGTAGAAAACGGACAATCGATTTTATTTAAAAAAAAACATTAAACAAATAAAAACATTTTTTTTTAAATATTATGGGGGGCTATAGTCTATTTTAAAAAGCAATATCTCCTTCAAGAACGATCATAAAATGTGTTTTCAATCGATATTTATTCAATAAGAGACCAGTTTTCCTACCTAGCGAAAGGGGACGAGTTTTCCGGAGACGAGTTTTCCGGGGACGAGTTTTCCGGAGACGAGTTTTCCCGGGACGAGTTTTCCTAAATTCATATATAGTACAAGGAGAACTCATAGATTTAAAATTAAAATTTAGAATGGTGAAATAATGAAATAATTTAGTATATCTTCAACTTTACATACTGGAAATAAAATAATTCTAACCTTATTAGGGTGAAACAGAAAGTGTTCATCTAAATAATAAAATGAAACCCTGGTAACTTTAACATGTAAAGAGAAAAATCTCTTGAAGTAATCAAATGTAAAATACTGGTACAGACTGGCTGAGAAAAAGTAAGATAAATATTTCGTAATATATCATATTGAAAAATATAATCAGAAATGAAACAGGATTGGCCATTATAAGGATAAGATTAGAAATATAATTTTTATTTTGTAAAATGAAATGAGGATCATTAATAAATACTAATGTCAAAAAGAATTTTGAAGATGTTAAAATTGAGATTTTGGTGAACCAATAAGAATTAGATAATCAAATAAATAAATAAAAAAACGGGGTATATTTGAATTCAATAAATACGATTAGAGAAAAGATAATTATTTGGCGTAATTATAATAGACATATCAGGTAATCATTGAAGTGAATACAATAATTGATTAATTGAGAATCGGTATCGAAGAGATAAATAAGGATAATGAGAATTTGAATGATTATACAATGATAAAATTATAACAAAAATCTTTTAAGTGTTAAATTCTTGGCTTAACAAGTATGGAATATAGATTTATATTTAATTTAGCATATTTTTGGTGGATTAACCTTTTAATTACAATTCCTTCTCACGAAATAAGCATGAAGTTAAGTCAATTAGAAAATTTTAGATAAAAACAAAAGATACGAACAAAACTTTCTGAGATTGGATAGAATATAATTGAGACAAATAACTTTAATCGAGGATTTGAAGGTGTTGTTCAATAATTTGAAAAGAAATATTTTAGTTAAAAAGTTCTAATTGGGTTAGAAACACACTGAAGACTAAGGTAATATAGAGATAGATAATTAGTTGAAATATAAATCTAACAAATAGGAATATGAAAATAGGGCGAGTCATAAATTCCAGAGTAACTGGAAAATGATTAAACAAAATAAACATGAGGACAGGTAGACTCAACTATTTGATATCGTAAATAACAGATCGAAAGTTTGAAATTGTCTGAATGATATCGAAACAATTGTAACGGTCCAGAAAATACATATTTTTGTTTTGTTTTCTGTAGTCGCATGTTCTACCACTAAGCTATATCTCCAGATTATATTTTTAAAAAAGATATGATTTGCTAAAATTTTATTATTTCCCTTGCCGGTGAAACGCAAAATGTTCACCGGTAAAAAATATTCTTTTTATGTATAAGAGAGAAAAGCTATTTTAAGATCGAATTTTGTTTTTCGATACTCATCAGATGAATTTCTGTACAAAATATAGCAAAGAACACTGTCAGACATATACATTAGTTTTGTGTGAAATTTGCAAAAGATAGGCTCAGCCGTTTCAGAAGCAATAAGAAAGGAAATCACACAAACACATAAAGGGGCTTTTGTATAATACTAGAAAGAGAGAGACAGGGATATGTGTGCGTTTGTTTATGTGTGGCTTTGGTGATCCACGGAGCTGTTTCATTGTATTATGGCAAGGAGCGTATTTCAAACTGATATTCAAAACGCGATGAGAAAGTATTCTATCTTTACTTACATTCGCACTAATGATTGCTTTTAAGAAGAGCATATATATATATATATATATATATATATATATATATATATATATATATATATAAATGTTTATGTTGCTTTCTTAAGGGTCTAATGACATTGATTATTAATCTTATGTTCTTTTTATAGTGAAGTCGTGTCAATTCTAACCTCTAACGAATAAAAAAGTTTTTCATTTGACATCCATCGCATATTTCTATCAACCACTGAATATACTTTTCTATCTTAAAACCAAGATTTTGGCACTTTTTACTCATACAATTCATAGTTTTAATCGATGCATTTAGTCTGATGATTTCTTTCGGAAACGAAAGACGAAAAACAGTCGTCTAGCTGAAACCACTGTCAATAATTTTCCCCACACTTTATCTGTGTATAAATACAAAACGTATATTCTATGAACAAAGCTTCTTTCTTAGAACTGCACGCCTGTGGAACTCTCTTCTATTTGCTTGATTCCCACCTGACTACAACTTAGGTGTGTTCTAAGTCCAACATAAACAAATTCTTGATGAACCGGCCCCTAAAGTAATCCAATTTCCCAAATTTCCATTATTGGCAATTAGTACAATATTATCCCATTGACTACTGTACACTCTATAAACCTTATCTTCGAGTGGCCTACTGTTTCTGTGTAGCTCACTTAATATAATATATTTCGTATTTCATTGGCGATGTTTATTGGCATGCTGTTGATGATGATGCATCACTAAATGAAGAAAGATGTAAGTTTGGTAGCAATGATGCTGGCACTATTCACCAGAGACTTGTGGCTTGGGTGGAGATGAACTAATGTCTTTTGTGCGGCATTTGGCGGTAACAAAAGGGATTGTTTACTTAATGACAAAACAAGCTAGGTTAAATCAAAGTTGTTTCACCTGATCCGCCATTTTACGTGTTCATTTCTTTATTTTGGTGTTTCATTATTTATTTTGAACTTACCGTTATTAATGCTGTATTTATGTATTGGGTGTGGGGTCTGTATTTTCGCGTGTAAAGGACAATGAATCACTATGCAAACAGCTAAAGTTTACGCACACACACACTCACGCGCGCATATATATATATATATATATATATATATATATATATATATATATATATATATGTATATATATATATTCATATATAGTGCCCATAAAATTCATCCCAGGAAAACTCGTCTCCGGAAAACTCGTCCCCGGAAAACTCGACCCCTTTCGCTAGGTAGGAAAACTGGTCTCTTATTGAATAAATATCGATTGAAAACACATTTTATGATCGTTCTTGAAGGAGATATTGTTTTTTTTTAAATAGACTATAGCCCCCATGATATTTTTTTAAATATTTTTACTTGTTTAATGTTTTTTGTTATTTTAAAATAAGTGAAACACCTAAAAACTTAGCCAGTTAGGCAGAAAACGGACACTTAGAAAATCGATTTTATTTAAAAAAAAACAAAAAAAAAAAACACATTAAACAAGTAAAAATATTTTAAAAAGTATTATGGGGGAGGGCTATAGTTTATTTTAAAAAACAATATCTCCTTAAAGAACGATCATGAAATGTATTTTCAATCGATATTTATTCAATAAGGGACCAGTTTTCCTACCTAGCGAAAGGAGACGAGTTTTCCGGAGACGAGTTTTCCGGAGACGAGTTTTCCTAAATTATATATATATATATATATATATATATATATATATATATATATATATATATATATATATATATATATATAGCACGAAGCTTCTATTACAATTAAATGGGAGTACCAGCCTTAGACATCAGCTTTTCAGAAGGTTCTTGAACTGCATCAACTGATTTCACAAGGTTTTTTTTTCTTCTTTTTTTTTACAATTAAGCAGAAACTTACTTAGACTAAAATACGTTTGAATATTACGGTTAACAGAAGTGGCAGATGAATGGTGATAAACACAATGGGCGGATTTAACTTCTCCACCTATCACAACAACTCAAAAGGTCAACTGAGCAGAAAAACAGTATTTTTTTCCACAGACATCGTAAGTTCAAAAGTAAAAACAATGAAGACGCCGCCTAACAGCTATTGGTCCACCCACATATCCATTTCTTTTACGAATTATATTTCAGTGATAGATATCAAGTATTGATGGTTACTTTTAAGTTGATACAAATAGTACATACTAGCGGATGGGGAGCGTCTGGCTTTATCTGGGCGCAAAATACGCTTAACTATGATATTTTTATTTGTCCAGATTCCATATATATCATTATTACGACAGCATATTCTTATCATTGTTTTGACTCTCGAGTATATATCCGACACAGTTAGACACGGTTGATTAACTGAGAACACATCACTCTATATAAAAGCATATTAGATATCAACGAAAATACCTTCGAGAGTCAAAACAATGAAAGGAATATACTGTTGTCCAAGCCCTTATTATTATCGAATAATGATTTCAAAAGTAATAGGTTTCAAGTATAGCTTGGTACTTTTAAGTTCATAAAAATAGTTAATACTAACAGCGGAGAGCGTCTAGCTTTTCCTGGGCGTAAAATACGTTTAATATGATATTTTAACTTGTTCAAATTACGTATGTATTTTAATAGAGTAGAGATTTCAGAAGTATCTGGATGGCATCAGTTAGAATCGAAACCGAAACTGTAGCATGGTAAGGTTACCATTGTACCAGTGTGACACGCATATGAACTGATTAAAAATTGAAAATAAAAATAAACTAAGAGGAATGTACAAAATGTATAACGCTTTTTTTTTCTTTTTTTTTTTTAATTTTTACCCATTTATGACCCTTGAAAACTAACCGGCTAAAAACCCACAAAAGAACGGTCCGTAAAAAATCCAATCATTTGAGACGGACATACAGACAGTCATGTAGACTCTTATATATTAGATACTACAATAAATAAAATATGAATTAGTAAACAAGCGAATCAATACATTAAATATAAAGGAAAAAAACAATCGTTTACTTTTCATTTCATGTATTATCATTTCTTATATTAATTCTCTCTTTATAGCTAGCAGGGGGACCCGGCGTCGGTCGGGATTGAATGAGAATTAACGAATGTTCCACATCGTACATCTATTGTCATCGAAATCAGTGAAATTGATCAATTTTCAATCAAGTCGATTAATTACCTTCTCTAGGTCAGGATCCACTGCGATCTTTCAGGAGAAATTTTCATATGCGTGTCCGCAGTGACTTATTTGACAATACATTATAGTATACATTGCACTGTAGAGAATCTATTGCTGATTTTATATTTTCGCTTTCGTCCATTTTCGCTTTCGTCCTTTTTCGATTTCATCCATTTTCGATTTCATCCATTTTCAATTTCGTCCTTTTTCGATTTCATCCATTTTCGATTTTGTCCTTTTTCGATTTCATCCATTTTCGCTTTCGTCCATTTTCGATTTCGTCCATTTTCGATTTAATGCATTTTCGCTTTCGTCCATTTTCGATTTCATCCATTTTCGCTTTCGTCCATTTTCGATTTCATCCATTTTCGCTTTCATCCATTTTCAATTTCGTCCTTTTTCGATTTCATCCATTTTCGCTTTCGTCCATTTTCGATTTCATCCATTTTCGATTTCATCCATTTTCGATTTCGTCCTTTTTCGCTTTCGTCCTTTTTCGATTTCATCCATTTTCGATTTCATCCATTTTCGATTTCATCCATTTTCGATTTCATCCATTTTCGCTTTAATCCTTTTTCGATTTCATCCATTTTCGCTTTCATCCATTTTCGATTTCATCCACTTTCGATTTCATCCATTTTCGATTTCATCCTTTTTCGCTTTCGTCCTTTTTCGATTTCATCCTTTTTCGATTTCATCCATTTTCGATTTCATCCATTTTCGATTTCATCCATTTTCGATTTCGTCCATTTTCGATTTCATCCATTTTCGATTTCATCCATTTTCGATTTCATCCATTTTCGATTTCATCCATTTTCGATTTCATCCATTTTCGATTTCATCCATTGTCGATTTGGTCCTTTTTCGCTTTCGACCTTTTTCGATTTCGTCCATTTTCGCTTTCATCAATTTTCGCTTTCGTCCTTTTTCGATTTCGTCCATTTTCGATTTCATCCATTTTCGCTTTCGTCCATTTTCGCTTTCGTCCATTTTCGCTTTCGTCCATTTTCGCTTACGTCCTTTTTCGATTTCATCCTTTTTCGATTTCATCCATTTTCGATTTCATCCATTTTCGATTTCATCCTTTTTCGATTTCATCCTTTTTCGCTTTCGTCCATTTTCGATTTCATCCATTTTCGATTTCATCCATTTTCAATTTCGTCCTTTTTCGATTTCATCCATTTTCGCTTTCGTCCATTTTCGATTTCATCCATTTTCGATTTCATCCATTTTCGATTTCGTCCTTTTTCGCTTTCGTCCTTTTTCGATTTCATCCATTTTCGATTTCATCCATTTTCGATTTCATCACTTTTCGATTTCATCCATTTTCGATTTCGTCCTTTTTCGATTTCATCCTTTTTCGATTTCATCCATTTTCGCTTTCATCCATTTTCGATTTCATCCATTTTCGATTTCATCCATTTTCGATTTAATCCATTTTCGATTTCATCCTTTTTCGCTTTCGTCCTTTTTCGATTTCGTCCATTTTCGATTTCATCCATTTTCGATTTCATCCTTTTTCGATTTCATCCTTTTTCGATTTCGTCCATTTTCGATTTCATCCTTTTTCGATTTCATCCATTTTCGATTTCATCCATTTTCGATTTCGTCCATTTTCGATTTCATCCATTGTCGATTTGGTCCTTTTTCGCTTTCGTCCATTTTCGATTTCATCCTTTTTCGATTTCATCCATTTTCGATTTCATCCACTTTCGATTTCATCCATTTTCGATTTCATCCATTGTCGATTTGGTCCTTTTTCGCTTTCGTCCATTTTCGATTTCATCCTTTTTCGATTTCATCCTTTTTCGATTTCGTCCATTTTCGATTTCATCCATTTTCGATTTCATCCATTTTCGATTTCATCCATTTTCGATTTCATCCATTTTCGATTTCATCCATTTTCGATTTCATCCATTGTCGATTTGGTCCTTTTTCGCTTTCGTCCTTTTTCGATTTCGTCCATTTTCGATTTCATCCTTTTTCGCTTTCGTCCTTTTTCGATTTCGTCCATTTTCGATTTCATCCATTTTCGCTTTCGTCCATTTTCGCTTTCGTCCAGTTTCGCTTTCGTCCATTTTCGCTTACGTCCTGTTTCGATTTCATCCTTTTTCGATTTCATCCATTTTCGATTTCATCCATTTTCGATTTCGTCCATTTTCGATTTCATCCTTTTTCGCTTTCGTCCATTTTCGATTTCATCCATTTTCGCTTTCGTCCATTTTCGATTTCATCCATTTTCGATTTCGTCCATTTTCGATTTCATCCTTTTTCGCTTTCGTCCATTTTCGCTTTCGTCCATTTTCGATTTCATCCATTTTCGCTTACGTCCTTTTTCGATTTCATCCTTTTTCGATTTCATCCATTTTCGATTTCATCCATTTTCGATTTCATCCATTTTCGATTTCATCCTTTTTCGATTTCATCCATTTTCGCTTTCGTCCATTTTCGATTTCGTCCATTTTCGATTTCATCCATTTTTGATTTCATCCTTTTTCGCTTTCGTCCTTTTTCGATTTCATCCATTTTCGATTTCATCCATTTTCGATTTCATCCATTTTCGCTTTCGTCCATTTTCGATTTCATCCATTTTCCATTTCATCCATTTTCGATTTCATCCATTTTCGCTTTCGTCCTTTTTCCATTTCATCCATTTTCGATTTCGTCCTTTTTCGCTTTCGTCCTTTTTCGATTTCATCCATTTTCGCTTTCGTCCATTTTCGATTTCGTCCTTTTTCGCTTTCATCCATTTTCGATTTCATCCATTTTCGATTTCATCAATTTTTGCTTTCGTCCTTTTTCGCTTTCGTCCTTTTTCGATTTCATCCATTTTCGCTTTCGTCCTTTTTCGATTTCGTCCATTTTCGATTTCATCCATTTTCGCTTTCGTCCTTTTTCGCTTTCATCCATTTTCGATTTCATCCATTTTCGATTTCATCCATTTTCGATTTCATCCATTTTCGATTTCATCCATTTTCGCTTTCGTCCATTTTCGATTTCATCCATTTTCGATTTCATCCATTTTCGATTTCATCCATTTTCGCTTTCGTTCTTTTTCGATCTCATCCATTTTCGATTTCATCCATTTTCGATTTCATCCATTTTCGATTTCGTCCATTGTCGATTTCGTCCTTTTTCGCTTTCGTCCTTTTTCGATTTCGTTCATTTTCGATTTCATCCACTTTCGCTTTCGTCCATTTTCGATTTCATCCATTTTCGATTTCATCCATTTTCGATTTCGTCCATTTTAGCTTTCGTTCATTTTCGCTTTCGTCCATTTTCGCTTTCGTCCATTTTCGATTTCGTCCATTTTAGCTTTCGTCCATTTTCGCTTTCGTCCATTTTCGCTTTCGTCCATTTTCAATTTCGTCCATTTTCGATTTCATCCTTTTTCGCTTTCGTCCTTTTTCGATTTCGTCCATTTTCGATTTCATCCATTTTCGCTTTCGTCCATTTTCGCTTTCGTCCAGTTTCGCTTTCGTCCATTTTCGCTTACGTCCTTTTTCGATTTCATCCTTTTTCGATTTCATCCATTTTCGATTTCATCCATTTTCGATTTCGTCCATTTTCGATTTCATCCTTTTTCGCTTTCGTCCATTTTCGATTTCGTCCATTTTCGCTTTCGTCCATTTTCGATTTCATCCATTTTCGATTTCGTCCATTTTCGATTTCATCCTTTTTCGCTTTCGTCCATTTTCGCTTTCGTCCATTTTCGATTTCATCCATTTTCGCTTACGTCCTTTTTCGATTTCATCCTTTTTCGATTTCATCCATTTTCGATTTCATCCATTTTCGATTTCATCCATTTTCGATTTCATCCTTTTTCGATTTCATCCATTTTCGCTTTCGTCCATTTTCGATTTCGTCCATTTTCGATTTCATCCATTTTTGATTTCATCCTTTTTCGCTTTCGTCCTTTTTCGATTTCATCCATTTTCGATTTCATCCATTTTCGATTTCATCCATTTTCGCTTTCGTCCATTTTCGATTTCATCCATTTTCCATTTCATCCATTTTCGATTTCATCCATTTTCGCTTTCGTCCTTTTTCCATTTCATCCATTTTCGATTTCGTCCTTTTTCGCTTTCGTCCTTTTTCGATTTCATCCATTTTCGCTTTCGTCCATTTTCGATTTCGTCCTTTTTCGCTTTCATCCATTTTCGATTTCATCCATTTTCGATTTCATCAATTTTTGCTTTCGTCCTTTTTCGCTTTCGTCCTTTTTCGATTTCATCCATTTTCGCTTTCGTCCTTTTTCGATTTCGTCCATTTTCGATTTCATCCATTTTCGCTTTCGTCCTTTTTCGCTTTCATCCATTTTCGATTTCATCCATTTTCGATTTCATCCATTTTCGATTTCATCCATTTTCGATTTCATCCATTTTCGCTTTCGTCCATTTTCGATTTCATCCATTTTCGATTTCATCCATTTTCGATTTCATCCATTTTCGCTTTCGTTCTTTTTCGATCTCATCCATTTTCGATTTCATCCATTTTCGATTTCATCCATTTTCGATTTCGTCCATTGTCGATTTCGTCCTTTTTCGCTTTCGTCCTTTTTCGATTTCGTTCATTTTCGATTTCATCCATTTTCGCTTTCGTCCATTTTCGATTTCATCCATTTTCGATTTCATCCATTTTCGATTTCGTCCATTTTAGCTTTCGTTCATTTTCGCTTTCGTCCATTTTCGCTTTCGTCCATTTTCGATTTCGTCCATTTTAGCTTTCGTCCATTTTCGCTTTCGTCCATTTTCGCTTTCGTCCATTTTCAATTTCGTCCATTTTCGATTTCGTCCATTTTCGCTTTCGTCCATTTTCGCTTTCGTCCATTTTCGATTTCATCCATTTTCGATTTCATCCATTTTCGCTTTCGTTCATTTTCGATTTCATCCATTTTCGATTTCGTCCTTTTTCGATTTCGTCCATTTTCGATTTCATCCATTTTCGATTTCATCCATTTTCGATTTCGTCCTTTTTCGCTTTCGTCCATTTTCGATTTCATCCATTTTCGATTTCATCCATTTTCGCTTTCGTCCTTTTTCGCTTTCGTCCATTTTCGATTTCATCCATTTTCGATTTCATCCATTTTCGATTTCGTCCTTTTTCGATTTCGTCCTTTTTCGATTTCATCCATTTTCGCTTTCATCCATTTTCGCTTTCGTCCATTTTCGATTTCATCCATTTTCGCTTTCGTCCATTTTCGATTTCATCCATTTTCGCTTTCGTCCATTTTCGATTTCATCCATTTTCGCTTTCGTCCTTTTTCGATTTCATCCATTTTCGCTTTCGTCCTTTTTCGATTTCGTCCATTTTCGATTTCATCCGTTTTCGATTTCGTTCATTTTCGATTTCATCCATTTTCGCTTTCGTCCATTTTCGATTTCATCCATTTTCGCTTTCGTCCTTTTTCGATTTCATCCATTTTCGCTTTCGTCCTTTTTCGGTTTCGTCCATTTTCGATTTCATCCATTTTCGCTTTCGTCCTTTTTCGCTTTCATCCATTTTCGATTTCATCCATTTTCGATTTCATCCATTTTCGATTTCATCCATTTTCGATTTCATCCATTTTCGCTTTCGTCCATTTTCGATTTCATCCATTTTCGATTTCATCCATTTTCGATTTCATCCATTTTCGCTTTCGTTCTTTTTCGATCTCATCCATTTTCGATTTCATCCATTTTCGATTTCATCCATTTTCGATTTCGTCCATTGTCGATTTCGTCCTTTTTCGCTTTCGTCCTTTTTCGATTTCGTTCATTTTCGATTTCATCCATTTTCGCTTTCGTCCATTTTCGATTTCATCCATTTTCGATTTCATCCATTTTCGATTTCGTCCATTTTAGCTTTCGTTCATTTTCGCTTTCGTCCATTTTCGCTTTCGTCCATTTTCGATTTCGTCCATTTTAGCTTTCGTCCATTTTCGCTTTCGTCCATTTTCGCTTTCGTCCATTTTCAATTTCGTCCATTTTCGATTTCGTCCATTTTCGCTTTCGTCCATTTTCGCTTTCGTCCATTTTCGATTTCATCCATTTTCGATTTCATCCATTTTCGCTTTCGTTCATTTTCGATTTCATCCATTTTCGATTTCGTCCTTTTTCGATTTCGTCCATTTTCGATTTCATCCATTTTCGATTTCATCCATTTTCGATTTCGTCCTTTTTCGCTTTCGTCCATTTTCGATTTCATCCATTTTCGATTTCATCCATTTTCGCTTTCGTCCTTTTTCGCTTTCGTCCATTTTCGATTTCATCCATTTTCGATTTCATCCATTTTCGATTTCGTCCTTTTTCGATTTCGTCCTTTTTCGATTTCATCCATTTTCGCTTTCATCCATTTTCGCTTTCGTCCATTTTCGATTTCATCCATTTTCGCTTTCGTCCATTTTCGATTTCATCCATTTTCGCTTTCGTCCATTTTCGATTTCATCCATTTTCGCTTTCGTCCTTTTTCGATTTCATCCATTTTCGCTTTCGTCCTTTTTCGATTTCATCCATTTTCGATTTCATCCGTTTTCGATTTCGTTCATTTTCGATTTCATCCATTTTCGCTTTCGTCCATTTTCGCTTTCGTCCCACCACTAATATAACGTTAAATAATAAGAATCAATCGTCTTCATTTTTTCTTCCAACTAAGATAACGAACCTATATTTACTTTATTCAATATTCATATTTACTCTAATTTAAAAATGTTTATATTTTTCAGTATAAATTGTTTTACGCAATTTTCATAGAACGTTCGGATAAAGCAAATATTCGTTCAAGGAAAAAAGCAACAATATCGAAACAGAAATATATGTCATATAAAAATAAACACAATCTAATTAGCAATAATAATACAATAAAATAACAAAACGATATAAAAAAATAATAGTAAATAAATTAGATTCTCTTAAACAAGAATATGCAAATTAGTGAACCTTTCGACTGATATTATATACGCAATAGCCGTACAAGAAATGGATGATGCGTGTATTGTATAAGCATATACACCGACCTAGATTTATCCACATGCAATCCCTACATGTAAAAATGTGCCAAACAGATAAAGTGTTCATATTATATATCATTTGCATAGAATATTATTTCAAAATTGATAATAATCCGTTTATTGTTTCAAGAAATTATCCTGTACAGGTACATGTTGATTCTTATTAGATCACTACAGTTAAGAGGAGTTTAGCCTGGCTTGTACCAGATGGGTGACTATGTTGGAATACTAGGTGCTGTATATGCTCTCCGCGTATCTGAGCATTGTTTTAAACTTCTTTTTGCCATTAGAATCAGGCATTATCAACCCATAAAAAGATGTTATAGAGGACTTCGAAACACTTGTTTTCCCAATTAAACGCTAGCTATACAAACATTGGTATCACTTATCTCTCGAGACGAAAGCAAAATATCTTAATTAACATGTTTTTTTTTCTTTTATAAGTTTCGTTTTGTAATTTTCTAGATACAGGAAAATACATTTGGTAATACTGAGAAAATTGGTGTATATAAAGTCCCATTGACTTTTGCTCTGTGTGTGTGTTTTTTTTGTTTTTTTGTTTTTTTGCAAGATTGTTTTAATTCCGAACATGTTTCCGTGTTTTTTCATTCATTTAAATTTAGTGTTTTAAATATTAATAAATTCTATCATTTTTTTTTTTAGTTTTTAACTGTTTAATAATTGACCAACTGTCAAAAGTAACGAAAGTGAAATGCATCCACTCGATTAAAAATGATGTTTAACGGCTTATAAATTATGACGTTTTATTTTAGTTTTGTTTACATGGAAGTCACCTCTTATCAAGTCCCGAATGTCACTCGGGGATAAGGGTTAAAGAATGTAAGGTGATAGTATAGTAATCATTAATTGTGTAAATTAAGTAGATTGGTTGGTTGGTTGGTTGTTTTTGTTTCACGGCATATCAACCCTTTTCAGGTTATTTAATGCCGAATCCAAAGATTTTGAAGAAAAATTTTTTTAATAGAATATTTTTGTTGTTTTCAAGTCGGTTTTTATTTAACCCATAGTTGGGACCCTGGGTCAGAGTGGACCTAGGAGCAACGGCAATTAAAGGGTGACTCCACACTCCCCAAAGGGCCTCACCACTGGATATAGTTTAAGGTCATATCCAGGACCAGTAAATTGAGTAGAATTTGATTATTTATGGTGACGGTTCAACACGAATTTGTTTACATTGGATTTGAAAGTTGCCATGTTGTATTCAACACGGAAGCAAGCCAGCGGAACAGTGTTCCAGAGGTAGGCAGTTCTGGGAAAGAAACTTTGTTCATCGAATCATCGTTTAGATTTAGACACAGATAGAGAACGGGCGAAATCATATATATTAGTTGTAACAAGTTGTCTTTTTTGTGAAAGTTTGGCAAGGAGGGACCATAGATTGGAGTTCAGTCGAGCACTTGCCATGAAAATAGCGATAAACAGAAAAAAGCTCGCGACATCTATTCTTTGGGAAAGATGTTGGAGGGAAGAGAACATGTAATGGTTGTATGACTTCCTGGGTGTCTTATTTTCATATGAACAGTTCCAATAATTTGAAATATTTTCTCTTTGGTAATAATTTCCTTTAGTTTCTAGCTCAAAACAAAGTGTAGTTTCTGTTCTAAAAGTACACTTCGTTTGTTTTTGTCTTCGATCTGTTAAAGCGGGATCATTTTAGGTTGACCCATTTTTCCCTCTACTGCAGAGTGTTATTAGCGTTTATTTTTCTTTTGTAGTAGTAAAGACACCTCCCAAAACTCACCACAGAATATCCTCACTCCCATATGTAATACGATGTAACTTTAATATACGATGATACTATGTTGTAAATATGAATTATCTCCCTTGATAATCCAAGACTATAAAAGCTGTGCATTTCCACTTGTGAGTAGACAAGTAGTCGAATTCCTGTCGGTCGACATCCGGTACTCCTACTGGCTGAAGTGTGGTGTCTGCTCAGATGCTGCACTCAAATTAATTATCCATAGTCAATGGAGGGGGAATCCTTCTATACTAAAGCAATTTTATTTTTGAAAACTGCCAGAGTGCTCCTGCCCAGGGGAGCTGGTTTTCTCCCACATTAAAAACATTTTGTTTCGTGGGGAAACAAATAAATAACAAGTTGTCGAATTCTTAATTGAATAATAAAGATTATTAGACGGAAACTATTCGAACTGTTTTCATTACATACTATCAGTATAACTTTTGTGATATTAAAAATAAGGGCAAACTAAATTAGTAATAATATTTTAAAATATTTTTCATCGTACGAAAATAATGAAATTTCGAGACGAAAATTGTGTTTACATAAATTGGCGCTTTAAAATGACGTTTCGATTATGTAAGCATTCTGAACATGTAAACCTACCCACGTTTGATAAATCTATCAAAAATCAACTACTGGTCAGATGTTCATTAATTTTTCGGTATTTATCCATTTTAGCATATAATTAAAAATAAAATACAGTTTTTGTAACATATATGAGGGGTAATATTTTTAGTAGGTATTTCTCCCCCACTCTTATATTTATTTTTTCGAAATTGGAACAAAATATATTTAAATTGATGGAAATTCCTATTTAATATGAAACATAGGAGTTCAAATAAGTAAAAAATATTTATTTTCTAAAAGTATAAATACACGTATTGAACAAACATTTACCTGGAAGTTGCAATTACGAAATTGATATAAATTTAATATTATTATGTTTTTTTGTTGTTGTTTTTTTTAATAGCGTTTTTTCTAATTAATATATACATATATATATATTTTCAGTTGAATTGCAAAGAAAAATCTACCAAAAAATTAATTAATTTTTAAAGATTAAAACGATTAAAATTCCATTATTTTAAAATGTTCCGTTACAACATAGATTTTTAATTAATGGTGTTTAAATGTTTTTAATATTAAGTTATGATATAAATATGACTCTTGCCAACTATTTTATCGACAAAGTAAAACCGATTGAAAAATATTATTGCACCAAAAATAAACTTTTTGTACCTATTTACAATGTCTCCCCAAGGGACAGAGTTAGACACCAGGGTTTTTAACGCGGAGAAAAGGTACAAAAATACAAATTGTCTCAGTCCTGAAGGATTTCTCCTCCACTGAAAGAGAACGAGAAATGGAAGTGTCGAATCTGAAGAAAAGATACTACACTTTGATCTTGGACCGTTGGCCAAGTAGCCCCCAAAAATTAACTTTTTGTAGATGACCACGATGTCTAGTTTGTCTCTTTTTACCAAATAATGTATGGAAACCGGTAATTAACCAAATGAACAATTGTACATATTCAGTAAGACCGTATTTCATATTTGATATACAAATGTTTATAATATTATTAAACATTAAACTATGTAACTTAACAAAATTATAACAAAGATTAATTATTAATTGCAATTTGAAGAAGAAGAAGGTTTTAAAAAAATAATTAAGTCGCTTCTGCTGTTCCATACTTCTTATAGTAAACACAAGTCTGACGTCACAGGATCGTGTGCTCCGTTCTTTAAAATCGTTTGACGGTGCCTTAGGTGTATCAGAAATTTCGTGAAAAATGTTGAATAATTCCACCCCGTCTTTCCAAGCTTATAACTCCTCGAAAAATGTAATTCAAGCCCTAATTTTTTTTCAATTAAAGGAGCAAGGACCAAGGTTTCATTAAAAACAAAACAAAAACAAACAACGTGTTTTTTTTAAAAGGTTTTAAACTTCGGACTTTACAGGTAAATTTCTAAAAAACACTACTTTTTTGTTTTAAATTTGAATATAGTATTTATAGATCATTTATCTTCAATTTGTGATATATAACACTTTGGTGAGTAAATTAATTATTTACTTTTTAATAGACATTTCAAAATGGGAGGCGTGAAATCATTCGACCCCCTGTCTTTCCAAGCTTATAACTACTCGAAAAATGTAATTTAAGCCCTAATTTTTTTTTTTCAATTAAAGGAGCAAGGACCAAGGTTTCATTTTAAAAAAAATAACAAAAGAAAAAACAAACAACGTGGTTTAAAAAAAAAGGTTTTAAACTTCGGACTTTACAGGTAAATTTCTAAAAAACACTACTTTTTTGTTTGGAATTTGAATATATTATTTATTGATCTTTTATCTTCAATTTGTGATATATAAAACTTTGGTGTTTAAATTAATTATTTACTTTTTAATAGACATTTGAAAATGGGAGGGTGTGAATTAAAAAAAAAACGTTTGTCTAAAATATTACATTCGGTTTATTGGAAAGAGCATAAAATTTCACATTGACCCTGAAAATATCGTAAAAATTGAATCAATAGAAAAATTTTGATAGATTTTTAAAGTTTAAAAATTGAAAACTACTGAGCTCGTAAAATTCCATTAATTTCATTACTGTTTTTTTTTTTAAATAAAAAAAATATTTCTATTACTTTTAAAACAACTTTAATGATTTATTGTGGAAGTATAATCCATAAAGAAAATAAACAACCCACTTTTAACAGAGAAATTACGAGATTTTTATATTTTATTCGCAGTTTCGTGTTAGAGGTGTCAAAAATTTCTACAAAAATTTTGATACACAGAGATTTTGCCGTGTTTTTTTTTTCTTAAGATTAAAAAAATTAAAAGTATTTGGGTCTGTACCGGTCAGAAGGTCAACCCCTTGACCTGTCCATTTGGATCATAGACTATATTACTTATCGAATAATACTATATTTACTATTTACTATTTAAGGCACCAGTGCCTAAAATAGTAAATGTAGTATTATTCAATGTAGTATTATTCGATAAGTAATATAGTCTATGATCCAAATGGACAGGTCAAGGGGTTGACCTTCTGACCGGTACAGATCCAAATACTATTAATTTTTTTAATCTTAAGAAAAAAAAAACACGGCAAATGTCTATTTTTCTAATTAAGACGCCATGTGAGCAATAAAATCACCTCTTACACCTTACTCACAAGTAACACGCACCTTCTCACTTTAATAGGACAAGCGGCCTCATCTTTCTTACGTTTTTCCCCCTTCTTTCTTCTCTTTTTTTCAACAACGACGTTTCTTCCTAATTATCGGACTGAAGCGACCGTGGCCGTAAATATCGAAGTAGGACCGTTAAAATAAATGTGTTAGCGGTCAACCAAACCACCCTCTTTCTTTCTCTCTCTCTCTCTCTCTCTTTTTCTCTCTCTCTTTATATATATATATATATATATATATATATATATATATATATATATATATATACAGGGTGTCCACAAAGTCTGGATACATTATGTAGCCAGACATTGTGGAAGCATCCTGTAGATTATGTAGCCAGGCTTTGTGGGCACCTTGTATGTGTATATATATATATATATATATATATATATATATATATATATATATATATATATATATATATATATATATATATATATACATACACACACGTGTATATATATATACATACATACATACATACACACACGTGTATATATATATATACATACATACACACACGTGTATATATATATATATATATATATATATATACACACACGTGTGTATATATATATATATATATATATATATATATATATATATATATATACAGAGTGCCCACAAAGTATGGCTATATAATCTACAGGATGCCTACACAAAGTATGGCTACATAATGTATATATATATATATATATATATATATATATATATATATATATATATATATATATATATATATAAACGCATTTTTTTATTGCTAAAGGTATAAGACTGTAATGTTTAATTTGCTCTGTCTAGTATGTTGAGAAATTTTATTTGCCTTGTATTGTCTTATGCAAAAAAATTATTAAAAAATATTTTGTAAGACTTGAAACCACAAGATTCATTAATCTGTGATCAAATTCATTTCATTATACGGATATAAATATACATACATACATACAC
This sequence comes from Euprymna scolopes, assembly GCF_053919585.1. Classification (NCBI taxonomy): domain Eukaryota; kingdom Metazoa; phylum Mollusca; class Cephalopoda; order Sepiida; family Sepiolidae; genus Euprymna; species Euprymna scolopes. The sequence goes on along the minus strand of NC_136484.1, from coordinate 23,096,941 downwards.
ACACACACACACACACACACACACACACACACACACACATATATATATAGATATATATATATTTAAAATCGAGGTTTTATCGCACTGACATTTATATAAAAGCCTACTTTTTCTATTCACATATTATTAAAGGGAACTTCTTAATATACTCAATCATGAATATGCGGACGACTTCATAAAGGTTAACTAATTTGTATTTTCCACTGAAAAGCGAACTTTCATTAATTAGCTATTCATTTGTTATTGTTTATTATTGGATGATTCGCTGCATTTAACTATTATGCCCAGTTCTATTTATGCATATTTTTACATTGTGCATAATTACGTAGCATTTGCGAGAAAAAGGCATATAGCACACACGTGTATTGATATACATCTATTAATCTATAAAAATTTCTTAGTCTGTGTGTGTGCAGAACGTTCTTTAATAAAATGCTTTTTCAATTTTTGGCAGATAGATTGGAACCGTGATATATAGGGGATCTTAATCTTTGTAACAAATTCGACGTTTTTAGTAAAAATAGCTACTAAAGTGTCAAAAACAGTTTACATTTTTAAAAATTAAATTGACACTAGTAAGTCGACAAAACATGTTACTTTTACGCATTCGCGAATATACATTTAGGCGTTAAAATCAGTTAATTTGTATCATTTTCTTATCCACCTGCCGATAGCTCAAACGGCAACGACAAATGTCACATATTTTGGGTTTCTATTCTGCTGACATCCAAGTCTTTGTGTTAACTTGTGAAATAATTTGTATATATTGGGTACAATATAATAATCAACAAGGGCATTTCTCTATGATAATAAATACGAAATCTGCTTGAATTGAAATATATTTCAATGTATTTTACGGCCGAGCAACGCTTGAGTATCTGCTAGTAGAAGACATAAGTTAATGGCGGGAGTATTTCAACATATTTTTATCGATTCCAATAAAATCATCGATTGTGTTTTAAATTTCTGATTTCAATACGATTACCGATTCCGATTCTTTTATTAATATATTGCATAAATATTTAGCTACAGAGTTTGTTTTTTAGCTTGTTTAGATTATGGTATAATCCCCGACTCTAACAAAAAGATTTACTCCTTAAATTCTGCTGATATTTTAAATAAATAAATATTTATCATTTTATCACCAATATCAGCAATAAAAATATAAATGTGAATCAAAATCAACAAAAAAAAAAAAAAAAAACTATTAAAAGCATGGTTGTTGGGATCGGAAAATAGACATACATTTTTCCGAACCCAATACCGATTTTGATACCGATTTTGATGCGGTAAAAATGTTCCGATTTTTTCGACTCTCTATTCTGATTTCGATTAATCGTCCCGTTACAAGTATTGAGTACCTTTCAGGGAGTAAAATAACGAACTCCTAATTACTTTATTCAATATTCACATTTACGCTAATTAATATATATAAGCATTTTTAGCTTATATTTTTCAGTAAATATTATGTTCTTCCACGCCTATCTGCCACCAAATGTCTGAGTAAACCAAATATTTGTTCAAGAAAAAAAAAACAATAATACAAAACAGATCATATAGAAATCAATACGCCTTCATTAACAGCAATAAAAATAATAAATTAATTAGGTTCTCTTCATAAAGACTAATATGAAAATTAGTAAACCAATTAGTAAATTGATAACGTGTCTATTGTCTAAAGATACACACCGATTTAGCTTTATATACATGCAACCCCTAAATGTAAAAATTGACCAAACAGATAACGTGTTCATTTTACACATCGTTTGCTTGGAATATTTTTTTCAAAATTGATAATAATTCGTTCATTAGTTCAGCCAATTGTCCTATGCATGTAAATATATAATTATTCGTTAGATCACCAAGAATAGTTATTGACATCTGAAGATTGAAAAATATTTTTCCGATTTCGAAACAAACTACGATACTGTAAAATCGTCCCAATAATAATATTGAATAAATTAATAAGAGTTAGGTATCTTAACTTTTTTTTTGCAAGGAGTACGGCTTCGAACTCCTTATTACTTTGTTCAGTGACGTGCAGAGAACATTTTCAGGGCAGGTGCGCAGAGAAAAACGCGGCAAAAATTTAGTAAGAAACACCGTCTCGGTAGGGAACTGGCTTGTAATACAATCTCTGAAAAGGGTACTTTTTAAACAGGAGTACACGGGGTAGATACTTGGGCAGCCTTAGTACCTCCTCTACACATTTATGACTTTGCTCATAATTATGGCATTTTTATTTGTGTCAAGAAATGAGTGGGTTAACCAGAAAAATTGATTTTAAAAAACTTTACGACTCGAGTTTTTTTTTTTTTTAACTAATTTTTGTCAAAAATGTGTACATTAATCGAAAATTGTTTGGGAATTGTTTTGTTTCTCACATACAATGACAATTCCCGAATTCCACGCAAGTGTGCAGAAAAGGCAAAAACAGCTGAACCACTGTGTTAAAGCAAACGAGAATAAGTTAACGGATCTGGCAATATCTAATATCTCATCCAACAAAAACACAGACAAATTTGCTCGTTCTTTTCTGTCTCTATTTCAGGTTGGAAGTCCGCCAACGCAACTTCAAAGGTGCGGTAGTACATGCGCACCAATGGATGCCGCTTCAACGTCGGGTTTAAATAAACATCTTAATTAGAATACGATGCATCTGATACATACGTTTAAGTAAAGTAGCTGGGTGGAAAGAATTAAGAATTATATATATATATATATATATATATATATATATATATATATATATTTTAAATTCCTAAATTATGATATATATATATATATATATATATATATATATATATATATATATATATAGCTACATTTTATGGTATATATATACACACACACATATATATCTATATAATTATAAAACTCAAATGACCTTGCAACGATGTATGTAAACGACTTTACGATTTACGACACCCGGTTGCGCATGCGCGCATGACCTTCGCATTAAAATATTAACGTTATTATTTCGAAATTATTATTTAACATGGGAAGAGTGGGATTTAAAATAACTTAAACGTAATACAGAAATAAACAATGTAAAAAAAAAAAAAGCTGACAGTATTAACAATTGTTTATTTGGATAATTTAAACGCGAAACAAAAAAAAAACAAACAAAAGAACAATTGGGACGCTGAAATATTAACGTTATTGTTTCGAAATTATTATTTAACATGGAAAGAGTGAGGTTTAAAATAACTTAAACGTAATTCAGAAATGAACGATGTAAAAATAAAAATTTGAATTTAACTATAATAAGTATTATGGAATCTGTTCAGTGCACATTTACCTATAAGTATGGCCAACCACTTATAATTCAGTAGCTGTATTTTCTTTTCAAAAATAATCAATTATAATAAACAGAACGACTCATAGAAGTCTATCTATATTCTTTTTTCATTTTAATATACTTTCATAGAAATATTTCTGTTATGTCAAAAAACTATTTTATCTACGCCACAAGTGTCACGCTCATACATGAATTCCATAGCTAATATAACATACTCACCCAACGGGTCACGGGTAGTCTAGTATATATATATATATATATATATATATATATATATATATATATATATATATATATATATATATATATATGTAACGGGAAGTCTAGTATATATATATATATATATATATATATATGCACACACACACATATATGTGAACACACACACACATATATGTGAACACACACACACACACACACATATATATATATATATATATATATATATATATATATATATATATATATATATATATATATACCCTCCGTGATACGTTGGCTTCAGGATACAGTTTTTAAGGTTACGATTTGAAATACGATGTTTTTTGGCACATGGTTACGGTATTTGCCCCGACTTACGATGTTATCTTCTCTATACAAATGAAATAAACTTGTTTTTACCCTCCGAGTTTGACCTTAATAGGATTGAAAATCTAGCGATTTTATGCAGATGTACTGTACAAAAACTGCATCACGATATCTGAGGTGTGTTATAAGCATATTATCTATCCACTACCTCGCTGATCGGAGCTTCCTATTTTTTATCTGGTGAAAGTTCACTGCAAAACCGGTTACGATCAATGGAAGTAGTAAACTCTTCTTTCTCTAATAAATTCACCCTTCTACCGTCACCCATTTACACTGTCCGTGATCGTTTACAGTAGATAATTACGGACGAACACAGGGTTAGGATTCTATAAAAACATGACTGCAATTTAGGTGAAACGCACAACGCTTACTTTTACGTTTGTTCAAAAAGAAAACACAAACAAAACCAAAAATCTTAACATTTTCTTTCCTTAAAATAAAAATTATATTACGCCGATACCGTTTTATTTCGCGTTCTACATCATTTATGACATCGTTTCTTTTGATCTTTTTCATTGTGTTTTATTTGGGGTTTTTTATGTTTCTTTTCTCTATTTTTCGTTTTCCCGATGTTTCCATCGTTCAAATTTATTTCTTCTCTATTTCCATTTTTTCTCTTTTTCACCAAGTTTACCACCGTTTCTTTTTATTTTTATTTATTTATCCATTTTACTTTCCTCTCTTTCTGTTTCTATTTCCACGATCTTTCCATTTTCTTTTGTTATTTCTTCCCTCTGTCCGTTTTTCCTCTTCCTTCGGCAAGTTTAATATCGTTTCTTTCTTTTTAAAACAGCCGGATTTTTTTTTTTTTTTTGCATTAAAAAACAAAGTAATTTAACAACGAATCTTTCCTTTTTCTTCCCTTTCTTTGCTCTTTGTTCACTGTCTTTCCAATCCCTTTTCTTTTCTTTTTTTAAATAAACATCTCATAAATCAATTCCGTTATATTTCGCTTTGTTCGATGCCTTTCTCTATTTTCATCGTTTAGTTCTCTATTTTTTCTTTTTCAAGTATTTTCCTTAGATGCGGTATTAGGAACCCATTTTTTGTCATTCTTCTTGCTTTTTCTGCTTCTTTTTTTTTAGGGGGGGGGACGTCCGTCTCACGTTTGTATTTAACAAAATATTTTTTTGGTAGATTTCGGGGCGCTAAAACCGCGGTGATGGGAATTCTGACATTACACCAAATCGAACCACAGCAAAGCGTGCCAGGGTACTTTATAATATTTGTTTGATTATATACACTGTACTGTATTTTGTTACTAAGTTTTAATGCCGTATCACGGAGTCCTACTATATATATATATATATATATATATATATATATATATATATATATATATATAGTGTGCGTGTGTGTGTATTAGCAGTTCCGCCCGACTTTGCTCGGGCCCTATGTACTGTTCATAAGGTTATGTGCATATGTATATATTAAAAATTCTGAATATGTAAAGTAATGGCTTTCTATATAATAGTATTTCTTAACTGCCATAGAGAAAAGACAGACAGACATCTTAATAGATTTTATTGATACATAGACAGATAGGTAGATTGGATGCAATATATAGTAATGATTTAAGAAGTATTAAAACAAAAAAGACTCATGTACCACCACCGAGAATCGCAACCAAAACTTTCAGTTTCTGATTTATTTTGCCCCTGCCGTCAATGTTTGGGATATGAAAACATGTTTACTGCAAGGCTAAAAATTAAATCATGAACTAATAGCTACTACGTCATGCATTCGTAATGCCGGCGTTCGACCTTCACCTGGCAAATTTCTTTTTTTTTAATTTTCACATTTTTGCGCCGTTTCATCCGGCTTAAAACCAAAATATAAAGTTTTGCATTGATTCAAATACCTTATATATGAAGTTTGATGCCTGTATATCAAAAAACTCTAGGAGGAGTTTGGTAGGCAAAGTTTGTTAAACAAAAATAATATATATATATATATATATATATATATATATATATATATATATATATATATATAAAATATATAAAATCGAAGGCCTGCAATATAAATGCTGGAGTCCCTCAGGGGTCAATCCTGGGCCCAACTCTCTTCCTGATCTACATCAATGACCTCCCTAAACACATACTTAAATCATTCGTTGACATCTATGCTGATGACACGACCATCTACGGCAACACATCAAAGGCTGTAAATGACAAAGTTCTCTCTGATTCTCTCTCCTCTGATCTCGAGCGCGTGGTTCAGTGGGGGAAGATGTGGTTGTTTTTTTTATTTGTTTTTTGTTTACACAGTGATCACCATTTATCAAGGCCCGGAAGCCACTCAGGGATAAGGGTTATTGCAAGTACATTACGTTAGTGTGGAGATTTGATGGAGTGTTTACTTAAGGGGGCGGTTCATTAGGAATTTGTTAACATTAGACTTGAAGACATCCAAGTTGTAGTCCGGAGGGAAGCAGGCAGACGGAACAGAGTTCCACAGGCGTGCAGTTCTAAGAAAGAAGCTTTGTTCATGGAATCCGCGTTTTGATTTAGGCACAGATATAGAGTGGGGGAAATTTATCACAGTGGATTCAGCTAGACGGGTGTTTTTCGTGAAAGATTGGCGAGGGGGGACCAGGGATTGGAGTTCAGACGAGCACCTGCCATGAAAATAACGATAAAACAAGGATAGGCTCGCAACGTCTCTTCTGTGGGAGAGGGGTTGCAGGGTAGAGAAAAGGGCATCCCCCACTAAGCCACGAAGTCTATTTTGTACTCTGTCAAGGCATGATAGGCTGTTTTTGGCAGCTCCTGCCCAGATATGGCAACAGTATTCCATCCTTGGACGTACTTGGCTTTTATATAGATAGAGAATTGCATCAGTAGTGAGATATCTTCTGGAGCGGTAGAAGGATCCCACCATCTTTCTAGCGACCTTGGCAACAGACTTGATGTACGTGTTCCATTTCAGATCAGGAGTAAAGGTCAAACCCAGAAGCTTGTCAAAGCACGGGGCCTCACCCAGACGAGAGCCATCCATCACAATTGATGCCAGCTGGGGATCAGAGCGTTGATGATGTAAGGATAGGAGTTTGGTTTTGGATGCATTAAAGGTAACTAGCCACATCTTCCCCCACTGAACCACGCGCTCGAGATCAGAGGAGAGAGAATCAGAGAGAACTGTGTTACCTTTAATTTATCCAAAACCAAACTCCTATCCTTACATCATCAACGCTCTGATCCCCATCTGGCATCAATTGTGATGGATGGCTCTCGTCTGGGTGAGGCCCCGTGTTTTGACAAGCTTCTGGGTTTTACCTTTACTCCTGATCTGAAATGGAACATGTACATCAAGTCTGTTGCCAAGGTCGCTGGAAAGATGGTTGGATCCTTCTACCGTTCCAGAAGATATCTCACTACGGATGCAATTCTCTATCTATATAAAAGCCAAGTACGTCCAAGGATGGAATACTGTTGCCATATCTGGGCAGGAACTGCTAAAAACAGCCTATCCTGCCTTGACAGAGTACAAAATAGACTTCGTGGCTTAGTGGGGGATGCCCTTTTCTCTACCCTGCAACCTCTCTCCCACAGAAGAGACGCTGCGAGCCTATCCTTGTTTTATTGTTATTTCCATGGCAGGTGCTCGTCTGAACTCCAATCTCTGGTCCCCCCTCGCCAATCTTTCACGAAAAACACCCATCTAGCTGAATCGACTGTGAAAAATTTCCCCCACTCTATATCTGTGCCTAAATCAAAACGCGGATTCCATGAACAAAGCTTCTTTCTTAGAATTGCACGCCTGTGGAACTCTGTTCCGTCTGCCTGCTTTCCTCCGGACTACAACTTGGATGTCTTCAAGTCCAATGTCAACAAATTCCTAATGAACCGCCCCCTTAATTAAACACTTCAGCAAATCTCCACACTAACGTAATGCACTTGCAATAACCCTTATCCCTGAGTGGCTTCCGGGCCTTGATAAGTGGTGATCACTGTGTAAAAAAAATATATATATACGCATACATAAATATATATGGAAAGAATTTTGTGTTTACCATTAACACCTTACGCAAATATAATGCAAGTATAAATCATGTAGAATATCTGCATGAATATAATTACACGTAATCGTTAACTAAAGATGATTATCCCATAAGAAAACCGAAAAAACTAATAGGGAATTAATTAAAATTAATGTTTAAAAGAATATGCAAATTAGCTAGATCTTTTGCTAGTGAATGCAATTTCATAACTCATATATAATAGAATTGTATTTTCTTTTGAAATGGGTTTTTAATATGAAACAGAAAAAAAAACGAATTTATAGGAGTATATATATATTTGTAGTCATCGACATACAGTCCTGTTTCGTTGTATCACAACTCATCAGTGCCACTAGACTAGCATCTCTCCCAAGCCAAGGATTGAACCTAGGACCGCCGTGTTGGCAGTTCTCCCACTCGACCACAGAAGGGACGCCCGTGAATAACTCGTCGGAATGTCTATTTAAATAGACATCCGCCACCACTCTTACAGTGCTCAAACCGCCTGAGAGGAACTAGTAGTCTCTCTTTCACTATAAATTCAAAAGTAATTATTTTCATAATTTTAATGGTTTTGCAAGTTCACGTGTCTAATTATTTCGGATATTGATAAATTCTCTCAACTATTTGACAGCTATTTCGCTATTTGCTTTGTTAGAAATCTGATATTGATTCAATATTTTTTGTGAAGCGTCAGTTAGAAGACTTCTGAAGAATCTAACCCTAAGTATAAGTAAGTATAGCTAAGGTATAATTACATCTAAAACCATTACAAAATGATGAGGAATAGACGAATGTATTATTGCATATAAGCCTGAATGGCCGACTATTAGAAACTAAAAGAAAAAGGATAATTAAGTTATTTTGTCAAGAACGTCTTTTATTAATGACCTCGAATGAGATGGCGAGACAGACTCTTCCTCTTTCACTATATACAGGCTTTCACCGTCTTCCCACATGTAAAGAAATTAAACACAATTTAAAAAATTAACAAAAATATCTATATACAAAACAATTAAACGCACAATAAGAATGACAGGGTACAAATTTAATCAAACAAATTAATCAAATGAAAATAAATTAATGAAAATAATTAATTTGTAAGAATTAATGAAAATCGCTGAGCATAAACTTTCTCGAAGTATTGCTAATTTTTTCCCCGCACTTTTCTCAGCCCGGCGAGTAGCGTGACTACACCCCCCTCCTTTCTTTACTTCTTAATGCGGGCGATTGCTTCAACATTTCGCGCCATTTTTTATTACATTTAAATGATTTGTCTTCCGATGCTTTAAGTTTTCAAGTCAATAGTTTCCTTATAATTACACTGAATTTCGTGTTTTCTGTCCGAAGATAAAACTGAAATTTCTAACATATAGATTTAACGATCTATATAAGTTTATTTTTTCATTATATAATCATCACTCATGAAGGCCTAGAGGCCACTCAAGGATAAGTGTTAATAAGTACCGTGATGATCGGTGATTATGTAAATCGAACAAGGAAATATATTTTAGAGGGCGACTCATGAAGGACTTGAAAACGAATTACGTCATAGTCAACTGGGAAAGCTCCGTGGTATTTTGTTCTACAGACGGATAGCTCTAGGAAAGAAACTCTGCTCAACTTAGTTTTAGGCATAGATAGAGAGTAAGGCGAAATTTCTTATAGTGGTTGTAGTTAGTCGGATGTTTGCCTTACACGGGGGGAACCATAGAGTGAAGCTTAGTCAAGCACTTGTCATGAAAATAATGACAGAGCAGAGATAAGTTGGCAATCTCTCCTCTATAAGGAAAACGATACAGAGAGAGAAATTGCTCATCTGTTTTAGAAGTCGGTTTTTAGACGGTGCTCCTAACATTTCTTCTTCAGATGTGGTTACAGTAAGCCACCTTAGGACGTACTCGCTTTTATTCAGGTAAAGGATTATATTGGAAGTGAGACTCCACGATGTTTCCTTATACGTTATCTCTACGATTCTTTAAAAAGAACTTTGTGTGTGTATCTGCATGTGTAAGTTTGTTCCCTACAGACTCGAAAACAACTGGGCCGATTTTTATGAAATTTTACATGAAGGAACTCTGTGTCTGGCAATGTTTGTAGATAAGTTTTGTATTGGAATATCTTAAGTAAGTATCGATAATCGATAATCGATAATTGAAATTATGAATGAAAAGAAAAACAGGCGATTTTTAACAAAGTTAACACCTTACACAGTCTAATATCGAATGGCCCGACATAAAAAAAATAAACAGTAACTCCATTGATATGACAGCGTCAGGGTTCGAAATGAATGATTTTGTTTAGAGCACATTTGAAGCATGATACTTGACTTTTGTAATTTAATCTTTAATTCAAGCCATTATATATGAAAAATAATTATCTAAAATGAACAGTAGGTTCTCTACAGTGCAATGTAGACTACAACGCATTGTGGCTATATCACTTCGAGGTGGCATGTAAAGATTCCTTTCGGTTCATTCAATCGATTTGATTGAAAAATGGGTGATTTCACTGATTCCAATGACAATAAACAATATAGGAGTATGAAATCTTAGCAAATCATTTCTTCTTAAAAAAAAACAACAACAAAAGAACCCAGAATTATATCTGGATATATAGCTCAAAGGTAGGGCATTCGCCTACAGATCAAATGATCCCACAGTTCAATACCGAATGTACCTCACCATTTTATTTCATTTGTTTCGTATTAATGAATTCAATTGACGATAAAACAAGTTACAAGTTAAAGTCGCCGCAAATCATTTCTTCGTTTGCATATTATAAAACAAAACTTTAATCGGAAGTGACTTTTCAAATGCATTCATCATCAAATCCCAAATATCAGCTGACGTGATATTGTAAACAAACAAAGATGGAATTTGATGAACGATATAATCATTATTATTTTTATTTATTTATTTGTTTATTTTGCGAATTAGTCAACCAGGCTCATTATTCCTCACATATTCAATAGAGGGTTGATTCTCTAATAATACATTCGCAATCTGCGTAAATTAAAATATCATATTTAAGCGTATTGTATGACCGGGCAACGCCGGGCGTCGAGCTAATATATATATATATATATATATATATATATATATATATATATATATATATATATATATATATATATATATATATATATATATATATATTCGGCGTTAAAAGAATGTCCGCTCAATCTGTCCTAGTTAGGAACAGCAGTAGAAGTTGTAATGTTGATTACCGGCACCTGCTGTGTGTTTGGTATGCCGATTTCAATTACGGCGAATCTGAAAAATAGATTTTCTTTTTAATGACTTTAAGGAATGACTGAAGCTATATCACCTCACTTTATCTTAAAGTGGTTAACGGATACACAGACCAACACGCGTATTTGATATTAACTTGAACCCCAGGGTCATGGTTGCCTAGTTACTTGACCACCTATAAGGACAGATTTAAACATAATGTCATTTTATCTGTGTGGAAAATTCGACTCTATAAAAATGGGCAATCTAGATAGAGAGGAAAATGAAATTAACTACCAGAACGAATAGTACACTTTGGCGCCATGAACATTTTTTTTTTCTTAATCTATCACTAGCTAAGTCTAAATCTAAGCCTAGATTCCATGAACAAAGCTCATTTCCTAGAGCGGCCCGCCCGTAGAACTTTGTTCCACTAGACTGCTTTTCCGCTGACTACTACATGGTTGTCTTCAAATCCAATATAAACACTTCTTGTTGAGCTACTCCCTTTTACTACTCAAATTTTACCCAATTTTCACAACTAATGAGGACTACGATGTTGCACCGGTGACAACCATCCACTTTTTAACTCTTATCCTCAAATGGCCTTCGGGCCTTCATAGTTGGTTACTCCCTTGTAAATAAAAAATATGCGCGGTTATATTTCGTCTCTGCTTTAATAAACAACCCCACAAATCGATGACATCATCTTGTGCGAGGTGTTATTTATTTCGCTATTTTACTAGTGTCATAATTTTATGACGTCATACTCTCTAAATAAAATATAAATACCTAAAACCCAGTTTACTTGAATGAAATAGAAACAAATAATGTTCCTATATACTTGACTCCCAAGAAAAAGTTAGACACAAGGTCGGTTTTTAATGTGGGGAAAATCAAGCTCCCTAAAAAGGGCGCTCTGGATAGGAACAAAAATAAAAAATTACCTCCACCTAGGGGGATTTCTTCTCCACTGATCGGGGTCAGAAAAGGTGAAGCGTAGTATCAGAAAGATACTACACTTTGCTTATAGCCAAAAGGCCAACAGAAATTAATGTTCCTATTTACTTGCCTTCCCACGAGGGCAGAGTTAAACACAAGGTCGATTTTTAATGTGGAGGAAATCCAGCTCTCCAAAAAGGGGTGCTCTGGATAGGAACAAAAAGAAAAATTGCCTCAATCTAGAAGGATTTCTCATCCATTGATTGAGGTAAGAAATGGTTAAGTGTAGTATCAGAACAGATACTACACTTTGCCCTTAGTCAAAATGCCAAGAGAAAATAATGTTATTAAAATTCGATTTCTTTAAGAATTTCCATGCAATTTATTGTTAAACCATAGAACGCCAATCCTTTTAATAGATTTTAGGTTATTCTACTTTGCTGGTTCCTCGGATCCAAAGACCAATGTGAAGGTTACCCTTGGCTGCAAGCCCTTTGGTGATTGTGCAGACCTATCCTCAACATGCACACTCTGTGACACTCAGGGCATGAGAATTCCTGGAAAGAGCGTCCCTGGTCAAGGATTTTAGATTAACGTAAACTAATACTTCATTTGTTTTATTCCAATAATGTTAATAGATTTAAGTTTTAAGCAGTTGCTTTTCATCGATTGTCTTTAAATAATTTTATATATTCCATAAGTAGTTTACGTTAGATAGAATTTCTCACCATATAGTCACTGATTATCACGAGGCCACTCAAGAATAAATGTCTATGTGTATCCTGATGGTGGAAATTGGATGAGTTAATTTGTTTTAGAGGATGCCATATCAAGAAGTTTACGTCGAACTTGACAATGGCCGTGTCAAAATCAGCTTGGAAGTAGCTCCGCGATATTGTGAAAAATAAAAAATATGCACGGTTATATTTCGAAGAAGAGCTGTTCTAGGAAAAAAAAAACTCTGCTCATAGAATTTTAATTTTAGGCAGAGTACGAGGGAAACTACTGAAAGTCATAGTAGCTACTAAGGTGTTTTCCGCGAATGCTTTATACGGCGAACTAAAGAGTGAAGCTCAGTCGAGCATCTGACACGAAAATAACGATACAGCTGAGACAGGTTCTCATCGTTGTTTCTGTGTGAAAGAAGGAACAGACAGAAGAAAAGAACACCGCATATCAGATTTTGAAGTTGGTTTGGTAGCCTGTCTAGACAGAAAAGGGGTGCTCTGAGCAGCTGCTCACAAGTTGTGGCAATAATACCCCATCTTAGGACATATTTGGTCCTCATACAGGTAGAGAATTGCATAGGGAGTGAGATATCTACTGGACCAGTAGAGCACCTCTCATTTTAATAAAATACACACAATGTTCTCTGGTTTAGGCATGTGTTGCAACAAGTTTGAGAAAACTAAATTAACTGACGTAAAGTAATCACCTGTAATCAAAATTGCCTACTGAAAAACATCATGGATGTTTCTTCGGAATAAGAAAAAAATCAGAATCCGCACAATTGAATTTCCTAAAAAGCAAAAAGAAAAATCTTATCTACTTAATTTTTATGACAAATTAAGCTAAAAGCAATATTATCAACTTAACTGCCATGTGAAAATACTAACATATTACTAGATTATTACATAAAACATGTACTTTCTCGATTTCACGATTCAATCCCCGACATTTTTTGTGTGGGTAAATGTGACAAGACAGACTGCAGTTATCTCCACGATTATCATTATTTTTATTCAAGTATAACTTGATACTTTATTTGAAAACTCTTCTCATTGATAATTAAATTTTTACTTAATCATTTTTCGTAATTTTTGGATATTTTACTAATTTCGAAATGTGAATAAACTAGACGCCACTGCTTTCAATTGCAGTTCAATATTTCGAATTTCGATTTTCTTTCTTATTCCGAAGAAGCGCTAGTTCATGTAATCGTAATGCCAGTGCAGACTTTGATTCGTATTTATCGTATCTCTAATTTGAACTTATTCAGAATTGATTTGCATTAAGTTTTACAGCTTGCAACCAGAAATGGATGCGAACTTCAAAGAGTCATTTCACACATGTCGGCCATCTTGAATATTTATAGGAAACAAAACAATAAAATGAAGAAAGAACGCGTTTCATTACTTTCTAAAATTGACCTTTTATTTGCCATTCGTAATGAATGCCACGTTCTTGTTTTTTTATATATTCAGTTTACCAATTTAATTACTTAGATACGATTTATTAAATCTTAATTACAGCGACTATCTTCACGGGAATTAATGATTGACATTTTGTAAGAAGACATTTCTGCAGTTTTTCGTATTTCATCTTTTTTTCAAGCTACATACATATATGCATACATAAACATATATAAACTCATGTTCGCATACACACACACACACACACACACACACACACACATATATATATATATATATATATATATATATATATAATAAAAATTACAATTAAATTTACCAAAATGTTCTAAGATGGTAAAACTAAAGTATATTATAAATATTAAAGAATTAATATTTATAAAGTAATCTCAACCAGATGTAAAAACTCGATAAAACCAAATAGGAGATAGAGCTTATAATAATGCACGACCGAAGCTATAACTATAATTACTCCCCCTCAAAATAACAATGGAATAAATTCTAAAAACGAACTGATCTCTTTCTGTAAACATAAGTCCAAATTTAATTATGGTAATTTTGAAATGACATAGTTATTACTTTAACCTTTCAGATAGATATATAATTTTTCTTTAACTCTATCGGTTTTTCTACATACTTTCTTATTACTTTATAACTTAATAATGCTTTATTTTTATTCTTTATTTCTTCTTTGCCTGGCCGGTTTTTTATCTGCAATTTCCGTTTTAGTCTTTAAATATTTCTATCTATCTAATATATCAATCTACCCACACATATATATCCCGTATGTATATTTACTTATATTTTACTATATGCATTTACTTACATACTTACTTGCTTTATCCTGAATTTGCAGATACCGGCCATGCTCTCCCCTTAAAACATTTGTATTTTTTATTTTATATTTTATTTTTTTATTTATTTATTATCTATTTTTTATTAATTAATAAATTAATTAATTTTTTCTATTTGTCTTTTAACAACTCTTGCTGACATTTTCTTAAGTAATAACCTGTACATTTCAGTTGACCTATTTTTTGCCTTATATTTGTTCGCGCCTTTTAACATATTTTGTCTGGGTCATTTTTCCATTTACTTTTCTATTTTATATTTAATTCTATCACCATTTGATTTTTTCCGCTTCTTCTTCCTAGATCTTTCTTAATTACATTATGTCTCGGCAGCCGTGTGAAAAGCATATCTCATTTTTCTTTTATTAATATTATTGGAATTTTTCCTCTTTTCCTTATACATATTTGCGAATTATTCCATGGATTTCGGCATTTTGGATTATTTTGGACCATCTTCCAATTATGTGATTTCCTTGGATTTTACTTGTGCAATGGAAATTCAATTAACTTTCTTGGAGTCATATTTTTGGATTTTACCGTCATTGGATTATTTACCTTTCACAGGACTATCCATTCACGTGTAATCACCTTTTTTCGCCATATTCCCTCTGCTTCACTTTTTGTTATCAAGTAAGATCTTTGATTTACTTGCAGTTTCATCTAATACTTTTGTATGCAAAATCCGATCCCGCATTTTGCTAATTCACACCTTCTGATGAGAAGTAAAGTATTTCTTCGAAACTCCGCGGATTAAGGACTATCCACTTATCAAGTGTTTCCTTTTCAGATTAAATATGTTTTTAACTCTTTTTTAAAGTGTTTTTTAACATGTTTTATTAACTGTTTGCCCTTATATATATATATATATATATATATATATATAAAATGCTATATGCCTGTCACACAAACGCATATATATATATATATATATATATATATATATATGTATATATATACTTCAAAATAATGTAATAGGAGACAGGTATACATCGAAAACCTATAGGGTAAGGAGATTTACTTATTGAAATGTATTCTTTTCTTGCACATAATAAAAATTCAAGATGTAAAATTTAACTATTTCACGTCATAAAATTTAAATTACTAAATTATAATATGAATATATATATAAATCTTTGCGTGCGTGTGTGCGCACGCGCGCGCTCGCGCGCGCGTGTGTGTGTGTGTGTGTGTGTGTGTGATAGCAACCTAAATGAAAGCACTATGTGAATTCTTCTATGTGCGTTATTTCCAAAATTATTTGTCACACAGTTTTCTTTCTAAGACGAATTTCTTTTTTTAATGAATATACGTCAGGAAAATTCAAAATTAGCATAAAAATATTGATTATCTCTAAACGAAACAGGCCTGTTAAAGGTACCGAAGTTTTGATATTTTGAATGTTTGTTAAGTTAAATAAAATCTTGAATCTTGGAATATGGCTACATTGTTATTCATCTATATATGCTTTTATGCTATATTTCAACAAACATGGGCTTTTTAAGCAAAAATGGACGGGTATACACAAAGAATGAAATATAATCGCAAAAGCGAATTTTACCAAAACGCACGCACACACACACGCACACACGCACGCACGCACACACACACACACACACACACACACACACACACACACACACACACACACACACATATATATATATATATTAGGTTGGGGCAAAAATAATGTCGTTTTTGACGTTCAACATATATATATATATATATATATATATATATATATATAAACGCCATTATTTTGCACCAACCTATATATATATATATATATATATATGAAAAAGGTAATAACTAAACACACATGCATACACAGTCATCTACAGTCAGTGGCTCTTTAGTGGTATTTGTCAGATATGTGCTTCAAGCTGAATTTTTTTTTCTTTTACACTGTTATCAGCACATATCAAGGCCCGGAAGCCACTCAGGGATAAGGGTTATTGCAAGTACATTACGAATATTGTTTGACAGTCGATGGTGACATTAAAACGTCATTAGCATAAATCTCCAATAAGAAAAAATTGAGTATGATTGTTTATTTAGGTACGGATATTACTTTATGATCCGGGTTTACTGTGACGTACATGGTGAAAGAACATGATCAGTTATGGTGGAACTTGTGTAGGGTTAAACAATTTAAGAGGTCAGTTCAGTAGGAGCACATCAGATTTGAACATAGAAATGCTATAGTTAGCCATGAAGCAATCTCGTGATATTGTGTTCCGCATGCATAAATTTCTTTTAATTTTAGGCACATATAGAGAAAGATGAAATTACTAATAGTTGTAGTAGCTGGATGAGGTTTGTTGCGAACGATTCAGAGAAGGGGGGGGATGAGGACTCACGAGAAAAGTAACGATAGAAGAGACACAGGCTAGTAACGTCTCTTCAATGAGAATGTGGCAGTAGAGAGGTGAAAAGGTCGTCGTCTAATGTGATTCAAACACGGTTTTAAACAATGCCAGCTGGCGAGAGTGGTTTATTCATTTACGATGGGGTTTTTGCATCATCGTTCAGAATAGATTGCTTTAATGTTGATAGAAGAACATTTCTTTTAGAATATTTCACGCGCGGAGGAGGATTTATATCAAGTTAGTTATGTGGATATTTTTATTTATTTCACTTACTTACTGGATTCACTCTTAGACTAATTAATCATTATGGATTTTGGGACATAACTTCAAGGATTAAGGGGGTGTAAAGTGTACTATAGTTGTTTTTTTTAATCTTTATTAAAGGAGGTAAAACGGAGAGTATTTACAGCGAATTTGATATAGAGATTCCAGGGATTTAAATTTCTTAAGCTCTCTTAATTTTACTCTGTCTATTTTGAATCGAAATCATATAAAAAATAGGGAAAATCATTCTATCAGACCTGAAACGCAGTTTCTAACATAAATATAGTACTATTAAACTTCTAGAAATATATATATATATATATATATATATATATATATATATATAATTTGGAAATATATATGTAAATTAAGCTACACAGAATTTCCGACGCTTTATCCTCATGAGAATTCGTTAGGCTACGGCATGGCATCGGACTTGCCACGTGTTTTCATTTGTTCCTTTAGTACTACGTTTGCTAATCAGTCACTCAGATTCTTTACTATTCACACACCCATTTATCGTAGCCAATAGACTCGGGTTTATCAGGCAAGGGTAATTTAACCGCCAATTGATCTGTTTTCGGCAGGGGTTTAGTTTCTCTTTTACTTATGTTGGTTACTGAATGTTTTACACTTACAGTTTGTTTTAAACTAATGCACATGTTTATGTATTTATTTATTAATTATTATTATTATTATTATTATTATTATTATTAGTAGTAGTAGTAGTAGTAGTAGTAGTAGTAGTAGTAGTAGTAGTAGTAGTAGTAGTAGTATTGCTATTATAATTCATGCGTATTCGTGTGCGTGCTTTTTTCTAAGGTAAAGTTTATTTTTATACATGTGCTTGCTTTTTAAGTCCTGGGGTGTAATAATTTGGAGGTTCCTTAAAGTGTATGATACTTAATTTCTCATTAAAACATAGTCTACCCAGGTCGTCTAAGTTTCTACATTTGCACTCTATTTTCGCCAATCATCCACTTTCCTTAAGCTTCCTGCAGTCGTTCGCAAATATTGTTTATATTTCATGAAAATAAATACATTAAATTTCATGTAGATCCATGGAATAATAAAAAATAATATATGTATGTATGTATGTATGTATGTATATGTAATTTAAGTATGTTGTGTGCTTGTACAAATAAATAAAATTTGTTTCAATCTGAGCATGCGAAAATTTTGTTTTTTCTAAACAAATATATTGTTCTTCTTTTTTATCGAATGTTCACGTGGGCTTTTTTTTCTTACATTAAAAAATACACTTGACCGCCAGGCCAAGAAAAAGAAAAACGTTTTACTTTTGTGAAGAAAATTAAGAATTTTCGCACGCTCAGATTAAAATAAATATTATTTATTTTAATAAACACGTTATTATAGTCTCAACAATGAAAGCATGCGCAGGTTCTGTCACACAGAAGTAAAGAGTGGGGGCCATTGACATCCAGATGGAAGTTCTACTGGGTGACAGCTAAAATACAACTTGCCACAATAGAGTGTGTAAATATCCTCAAGTTGAGAATTGGGGTAAAGAAGTAGTTAAAATCAATGTTTAACGATACAGTTTAGAAATATTTTGTTTATTTTGGTTTTATGCATTTGATTTGATGTTTCTAATTTTGGATATCTTGTTTTGTTTTTATTTATTTAATGTCAGTCCTGTGATGCCTGGTCCTTTTAAAGGCTGTTATAGACATTGCTTAATTTATGAAACACATTTGTATTAGTTAATTTATAGTTAAGTTTACACGGAATAGAAATTCAATTTGTCATGACAGGGGTGATCGATAGCTTTGTTGCAATTATCTAGGAAACACAGCTCATGTATAACGGTATTGCTTTTGAGGACGATCTGTAAAAAGCTGAATAGCGAATGCATCAGCAATATACAGGGTGGACCATAAGTCACGCACCAAAGAATTAAGTGATGCGAAATTGTAAAATCTGCGCGGCAAAATAGATTTTCTTTTCTTTGGGTTAAAGTAATAAAACTTTTTTGTGTTTATCAGTTGCTAAATTTAAATTTAATTTCAATCAAAGTATTTTAGTTATAATTTGCCTTTTAAAAAATTTTATTTTTATTTCAGGCACACCTTTAACAGTTGACGAACGAGTTGAACTGGTTTTTATTATTTCAGTTTGGTTTTAATAAATATCGTTTATTACTATCAGAATTATTTCAAATCCTTTGGTGCGCGACTCATGGCCCACCATGTATACTATAAAGAACAGTTGAAAATAAGTCATATGCCATACACTATATTCGGAGGAGTTCTTATAATAATCTTTAAGGATGGAGATCTTCCTTAGATTCCAATTATTTTTCATGTCGTACATAAGACTTTGGCATTTCGTGATGTTTACCCCAGCATCATTGAGGATACTAGCTTCTACTAAGGTTGCTACATTTTCATTCTTGTCCCTTGTTGCTACCAGATCAGGTTGTCTGAAGATATTGGCTTCCTGAGACAAAATGCACCTAACACTAATGATTTTTATTTTTCTACTTCCAAAAACAAAAATAACAACCCACCTTTACTCCTCATATTCCCTTTTCCCATTTTCTATTTCTCTTTCTAACTCCTCCACTTCCTGACTGGTTTCCTAACTTAAAATGTACCAAACATTAATACTGTAACCCTTTCCCTCTACCATTGCAAAACTCATTCATGTTCTGCAGGGCAGGGAATAAAAACGATAAACTCCACTATAAAACAACCAAACCAAACACTACAAACTAGCGACCGAAGATACAAAGATCTTGAAGAATAAAAAACTTCTACAAAATAACTGGATGCAACATGAATACTAGTTCCAAAATTACTGGATTCGGCATTAACTAACCTGAAAAGGGTTGATATGCTGTAAAACATAACAACCAAACCAAACCTTCTTGTCCTATATAAATATATTAGGTTCATGAGTCTCGTTTTCTAGTTACGTAACTGTAGAAATTGCATACTCCCCCAGTAGAGCTTACAGCTCGATGTCAAGTAGCCCAAACTTTCTGCCTTTATATGGCAGAACCTGCCTTTGTCTTTGCTGAGACGACTCATCTTCTAAAAATCATTGGTCATCAACCAACCATTACAGTCCTCCTCTGCTCATAGTGGAGCGATCCGCTTTTAAGTCAGTTTATTGAGCAGCCCTTATCTCTATAATTCTGAATGTATTAATCCAGGAAATACTTGGTACGCGGTTGATGGACCCATTTTTCAAGTTATTTTTTTGTTGTTGCAATGGAAATTCTTGGTGTATTTTTTGGCGATTCTTTGGGGATATATCCGTAGCAGACTTGATTTAGCTTTTGTTTTATTTTACTTCAGTCGAATTTTCTCAGAAGACAAGTTCTTTCGTCCTAGAGCTAACATTTAATCTCTATATGAGATACATAGATAATCGAATATTTCCTTTACTGTTCAAACACGGAGTTTTTAAAGAAGTTGTGAACATATTTTTCCTCCTATTTGATCATTTGAATATTTTATTTTATTAGGTTGGTGCAAAAATAATGTCGTTTTTTCACGTTCATCTCTCTCTCTCTCTCTCACTCTCTCTCTCTCTCTATATATATATATATATATATACACACACACACACACACACACACATATATATATATATATATATATATATATATATATATATATATATATATATATGTTGTTTTGAAAAAAGAAAACCGAATGAATTTATGAAATGATCAACGCTTCGTCCCTATTGCAGAGGACATCTTCAGGATATAAAAATGCAAAAAAAGAAAACGGTATGGGTAGGATTCTAACACTGTTTCCTTTTCATTTTCATATGGTCTATGATCGTTTTCTTTTTTTTTTTTTTTTTGCATTTTTCCTTTTAATATCCTGAAGATGTCCTCTGCAATAGGGACGAAGCGTTGATCATTTCATAAATTCATTCGGTTTTTCTTTTTTCAAAACAACATAACGTCAACCATCGCTGGTATTTTTATGCATATATATATATATATATATATATATATATATATATATATATATATATATATATATACATACATCCGTAGTCATCGACATACAGTCCTGTTTCGTTGTATCACAACTCATCAGTGCCGCTAGACTAGCATCTCTCCCAAGACAAGTATTGAACCTAGAACCGTCGTGTTGACAGTCGGCAGTTCTCCCACTCGACCATGGAATTGACGCCCGTAAATAACCTGTCGGAATGTCTAAACGATATTATTTTTGCACCAACCTAATATATATTATTGCGGTCACTTGGTCTTAATGGATTCCAGAACAAGAACTATATTTTCTTTCTACCCGAGCAAGTTGAGTTTTTCTCCGGTTTTTCTTTCCTCTTCTCGCGCACAATTCTTAATTTGCATATGCGCGATTTTCTGTTAATACTGCTGCTAATCTCTTTCGCATGCTGGCCATCCTTCGCTGCTGCTGATATTTTTCACCCACTCACACGCCGTATGTTACAAATTAATGGATGTACAAGTGATTGTTTTTTTTGTTTTTTTTACAGTTCTTTGTTTTAGTCTTCCTTATAATTATCCATTGCAGATTATTTATGCCTGGCGGAATTTTACAATTCAATTGCTTCCCTTTTCGAACACCTGCTCCTAATGATTGGGAATATCGTAACAATGATTGGGAATATGGTAACAATGTCTCTTTTTTTTTTTAGAATCCGTAACTAAGTTTTTATTCTCCTTCCATTAATTTATCTTGAACAAGAAGCCGCTTTTAAACCAATTAGAATCGGTCGCTTAACAACGACTACGAAGAAAGCATATCGTAACACGCTACCCCAGTCCTAAAAAGAACGAATGACACAAATAAGTTATGGAGAAGAAAGAATAACTAAATATTAAATAACTGAATATATTTTCGGGTTTCTTCAAAAATACAAAGGACGCCTGGGTGACGAAAACAAGTATTAATGTCGGTCGAATTCCAAAGATAATACAGATATCTTTTTAAATTTTACCGTGAAAGACTTGATAACATATAAGGCCTCTTATTTCCGATGCTTTGTAGCATCTGAAATAAGATACGCCAACGTGCGATTAACGATGAAAATGCATTTCTATTTTAAACTTAAACATAATAGACTATTAAGCCGCCCGGCATTACCCGGTCGTAAAATGCGCTTAAATATGATTTTTTGATTCATGCAGCATTTTCCCTAGCACTAGTACCCCCTCGACAACAAGCAGCAAAATCCCACCCTTACACTGTAGAGATCCCAAGATGCCATAAAGCCTTTTACTCAAATAGCCTTTTTCCTTAGTTTTGAATTCCCTCTCGGGCGCTTGCTCCCCAGACTGTACTGCCATGCAAAAATTCAAGTGTAATGTGAATAGACATCTCGCTGCCCAACAACATTAATAGCATCCCTGTAAATCTGGTCCCAAATAATAGCCTCTTACGAATAAGTGATCCTATGTTCTGTTTGGGGCGAAAGGTTAATAAAAAGATATTCGATTAAAAGAATTAAATTGACTAAAATTTTTTATTCATCGTTTTTCTTTTTATTTACTTATTTGTTTTTATTGCAAATAATCAAATCAAACTATTTTGTAATAAATAACGGAAAGAAATATTAATCAAAA
Source organism: Euprymna scolopes (assembly GCF_053919585.1). Taxonomy (NCBI): domain Eukaryota; kingdom Metazoa; phylum Mollusca; class Cephalopoda; order Sepiida; family Sepiolidae; genus Euprymna; species Euprymna scolopes. The sequence continues at coordinate 23,073,644 of NC_136484.1, read as the reverse complement.
TGAGACAAATGGTTGAACTAATTCGTTCGGTTGACAATAAATGAATATAACAGCATAAATGTATTGGGAATTGATTCAAACACGCCTTGTACGTATTAGTTCAGTATCTGGATAGATGCCAGATACCTCTAGATTGCAACTGTCTATTGATTACATTGAATATGCCGCCATCTGTCTCACGAGAGTGGAGGATTTCGTTTGTTGTCATAAATATAAATACACTTTTTTCAAGCACTATGGATAATAATAAAGGTAAGTTTATGAGATACAAAAATTCTCAGTGGTAGTTTAACTACTGAACTTCATAATAAAAGCTCGTTATAGTGAAAACGTTTTAAAAACATAGTATCATTACCCTCTAAACTAATTAAAATAATAATAAATGATTTTTAATCCTCTACATCATAGTTCAGGTCATAAAGGGTTAAATAATAGTTAATGTTAAAAATTTAGGCGAAAACTGAAGGGGCAAATAATTTAAATAATGAACCTTCTTGAAGCCAACATGTAAATATTAAGAAAGTTAACCGAAAGTCCAGATGGTTTAGCAAACTGCAACAAGTCTTAAGAATTTTTTATGGATAATGGTGATAAAGAAACGCTCGAACAAACAAGTCAATTCACGTCAATTTGACTCATCATTAAGAAACCCAGAGAACTTGAATGCCTACTAGACACTGTCCTCGAGTGTCTAAGGTCTCTCTCTACAGGAGTTTGTCAGAACAATCTAGCATGAGGATACTTTTTCATAGAAGTAAACCCTGATCAAATATTCAAAATCACATTTTGTATTCGCTGCCCAAAAAAGATCTCTTCACAATTGCTAACCCACATTAGCTTTTTGAAGAAATGGTGCACCTTCTCCAAGTGATGTCACCTCAAGTAACAGCACAAAGCTGGATACTCCACCAGACTAGATAAATTCTTGTCCTGGAACCAGTAAGGCCAAGAGACCAAAATGAAAGATATACTACAACATATGAAAATGGTTAATTGGAGAGAGGAAAATTATGTTCTCAATTTCTTTACTAACTCAGTGTTTGAGAGATAAAGAACTTAAATGGAACATTCGAATATCTATGTATCTCATATAGAGTTCAAGTGTTAGCCCCAGGTTGTGGGTACCGTGATTTCTGTGAACTTCGACTGAAGTAAAATAAAACAAAAAAAAATTGGAAAATACTTTGAGCTCCCTTAATCGAGAGAGAAAACTAGTCACACCTGCAAGTATCCTGTACCTATACAAGGTTACCATTCGCCCATGCATGGAGTATTGTTGACACATCTAAGGTTGGTGTATCTACCCGTCTCTTCATCTTGAATAGGGTCCAGAAAAGGTCTCCAATCTAATAGGTCGCACTATATCAACTAGGCTCCAACCCCTGTCCCATCCCCGCAATATTGCATCATTGTGCCTGTTTTACAAATATTTTAATGGAATATGCTCTGATGAACTCATTGCACTTGTGCCTCCTCGACGTGCATATTCCCGAAAAAACTGCTTAGCAACAAAATCACACCCCTTCACTGTTGAGGTCCCTGAATGCCAGAAAGGTTTCTACTCTAATAGCTTATTCTCTCGAAAAGCTAGACTTTGGAATTTATTTCCTGCTACCTGCTTTTCTGACTGTACTGATATGCAGAAGTTCAAATGTAACGTAAACAAAGACCTTCCTAGGCATGGACCCAATTACGTGCATTTGGCGATGTGCCTTGTTTAGGGGTGAGAAGTCATATTTTGATTACAAACGTAAATCCACAAAAAGGAATTTCAGTCAACTATTTTAATCTTTTCTTACTAGTTGCAAAAAATGAACCACTTCGCGATCTTTCGAAATTAGAATGGAATTTGGATTTTTTAAAACAGTCGATTAAAATGTCATTTTTTATTTTAAATATTCTTCATCGGTGATCTAGAATATATTTATAAGCAATAATTTTGTTATTAGAAATTAAGACACTATTTCATTTTAAAATGAGTTATAGTTTTATAATTTGCTTGAATTTGTAATTTATGAACAAATGATACTGTACTAATTAAATCAACTTCCACCATTTTATGAAAACGAATTGATACGACAATGGAATTCAGTAAAAATGAAATAAAACGAAACGAGAAAATAAAAGTAAAATGATTTCGGAACACTGTATTGTATAAATAGAGTGCGGCAGAAATATCCCCCGCATTTGACATGTAGACTTTTCAGTCGCGCCTGTGTAGTTTCTGAGCAATCATTAATTTGTATGGATGAAATTGCATACCATGTGTAAAATTCTTTGGACTTCGATCGGACAACCCCAAAGCCAAAGCATGTTTGTGAATTGAACGTGTAGGAGACTGAATAACAAAAAATCTCACAGCTCAAATACTGCCTGGCGTTTAAGAGCTTCGAGCCTCTCCAAGTGGCTTTCTTTTAAGTGTCGAGCCTGTAGCTCTGAAATTTGAAACCCGTAGATCTATTGCTTTTCTAATAGGAACAGCATCATGTTGTATCTAACTTGTAATGAACTCGGAAAGCTCTTTGCGTTGCAGTTACAGGTTCACCGTTCTTCAAAAGCACTTGTACAGTAAGCGCACGATATGCACCAGTTCAGACCATGGTGCTTGATAAGAGTACCGGAAACAAAATGGCAAGTTAGTAGCTAAATGAAAACATCATTGGCACGTGCATACGTTCTTTAGGAATATACAATTGAAAGTTTAAAATTTGGGGATATTTCTACCGCACCCTGTAGCATGTTTTTTTGTCCTAATATACGGAACTGTATCTTAACTAAAATTTAGTTTTATACGACCATGTTTCGGGCACTCCTTGGATCATCATCATCATCATCACCATCATCATATACCATGAATCTATTCCATTGTGTGCATTGGTTTCCCTGATGATTTTCTAGTCAGAATTCTGTATAGAAATACATCAGGTACTTACGCGAGAGACAACAAGAAGGTTGCAAACATCCTTAATGAAAGTAATTTTTGGGATGAACTTGATTCGAACTTAAAACACGAAGATCGTCAGTCCATGTCGTTAATCACTAGACCAGAGACACCTCCTCCTCTTTGGATAGTCATAGTATCTGTGTATGTTGTTACTCTGACTATCCCAATTAAGCTGGAAAAGAAGATTTTTGTGGGAAAGAAACCTGTGGGCCATATGCAAGCTTAAACATATTTTGCTTTGGTTATGTTGAAAATTCTATTTCTTATCATGCCACGGAAGCGCTTCAAGGATGAGAGTTAAAGCGATAATTGGATGATGAATGACACAAATTGAAAAAAGAAATTTTTTAACGTAGTAAACTGGTCAATAATTGTGAGGGAAATTAATATTACTAACGTTTTTACTAACTCAATATTTGAGAGATAAAAGGGAACTGTAATGGAATAATCGAATATCTATGCATCTCATATAAAGAGTAAGTGTGAAAACCAGGAAGAATTTCGAATGAAGTATTAGATTGGTGCAAAACTAATGTCGTTTTTTGATATGTTCAACTACATATATATATATATATATATATATATATATATATATATATATATATATATATAAAACTACTTCATTTACTCACATAAAATTAATATACGAAAGTATAAATTTATGCGTAAACTTTAAGTATTTACTTCAAAAGTGCTCAATACGTAGGTAGAGCTAGTTAGTAAGTTATAAAATATATATGGCAATTAAGCTACACTGAATATTCATTGATGCGCCTGAACTGAAGAATCCTAGAGTGGATGAAACGCGGAATATTCAGTGTAGCTTAATCGCCATATATATTTTATAACTAACTAACTATGTATATATATATATATATATATATATATATATATATATATATATATATATATATATATATATATATATATATATATATATATATGTATAAAAACGACATTATTTTGCACCAACCTAATAAAATGAAACAAAAAAGCGAGAACCGGTCTGCAATAAAAACAGGACGATAAGTTTCCGTCTAGTAATCTTTATTATTCAATTAAGAATTCGACTACTTGTCTACTCTATAAGCGGGAATGCACAGCTTTTATAGTCTTGGATTATCAAGGGAGACAATCCATATTTACAACATTGTTTAAAAAGCTTTTGTCATGCCGGATTTAACAACATCATATATATATACATATGTCAATATTGCTTCTTAAATAAAACTTCAGCAGCAGATAGAGTAAGCCCCACTTAGCTCATCTCTTTAAATTGATAATATTAAAATGAGGCAATATTTCTCGATTTTTCTGCAAGGACCCGTGGCGTAGTGGATAAAATACTCGGTGAAATTTATCTGTCACACTCTTCTGGAGGTAGAAGGTTCAATCCTCACTGCGTTAGAAATCTAAAATATAGTTACGAATTACTCAGGACTTCTAGATAGTCATAGCTGGCGGAACGAAAGTATACCAAGTGTTCACTCCAGATTCCCGACTTTGACAGAGATTTTCTAATTCGACGGAAAGGTACCCGAGTTTGACAAGAAGAAGATCGGATCTTACATCGACGGAAACGTAGCGAAAATAACGCTCAAGATGAGAACAGTAGTCCGAAAGATTCAAATGATGCAGTCAATTCTAGATATTTCAGATCTTTTAAAAACATTTTTAATTTCGTAAAACAAACACCAAATTGCCATTATAATAATATTATATGTCACGTGTATTTTGCGTTGAAATGGTGGAGGGGGGTAGATAAATGCCAGTAAGTTGGCCTCTTAGTGCTAATAATGATCATCCAATTGTTTACAACAGACAATAATCGCAGTTAAGTCGTATAATCCCAATTGTTGTGCTTTTCGGTGTCAATATTGGCGTTGATAAGCCCTGGATACGTTCGCCATTATCTTAATCGTTCTTTTAAGCCTGATATTGAAAATGGCTGCTTTCACTCGACCTTATTGTAAGAGACATGTTTTTTTATCAATTAGCTCCAATTTCTATTATAAAGCGAGCCTCTTCCTTTCGTTTGGTATTGTTAGTGTGAAATGAAATTGGCAAGAACAAGAAGGTGACTTTTATGACATGATATGGACATGATATGGACATGGCAGTAGAAAAGACAATGCAAACCTATTCGTCGTTTTTTCTTTTTTTCATTCTTCGTTTCTTCTTCGTTTTCTTTTTTTTTTCTTTTTTTCTATATTTTATCTAACCCAGTTTTATGGGTGTTCTTCTTCGGATCCCACGTCATTTTAATAATATTATTCGCTCTGATTCCATCTTTTCATTCCCCCCCCCTCCATTCACTGCATTGCTTTTTCTCTTCTTGCTTCTTGTATATCATTCGTCTCTTCTTCTCTTTCTTATTCTTATTAGTAGTATTGTGCTGGCCCTATATCATCATCATAATCTTATTATTATTATTATTGTTATCATTATTATTATTATTATTATTATTAATAGTAGTAGTAGTGGTAGTAGTAGTATGCTGGTCGTCATCATCATCATCATCATCATCATCTTGTTCTTCTTCATTGGTCTTATATATTTTATTCTTTTATTTTATCTATTCTTTTTCGTTCTCTTCATTCCCCTCTAGTCACTTACTCCTTTCTCATGGGTATTTTGACTTCCTTTTATTTCTCAATTTTCTTCTATTGTGTAGAATATATTTTCATTCTTCTTCATCTTTGTCTTCTACTTACTTGCATTTTCTTTTCTTCTTCCTCTTTTTTCTTCTTTTTCATACTTTTGCTATTTCATTTCTTTTTTTTTGTCATTCTCCAATCTATATTCTTCTCTTTATTTCTTTTTTCTTACCCCCTTTTACCAACATTGTATATTCTTCTTGGCCAGAGTTTTCGCAGAAAAACAAAATTAAAAAAACAAAAACACAAACAAAAAAAAAACAAATCACGAAAAATTCGTTCGACATATTCCGTAATATACCGACAATAACGCGACCCGTATTATGCACAATAACCTATATTTTTTTTAAATATTTTTTTATGTCAGTGTAAGTCTCTATGTTTCCATTGATTCTCTATTACTTTTAGAATTCTGTTGGATATAATTTTCCCAAACATCAAGTTGCTAATATGCAATGAGGCTTGTCAATATAATTGTGCCCTCGTCAACAATGAAATCAGTGACAAACCCTGGAATATGGTATTTACCATTGTTGGTGGCGTGAAAGCGCAAGCGAGCAAAATTACGGGTCCTCTCGACAGATTCGTATTCTAGTTATCAGTGTCAAGGCGCCAGGCCGATTGGTTTTGCCATGCGAACTTCCTTAACTATAGTCATCTATCAATGATACGTCACACTTGGAACCATTGCGAGTTGACTTAGCTCCACGTGCGTCTTGTCTTTCCAATAATTCGAGGGAACGCTTCAAATCCTTTCGACTTGCTAACAGTCTACATAAAAAATTGATTGAAAAGAATATTTTAACGGTTGATGAAGAATTCACAGAGACTTATAAACTTCAGAAGTATTCGTTTACGTTTAAACATACGTAACGATCTACTCCTAACACACACACACGCACACACACATACACACACACACACACACACACACACACTTACAAAAACAATGAATTTCTTTAAGATGTAATCGCTCGAATTTGCTCTTAGTGAATCGTAATTGTAAGTATTTAAAATGAATAAGAAATGTTTTAGTTGAAGGGGTGGGACTTTAGTTGCATTGTTTATCGTCAATAATTTTCGACAATTTATTTAATTTAGTTTAATCAATTTATAAAACAAAAATATCGAAACTAAAACGGTCGTTCCAAAGGTAATACATTCTATTTCTTGAACTAAAAATAGATGAACAGCTACGAAGATGGGAATCGTGCCATTAAAACTAAGCACGGACAAAAATGGAAAAATAAACAAGTAGTTATGTTTTAAAAACGAATTAAAATCTATTAAAATCCATTATTCGTAAGCAACTTTTTTCACATGAAAATTAAAAGCCTGCATTTTATCACATGAAAGGCAGAATAATATAAAACTTTTTCTGCTATTTTTAATAAAATTTTTAATTAAAAATTTTCCAAAACACCACCATTCACCGCCATTTTTATCTCGATCGATAAAACATTGAAATATTTTTAAGAAGTTTATTGAACCAAATATTTTTTTTCATCTAAATAAGATTCATGATGATATGTTATAAGAATATACAAAAATTATAATTTCCTGAATTTCAAATACTTTCAACTTTTTAAATCATTCTATAGATTTGCGTAGCGAAATTAAAAAAAAAATAATGATAGTTTAAAATCAAATACCAGGCCTCATTAGGACTAAATAAGCTATATTTAGCCATTTATTTTTAATGTTTGATTTGACAATTAAGTGAGGGGGGCTTAATATTTTTTCATAAACGATACAAATATATATATATATATATTTGTTGCCTACATAATCCCCGAAGTTAAGCAACGATCAGGCGGGCCAGTACAATATAGATGATCATTTGGGGATGCTATGCGTCTTTGTGCGGAAAACAAATCCAGCATCTAGTATCACGGTTGGGCCAGCATAGGTGAATCAACAAGAGATTGCCAATAAAAATTATCGTAGTTTTTAGCAAAATGCACAGTTATATATCGGTGTTTCTTTTTGATATCGATTCATCAAAGTAGCTCCTATTTAATGGCATATTAGCAATATTCGACTCACTAAAGAAAAATTATTACTTTTTTAAAAAAGATTTAAAAGTAGTGTTTTTTGCAAAAATTATGAGTATATATATATATATATATATATATATATATATATATATATATATATATGCTAATCTGAAAGATAATAATTATCATTATTAACCTATTCAACGAATTTTACACTTCAAAACAGAAAAGATGAAAAATGAATTGCATTATTGATTCGGATTATTTACGTTAAAAATTGTTTTTGTTTTTTGTTTGTTTTGTTTTTTGATCTACAATTCTCACCCTACCCACAATAAAATATATTTTGCTCAGTTTCGACTAATTATTTTAAGCATATTTTTATGCACAGTATTGATTTGAAAAAAAAGTACACTATTCACTATAAAATTCATTCTTAACTTAAAATCAGTTAATATTTCGTATTGATTGGATGATTATTTGATTTTTTGTAGATTTTTAAAGAGAGACTCAGTCAAAAAATACTTACTCTCTCTTTTCGTTTTCGCCGTACCTCATTAAAACGAACGACTTTTAGTGCTCTCTAATCTATTTTTTTCTACATAGTTACTATCATTTTCAATGCACTTTTGCCAGCGATGGAGTGGTGGCTGTGCATGGGCGCGGTTTATCACTCACATCTTTATCGCTGTTCTGGAATCGACGGGCCCATCTCCTAACTGTGTTGATATCAACTGATTGGCTTCGTAAATGTTCAACAGGCGCGGTGAATGTTGATCGGTTAAATTTCTTCTTCATGAAGGTTTTCAATTACGCATCTTCGCTCTTGACGCACGACCATGACAGGGGTTGTTTTTTTTTTAAATCTAACATCGTCAATATAAGCAACAGAGACATGAAAATGCCTAGTCAGCGTAACAATGCAATTTTAATCTCCTATCATCCATTCGGGCGGATTAAAAATAGGGGACATTATTTTTGGAAGATTTTATTGTTAACAGTTTAAATAAAGCACGTTTCGGCGATACAAAAGATAAATCATTAATAAAAAGGAAAGCAAGGCTTAGACAGCGTAAATTTATCCATTTAACAGTTCATAAGATGAAGATCCAAAAGAGACAACTTAGCCAATGTCTAAAACTTTGCAGAAACCTGGAAGGAATATGGAATATAAAGATAATTGGCGTAATATCAATAGGGCACTAGGATACAACCGACGTAATAGAAAGCCGTGTCACTGAAAGTAATATGGCTTTCTAAAACCACAAGATAAAGTCCAACGATCGCAGCTCTTGAGTATGGGTTATTATTAAAGATCATTAGGTTGTTTCATCTCTCAAATAAATTGTTAAGGGATTCATAAAAATTGTCCAAATGTGACCGTATTTTAATTTTTCGAAAGATAAAACATCTAAAACCAAGCTTCTATCTTTACTTCATCAACGCTCTGATCCTCATCTGGGATCAATTGAAATGAATGGCTTTCGTCATGGGGAGGTTCCATGTTTTGACCATTACTCCTGATCTGAAATAAAACACGTACATCAAATTCGTTGCCAAGATCGCTGGAAAAATGGTGGTATCTTTCTATCAACCCCGTAGATATCTCACTGCTGATGCAATTCTCTACCTATATAAGAGCCAGGTACGTCCAAGGATGGAGTACTGTTGACACATCTTAGCAGGACCTGCTGGAAAGACATTATCTTGCCTTGAGAGAAGTCAAAATGCCCTTTTCTCTTCCCTGAAACCTCTTTCTCATAGAAGAGACGTTGCAAGTTTGTCTCTGCTTTATCGTTATTTTCCTGGCAAGTGCTCGTCTGAACTCCAATCTATGCTCCCCCAATCGCTAAACATTCACAAGAAACACTCGTCTAGCTGAAAACACTATCAATAATTTCTCCCACTCTTTATCTGTGCCTAAACTTAAACGTAGATTCCATAAACAAAGCTTCTTTCTTAGAACTGCACACCTATGGAACTGTCTTCCGTTTGCCTGCTTTCTAGCTCACTACAATATAGTCGTCTTCAAGTCCAAGGTAAACAAGTTCTTGATAAGACGTTTCCCTTAAGTAATTCAATTTACCAAATTTCCATTACGATTATTATGATATTGTTCCATTGACTACTGTACACTCTTTAACCCTTATCCTTGAGTGGCCTCTGGGCCTGGAAAAGTAGTAACTTCTATGTAAAAAATAAATAAAATAAAGAATTATTTTACCTTTGGACACATGTAAGTAAAAAAAATTGTATTTTTATATCGGAAAAAATATTGCGATTCTTTATATATCTTTGTTAAAAGCGTATTTAATTACTAATGCACACGTTTGAAAATAATTTTTAAATAATAGTTGCTTCTATATCTTGATAATATAGCAAAAATTATGTAAAATTATTTTCTTTTAATTATATTTCAGGATCTAAAATGTGAATGTTTAGTAGGAACGTTGAAAATTGTAACTGTTTTCTTATTAGAAATGCAAACAAATATTTACATGAACTATAAAGTTTACTACTCCTGTCAATAAGTTAGTTTTCTACAATAATATTCAATAAAAAACAAGTATATCCTCGTTTATAAGCATTGAGTAAAACAAAACAAACAAATATATTTCCATAAAAAATGTAAACGAAAACAGTTTGTATATTTATTTTCAAAAGTTTTCTGGCACAACATTCATTAATTTATTAGCTTTTGCTATTATGCAAAATACGGACCGTGCTAAAGTAATCACTTTATTATTTTGAAATCCTAACTAAATTATAAAAACAAAAATTATTTATCATTCGTTTTTATTAAAACTGATGCATTTTTAGTTTCATCAAAAATTATTTATCATTCATTTTAATTAAAACTTATTTATTTTTAGTTTCATTAAAAATTATTTATCTTTCGTTTTAATTAAAACTTATGTATTTTTAGTTTTCATTAAAAATAATTTATCATTTATTTTAATAAAAACTTATGTATTTTTAGTTTTCATTAAAAATAATTTATCATTCGTTTTTATTAAAATTTATGTATTATTAGTTTTCATAAAAATAATTTATCTTTCATCATTTTAATTAAAACTTGTGTATTTTTAGTTTTCATTAAAAATAATTTATCATTCGTTTTAATTAAAATTTATGTATTTTTAGTTTTCATTAAAAATAATTTATCATTCGTTTTAATTAAAACTTATGTATTTTTAGTTTTCATTAAAAATAATTTATCATTCATTTTAATTAAAATTTATGTATTTTTAGTTTTCATTAAAAATAATTTATCATTCATTTTAATTAAAATTTATGTATTTTTAGTTTTCATTAAAAATAATTTATCATTCATTTTAATTAAAATTTATGTATTTTTAGTTTTCATTAAAAATAATTTATCATTCATTTTAATTAAAATTTATGTATTTTTAGTTTTCATTAAAAATAATTTATCATTCATTTTAATTAAAATTTATGTATTTTTAGTTTTCATTAAAAATAATTTATCATTCATTTTAATTAAAATTTATGTATTTTTAGTTTTCATTAAAAATAAGTTATCATTCGTTTTAATTAAAATTTATGTATTATTAGTTTTCATAAAAATAATTTATCTTTCATCATTTTAATTAAAACTTGTGTATTTTTAGTTTTCATTAAAAATAAGTTATCATTCGTTTTAATTAAAATTTATGTATTTTTAGTTTTCATTGAAAATAATTTATCATTCATTTTAATTAAAATTTATGTATTTTTAGTTTTCATTAACAATTATTTATCATTCGTTTTAATTAAAACTTATGCGTTTTTAGTTTTCATTAAAATTATTTATCGTTCGTTTTAATTGAAAATTATTTATATTTAGTTTTACTTAAAACTTATTTATTATTCGTTTTAATTGAAAATGATGTATTCTTAGTTTTCATTAAAAATTATTTATCATTCGTTTCAATTAAAATTACGTATATTTACTTTGAATTAAAAATTATTTATTATTCGTTTTAATTAAAACTTATGTACTTTTGTTTTCATTAAAAATATTTATCATCTGTTTAAATTAAAATTATGTATATTTAGCATGAATTAAAAATTATTTATAATTCGTTTTCATTAAAAATTACGTATTTTTAGTTTTCATTAAAATGTATTTATCATTAGTTTTTATTAAATCTTATGTATTTTAAAACGTATGTAATTTTAATCCAAAATTAATAATCATTCGTTTAAATAAGAAGTATGTATATTTAGTTTTAATTAAAAATTATTTATAATTCGTTTTCATAAAAAATTACGTATTTTTATTTTTCATTAAAATTTATTTATCATTAGTTTTTATTAAATTTTATGTATTTTAAAACTTATGTAATTTTAATCAAAAATTAATCATCATTCGTTTAAATAATAAGTATGTATATTTAGTTTTAATTAAAAATTGTTTATAACCCGTTTATTTTTAAATTATGTATATTTAATTTTAATCAAAAATTATTAATCATTCGTTTCTAGTAAACATTATTCATCGTTCGTTTCCATTAAAAATTATTTATCGTTAGTTTCGCTTTTAATATTATTTATCGTTCGATATAAATTTATTTGTTTAGTTAGTGTTTGTTTTTGCCTTGAATTTATAATTCAGTTTAAATAGTATTTGATTATCGCGTACTACAAACATACACATTTTTTTTTTAATTTAAAATGAATAAAGGTTGATTTAATATAAATCAATTCGTGCTCCTTTCTTTTCTTCTTTCTGGTATTTTTTAAGTATATAATAAATGAATTTTTGTCTTTAAAACCGATTAAACAACACAATGTTTATTTAGAGAATGGTGTTTGACATAATTACCACATAAATGTTAATTTTCTAATTAATTCCTGTTTTTCTTTTTAATATTGAATGAGTTTAGTTTCTTTATAGACCATGTTCTTTATTTTTCCTGTTTTTCAATGCAATTTTAAAGTTTTCTAATGTTTTTGTAAATAGCTCTCATTCATTTTCGACACTCTGATTGTTCGACAGATCTTTCTTGATTTTACCTTAAGCACTACGTCAGTTTTCAGTGGGTAGGCCTTCTATTGTGCTGAAATCCAAATAAGACAAAAAGAAATAGAAAGAAAATTGCACATATCCAAGTGGATTGATATAACAAGGAGGATAACGAGAAGGATAAGGGAGCATAGCATGCAGACCTCTCCCACCCCGAAGAGCAGGGGAGGTACAAAACGCTTTCCAAGACATTTTGCCACTTAAATCCAAGGACAGAAATTAGTTCGTGATGTTTTACCTTATTTTAAAATGTTTATTTACATTGAAACGCAAGTAGTGCTCAGCCAAAACTTTGAGCAATGGCGGACATGAGGTAATCCTCTGTGGAGATCTGCATAAACGTACAAAAATCGAAAATTAAACAAATAGAAATAGAAATCTCCTCAAGAAATTTCACGGTGACATTTATCATGTGAATTTCTTCTAGTATTTTTTAATATTTTTGGTAAATTTTTAGTTCCCCGACCCCCTCGGCATTCACCTTTAATTTGCCGAGTTTTAAAAGTTTTCGGTATGCTGAGAACGAATATAGCATTTACTTTTTGCACAAACACGCAATTATTCGTATTTGAAGACATTCAGTATCCAACGTAATCCCTATCATTTTTAATGGCGGCCATCTTGTTTTCCAATAACGAAAAAAAAAAAAACGCACCAAAAAGCTAAATATGTCACATGTAACTGGAATCCTGCCTCTCCACCACCGATGTTGGCGCAAAAAAAGTAAGGTTTATTGGCAGGAGGAAGGGGTAAATTTAAAGAAATCTTGAGCTAAAGGAAAGAACGTAAAGACAAGACTATAAATTAAAAACAGTATTAGAGTAATATTAATTAAAATAAATTAAAACGTAAATATTACCTGTCGCTAAAACAGAACACCGACGACTAATTTGCTTTTTTAGGGATATTCGATGTTGCTGGCTGCAAATCTGATAATCAAATCCGTCACAAATTTACGGTTTGCATGGTATTAACCCCTTTTAATTGATCTAAAAAAAATTAAGTTTTCACGAGCGGTTTACAAAAGCATATTTTTTGTTTTTCGTTCTTTTTAAGGGGAGTATTCAATTATAAAGCTTGTTTAGTTTAACAGGTGCTTCTGCAGTTTAATTACCCGTTTTTCACTAAGTAACGCGCCAACAATTACGCCACAACACAGCCTCCCGCCCATCTACCGTCTTCCTCAAATGTAAATACATAATTTCTGTAAAATGTTGAACGGTAGTCTACTCGGTAAATGTCGGCGTGTTACTTATGGAAAAACGGTTAATTAAATTGCAGAAGCACCTGTTAAACTACACAAGCTCTATAATTGAATACCACTCCAAAAAAGAATGAAAAAAAAAATAAAATATGCTTTTGTAAACCGCTCGTGAAAACTTACTGACAGAAATATTTTTACTATTAAATGAGGTGAAAACTTTTTTATTTTATGAAAAATATTTCTTGTCTTTTAAACTGTTCGACATGTATTCATGCACCTTGTGACATGTCGTGACTACGCGCATGCACGCATTTTATTAAGAAAGTGAAAAAATTAATATAATTAAGAAAGTGAAAAAGAGATTGTCTGTTTCGATATCTGGAAGCAGAAAATATCCGGAAGGGTGGGGTTGGGGCGTCATTTCGGCTTTGAAGCCGAAAAATGTTTTGGGGGCTATATTTTGGCCCTTTTGGCTCCGTTTACATCTTGTTGGCGTTTTTTCCTACATGGGAAACAAGATGGCCGCCAGCAAAACCAATAGTGATTACGTTGGATACTGAATGCCTTCAAATACGGATAACTACTTGTTTGCACAAAAATGCAATACTCGTTCTCAACATATCGGAAAACTTATAAAAGTCGACAAATTAAAGGTGAATGCCGAGGGGTCGGTAAACTAAAAACAATACCATATTTTTTTTATTGAATAATTATTTATCCCCCCTCCCCCACATAGAGATAACCGTCTCAAGTTTGTCATGTTTTTCTGTTCTAACGAGTCTCGGCACTACCTGTGCTTCGAAGTAAATAAACGTTTTAAAATAAGTTTAAAACAAAAATTTATCCAGTTATGGGAAAGAATAACTCCTCTTGCCTTTGGTAGTGTTTATTTCTTGAATATTTGTTCCTTGATCACGTTTTTCGTTTTGTTGCCTATAAATGCCAACGATTTTATCGCGAGATCCTGCAGTTAACGCGTTGTAGTAGCATAAAAAAACAACTACAAACTATGTTTTTAAAATTATGGGTTTGTATTACTGTACACATAGATTCGAAAAAGTTGTCAAAAAACAAATATATAACAAATAAATGTTATCAAAGGCAAGATAAGTTACTTTTCTATCAAACTAGATATATTTTTCGTGGTTTTATTCAATGTAAAATTTTTATTCAGCTCGAAAACTATACAGTGTTTACCGATGTATTGGAAAATTCAAGTTGGCGTCTGACTCCCTCTTTAACACGGTAAGTTTGGGAAAAGGTGTTATAAATAAAAAAACTGGATAAAATACTGTTAAAAACTCGCTCAATATATGTTACCGTCACATAGGTTGACATATATTCGGCGGGGTTTTAATAGTATTTTTCTAGTTTTTTATTTATAACACCTTTTCCCAAACTTACCGTGTTAAAGAGGGAGTCAGACGCCAACTTGAATTTTCCAATACATCGGTAAACACTGCATGTTTTTCGAGCTGAATAAACATGTTACATTGAATAAAAATACGAAAAATATATCCAGTTTGGTAGAAAAGTAACTTATCTTGCCTTTGATAACATTTATTTGTTATATATTTGTTTTTTGACAACTTTTTCGAATCTATGTGTACAGTAATACAAACCCAAAATTATTTTTTGTACGTATTCTGGCACATTTTTTTTTCGAATACAAACGACACAACTGATACAAGATTACAGTAAAATGTCTACAAAAACAAAACAAAAAAAAACCGTCTCGTTAAAGATGGCGCCAAGACTTTTAAAGTTGATGTACAACTACGCATTTGAAACGCGACACGGGCATTCTTTAAGAGGTCAAGAGAGCAACTAAATCACTTGATAGGCACTTTGGTCCGTAATGACCTCCTAGTGTCACTACCTCCCAACAACCGCCCTCCATGCTTTAACATCTGGCGCCTCTTTATGGGAGAGGGGTTTCTATGAGAATTGTCTCTGTCACCCTCGCTACGAACATTCGGACACATATCCGCTCGTTTTCCCCGTAGTGATATAGTATAGTATTAGTGATATATTGTTTTCATTCTAAAATTTCATGTTATGGCTTTATTGTCTTGTCTGCGCCAATCATTAAAATCATCTTGATAATTGTAGTTACAATATATATATATATATATATATATATATATATATATATATATATATATATATATATATATATATATATATATATATATATATATATATAGGGGGGGGGCGTCACATATGTGAAGAGAGCAATTATCCCACCGTTTAAATAACAGATTAGCTTGGAGTGTGAGAAATATAAGCAAATAAAATTATATCTCCCCATCCCTCCCTTCCTCTTTCTCCCCTCTCTCCTCTCTCTCTCTCTCTCTCTCTCTCTCTCTCTCTCTCTCTCTATATATATATATATATATATATATATATATATATATATATATATATATATATAACATAATTAAAAAGGTTCTGTTTTATGCCAAGTCATGGCATATTATCTCTCAAAATTTGAAAAGGTCTTTTTAATTTTTGCATTTTAATTTTCTAATAATATATATATATATATATATATATATATATATATATATATATATATATATATATAATTTACACTCCCTGATTGAGCATTATCCACGACTTTTGCTGAAATTCAATTATTCTTAATTTTTGAATATGTTTCTACCGGGAATATATATATATATATATATATATATATATATATATATATATATATATATATATATATATATATATATATATATAGTATGATTATTTATACAAACATTGTTGGATACATATTTGCAGACATGTTTCTGTAGTATCTCTGTTCAGATGGATTACTTCGTTACGTCACAAGTCAATTCTAAGACTCATTCGGTTTATATAAAAGTTGTTTTATATTAAATATATTATAACAAACAGGAATGAGGTGAATAAGTAGTTTAGGAGATGTAAGAAATGAAAGGTGTAAATAAAATAGATGATGAAAGGGCAACATAAATGACAGTATTAGATTTCAGCGTATTTTACGACCACACAACGCCGAATGATCTGCTAGCAGACCACACGGCGTTGGCCGGTCGTAAAACACGCTGAAATATATTTTAATTTATGCAGATTTCGTATTTATTAATACAGGTCCAATTCTTTATTGATTATTCTATTGTATCGAATTCATAGTTATGATTTCCAAAGTTTTAAAAATATGACTCGGGTGCCATTAACAAGACTCAAATCCAAAACATTTAGTTCTCCAGCGGTATCCGCTACCATGCTAACGATTAATGCATATAAAACTTGATAAATTTACGCAGTTAAACGTATATGTGTGCATACATAAGGCATACACATGACGTTAACCTATGTCTGCCAATTATTTTTACAAGATTATTTATGCGATTTTGTTTGTTTGTCTGTCTGTCTGTCTGCCTGCCTGTCTGTCTGTTAGAGAAACGGCCTCTACAAAACTACTCTGTCAATTTTATGTCACAAATAATTAGAAACTTGATATATAGTGGACTCGGACAATGTGAAAAAAATTCGATTTGGGTTTTAACCGGTAAAAATTGCTCCTAAAGGGGTTAAAGTTTAAAAAAAATTGGGACTTGGCATGCGTAAGTCGAGTAAGGTGTTCATTCACGCATGCGCAAATATACACTTTTACGTTAAAATCGCATTATTTTAAATTATTACTTATACATTTGACAATAGCTCAAGCGGAATACAATAATCGATGTAGAATCGACTCTATAATGAAAAATAACAACTATACATGAATCGGGCATACTTAAAAAAGAGAGAGGTATAGGTATGGAGTATATATATATATATATATATATATATATATATATATATATATATATATATATATATATATATATGGGTTTGTATTACTGTACACATAGATTGGAAAACGTTGTCAAAAAACAAATATATAACAAATAAATGTTATCAAAGGCAAGATAAGTTACTTTTCTACCTAACTGGATATATTTTTTGTGTTTTTATTCAGTGTAACATGTTTATTCAACTCGAAAAACATGCAGTGTTTACCGATGTATTGGAAAATTCAAAATGGCGGCCGACTCTCTCTCGGAGAGGATAAGTTTGGGAAAAGGTATTATAAATAATAAAGTAGACAAATTGGGAAGCCATCAGGGAGCTCATCAGAGATGCCCCATGGCAAAATATCTTTACTCTTCCAGCGGAACAGTGTGCAAATGAAACAACTGAATGGTTAAAAACTGCTATTGAAGCACATGTTCCCGCACGGAAATACTATAGCAAGCCCCACTCTCCCCAATGGTTTACTTCTGCTTGTGCAGCTGCCATTTGTCAAAGGCAGCATGCGTTCCGCAGATTCAACCGACATAAGTCCAGCTCAAATAAACATAAGTTTATAGAAGCTAGAAATAATTGTAAGAGAGTGATAGACACAGCTAAGACAGATTACTCTGAAACCACCAGAAAGCGCATCGAAACACAGAAATTAGGAACCCGGGATTTTTGGGAAATCTACAACAGCGTAGTTAATAATGGACAGTCAATTATTCCCCCACTAACAAACAATCATGAGGTTGCTTGCACGGCAACTGACAAGGCTAATCTGCTTGCCAGTCGGTTTGCCTCAAACTCCACACTGAACTCGGTACACCACTCACTCCCTGATTTTCCTCTGCGAACAGACGCCACACTTGACGATTTGAAAATCACCCCTTCTCAGGTACATGCTATTATAAAAAACCTAGACACCTCAAAAGCATGTGGACCAGATCTCATCCCGGCTGTGCTATTAAAAAAATGCTCTGCTGAGGTTGCTCCAGTTCTGTCCAAACTTTACAATAAATGCCTTAACGAATCTTGTTTTCCCGACTGCTGGAAAACCGCCTCTGTGGTACCAGTCTTCAAGAATTCTGGTGAAAGAACTGACCCACTAAATTATCGCCCCATTAGCCTCCTCCCGCTTTTCGCCAAAATATTTGAGTCCTTAGTTAATCAAGCCCTAGTCCAGCACCTAACAGCTGCTAAACTCCTGACTGACAAACAATATGGATTCAGGCAAGCCCGTTCAACAGCAGATATCTTAACTGTAGTTTCTGAACGTATATACCGTTCATTGGATAAAACAGGGGAGGGTAGAGCGGTGGCCCTTGATATATCTAAGGCTTTTGACAGGGTATGGCACGATGGTCTTCTAAGGAAAATTAGATCATATGGAATCACTGGAAGAATTCATAATGTAATTAAATCCTTCTTAAGTAATAGAAAAATCAATGTTGTCCTCGACGGACATACATCCAAACAATATGACATAAATGCGGGAGTACCTCAGGGGTCTATCCTTGGACCTCTATTATTCCTGATATTCATAAACGACCTCCCTGATAATATTGTTTCGGAGATGGGTATATTTGCCGATGACACCACTCTCTATAACAGATATGAGGGGAAAACAAATGAACACATATCCAAGGAAATGGGAGAAACACTAGAGGACGACCTCCAATCCGTAGTGGAATGGGGACAAAAATGGTTGGTCACATTCAATGCTGCTAAGACTAAGCTTGTTTCCTTCAATAACTACAAGAAACCTTCTCTACCACCAATAGCAATGGCCAAGAACACATTGCCTGAAAGTACTTCTTTTAAACTCCTCGGCCTAACGTTTACAGGGAATATGAACTGGAATAGATACATTGAGAGCATTGCCAAGGCTGCTGCAAGGAAGGTTGGCTCCCTCTACCGTGCTAGAAAACTACTTACGCCTGCCAGTATCTTATACCTCTATAAGGCAACCATTCGCCCATGTATGGAGTACTGTTGTCACATCTGGACTGGTGCATCTGCTGCTTGTCTCTCGCTCCTGGACAGGGTTCAAAAAAGAGTCGCCAACCTGATAGGTCCTGAACTGTTATCTAGGCTTCAACCTCTGTCCCATCGACGAGATGTTGCATCCCTCTGCCTGTTCTACAAATACTTTAATGGTGAATGCTCTGACGAACTGCAAACACTTGTACCTCCCCGACGTAACTACCCCCGACAAACCCGACAAGCTACTAAGTCTCATCCCTTTACAGTAGAGATCCCTAGGTGCAAGAAAGCTTCAATAGTTTCTTCCCCAGAACTGCGGGTCTTTGGAACTCCCTTCCGGGATTCTGCTTTCCCAACTGCAATGCTATGCAGAGGTTCAAGTGTAATGTTAACAAACATCTTTCTACTCTTCTCCCTTCATAATGACCCCGCTAATTAATTCCCTAATAGTAGCCCCCTGCTTCAAAGTGGCACTGTGCCTTGTTTGGGGTGAAAATTGAATAAAAAAAAAAAAATTCGCTCAATATATGTTACCGTGACATAAATTGGCATATATTCGGTTGTTTTTTAATAGTATTTTGTATAGTTTATTATTTATAACATTTTTTCCCAAACTTACCGTGTTAAAGAGACAGTCGGGCGCTATTTTGAATTTTCCAATACATCGGTAAACACTGCATGTTTTTTGAGCTGAATAAACATGTTACATTGAATAAAAACACAAAAAATATATCCAGTTAGGTAGACAAGTAACTTATCTTGCCTTTGATAACATTTATTTGTTATATATTTGTTTTTTATACAACTTTCTCGAATCTATGTGTACAGTAATACAAACCCATATATATATATATATATATATATATATATATATATATATATATATATAGTGAGAGATAGATAGATGGATAGATAATAGTTAAAACACTTAAAAAATATTTTCTGCACATTTATTTTAACAGATGTACATGCATCGAACACCCCAACACACAATGTGTGTGGTTTCCTTTACTCTGATGCGCACGTGTCCATATATATATATATATATATATATATATATATATATATATATATATATATATATATATATATATATATATATATATTGCTTATTTGGATATCGTTTTCAGATTCCGATACCTGCTTTGATTATTATTTTTTTTCTCATTTCAATATCTTAAAGACGGCTATCGTCAATTAAATGGGGCTTGAAAAGGCAGAATATTCAGAGCAAACATGGAATTAATTAAATAAACATGCGAAAAATCATCAGAAACATAAAACTAAAAACAACAGAAGTTTAAAAGATAAAAGAGCAAAAAAAATTGACCGACAATGATAACAAAAATAATTCTATTGCGCGATAAATAAACCTACGTGAGAAAAACATTAAACGCGCTTCGAGAAATAATGGATGGGTGCGGTCGACTGATGAGGGATGGAGAGCTGTGGAAGTGGGACAATTGGGGTTTGTGAGAGTGCGGAGAGATGGATGGTGAGGGACGTTTTAAGGGTAAGAAAAAATGGAGATTGAAAAATTTAACGGTAGAAAAAAAAAACGTAAGAAAATTACTAGGAATGAAGGTGAAAAAAAATTAAGAAACTAGAAATGATAGACTTAAAACGAAATAAAAAAGAGGGATATGGTAGACAGCTGAAGAGAGATATAAATATAGAGAGAGAGGAGAAAGGGATCGATAGAAAGCTGGGTAAGAGGTAGCGGGAGGGTGAGAGAGGATGTTATTATTATTATTTTTTTTTTTACTCTTCGTTTGATATAATTGAAAATTGTCACAGCTCTCGAAAAATGTTCCAAGCCAGCAAGGTGTGTCTTGAGCTGAAAGTGTTTTTGCCAAAACGATTCCGATAAAACCAAGCCTCGGAAACAAGATGACAAGGAGACAAAATCCTCTGAAAAACAAAAGCAAAACAAATAAAGAATACGAGGAAATAATATTAAAGAAAATAAGTAAATGATAGATAGATTAAGTAAAAGCCATAAACGCTCTTATAATAAGAGCAACAACAACAACAAAAACTGTAATGATGATGATGATGATGATGATGATGGCATGACTTGAATCGTGTGAAACAAATGTCAAAGCCAAATATTTTTAAACAAACAAAATGGCGTCGAAATTGTACATTTAATTCGGTTTACAAAATGATGACAAATATATTTTCTGAAAACGTTCAGTTCTGATTTTATTATTTTTTCTGTAAATTAAACAATAAAGAAATAAATCGACGAATAAAATATATTTATCTGAGGAAAAACCCGATTAAAAAAAAAACGTGTTAAAATGAGATAAGAAAAACGAAAATAGTGTGAAATGAACGAAAGAAACAGTATAAGGAAGAAGACGGGAAGGAGATACGAAATGAGAATGAGTAGAGAGATAGATAGATAGATAGATAGAGAGAGAGAGAGAGAGAGAGAGAGAGAGAGAGAGCGGAGTAGGGACCACCAAACGAATGTGAAGAATTGTGAAAAAAAAGAAAGCATGATTCCGTAACGTCAGACCTGTGTTAACTGTACGAACTATGGAAAAGCAGACGCGACTTAATAATTTTTAAAAACTTTGTTTATCTTTTTGAAACTGCAATTAATAATTAATCTTTGTTATAATTTTGTGAGGTTTTAAGATTTACACAGTTTAATGATTAATAATATTTGAAACATTTGTATATTAAATATGAAATACGGTTTCAGTGGTGTTCATTTGGTTACTTACTAGCTTCCATACTTTTGTTTGGCAAAAATAGACAAATTAGATATCGTAGCGGAGTCAGAAAATGTTGAATATTTGTGCAATAATATTTTTAATCGGTTTTAATCTGGTGATAAAATAGCTGGCAAGAGCCATGTTTATATTAAAATTTAATATTTAAAAGAAAAATTAAGCACAATTAATTAAAAATCTATGTTGTAAGGGAACATTTTGAAATAATGGAATTTTAATCGTTTTAATCTTTTAAAAATTAATTAATTTTTACAAAGTTTCTTTTTCTTGGCAATTCAACTGATAATAGTTTATATTAATTAGAAAAAACGATATTTTAAAAGAAAACATAATAATATAAAATTTATGCCAATTTTTTTATTGCAACCTTAAGGCAAGCTTTTTTCAATACGTGTATTTAAATTTTGAACTCTGTTCCGTCTGCCTGCTTCCCACCGGACTACAACTTGGATGTGTTCAAGTCCAACGTTAACAAATTCCGAATGAACCGCCCCCTTAAGTAAACACTTCATCAAATCTCCACACTAACGTAATGTACTTGCAATAACCCTTATCCCTGAGTAGCTTCCGGGCCTTGATAAGTGGTGATCACTGTGTAAAAAAAAAAAAAAAAATTTCTTATTTGAGCTCTTACGTTTCATAATAAATAGAATTTTCGATGGATTTAAATATATTTTGTCCAAATTTCGAAAAAATAAATAGGGGCACGCACTTAAAATGAATATTTCCCCTCATATATTTTTCGGAAACTGCATTTGATATGTAATTTCATTCTAAAATGGAAAAGTATAGAAAATTTAACGAAAATCTGACCATTAGTTGATTTTTGCTAGATTTATTAAATACGGATTTGTTTTCACGTTCGGAAATCTTATTACATAGCAACGTTATTTTAAAGCGTCAATTATGTAAACACGATTTTCGTCTCGCAATTTCATTATTTTCATACAATGAAAACTATTTTTTTAAATTATTACTAGTTTATTTTGCCCTTCTTTTAAATGGTACAAAAGTTATATTGATAATATTAACTCATAATAAAGTTACATCGTGTTACATATGGGGGGGGGGATTCTACGTTGAATTTTTGAGGTGCCTATGGAAGAGGGAGAATATTGTAAATTGAACGAACGAAAAGTAGAGATAAAGGAATGAGCACAGAGAGAGTGAAAGAGTGGGAGGCGGAGGGAAGAAGAAGGAAAAGAAACAAAGCAGTTATCAAGAAAAAGAACATTAACTAAAAAAAAAACTTAAAAGGGAAAACTAGAAACACAGTAACAAAAGGAAAAAGTAAAAAGAAAGAAAATAGCCGAGACAGAAGAAGAGTGATAGAATAGAGAAACCGAACGAATAAATAAATAAAAAAAACAAATATATATATGTGTGTGCGTGTGTGTGTGTGTGTGTGTGTGTGTGTGTGTGTGTGTGTACATATGTATATGCATATATATATTTATATATGTGTGTGTGTATATATATATATATGTATATGTATATATATATATATATATACATATTTCTGTGGAAATATATTTTCTAAATGTTTAAGAAGCTCAATGTAATTACAGTGAAATATAATGAATAAATAACAAAACTGAATGTCAAAATGTCAACTGAATTAAAAGAAATAAATTATAAGATGGTCAACATCATGAACTTTGGAATATAGTCTTTTGTCATTTATTCACTATATATATGCTACACCGGCCTTTCTAACACTAGGGGAATTACACCGGTTTTCACTATATATAGTGCCAGTAATACCTACACCGATAGAAGAAGCGACAATACTACCACTGTCTAGCTGCATGCAAGCCAGTTATATCCGTTTCCTACCTTTGTATCTGTGATGTTAAATACAATTGTTCCTTAAACCAACCTCGACTTGATTTTCTCCTTTTTACTATTGTGCCACGACACAACAATATATATATATATATATATATATATATACACACACACGTGTAAGTGTGTGTATATATATATATATATATATATATATATATATATATATATATGTAAAGAATACTGAGGTGAATGAGATCACAGATTATGTAATCCTGTTGTATCAAGACTTGAAACATATTTTTGGGAGGTAATATTTTTATATAAGACAATCCCAGCCCAAAAAAGAATAGTTCAATATACTAGATAGAGCAAAATAATATTTATAGTTTTTATATTTAAATTTCATTCAGAAAAATATAATTTTTCAAAGCAAAAATTTATTTTTTGAACAAAGAATACTAGTGAAAGTAATTTCCTTAACCCATGGATTTTCGATATAGGCTCATCTCTTCAGAGGAAATGGATTTTTCCTCTGAGGAGATGAGCTTGCATCGGAAAGGAATAAACACCACTCAACATAAGTTTCAAGAATGAGTATTTATTTCAATTATTCCTAACTATATTATGCGAAAAAAATTATATTAAGACATTTTTTTAGGTTAGTTTGTTTTTTCGTTGCAATTTTCATTATTTTTTTTTTAATTCAGGAATATTGAATAAAACGATCAAAAGTTGTGTAAGAGACAAAAGTTTTTGGAGTTTCTTTCTGTTTTTTTTTTATAGTTGTTTAATAAAATTATTCGGTGGTTACGGAGAGAATGTACCATACTGAAATGAGAACGTTATTATTAAGATACCCATTCTAAACACGGGAGGGGAAAGTGCTTTGTAACTAATCTGTACTTTCACCTAAGAAGAAACTTATGTAGAGATAGGTATCGTTTTTCGTCAGCAATATCTGATAGCTTCATAATGTTATCAACAAGTTCATTATATATTTTTCGCATGCTTACTCGAATTTCATTGGCTAAGCATTTCAGCATATTCTGCCGGTTTACGTATTCTGCCAGTAAACACTGACGAGACTTTGGTTTCAGCACGGTACTGTCTCCGCATAAGTACCATTTGTCATCTATGTGGCCTTTTTTAGAAAGTATTTCTTTATATTTTACTTATTTAGAGGATTTTATTTTCGGTCCCTTTTTTTAGTAAAGGAAATAAAAATCTTTTAGACTTTGGCAAATTCTATATTTGTCACACTCAAGGGTGTCACCTTTTGCTATCTGTGTTTTCTTAATATTAAAACTAATTATATAAGGTTTTAAAAACACAAAGATTTAAAAGCACTTAAAATAATATATCAATGAAATCTAACACTAAAATAATCAATAACTAGCAATACCTTATAATTCCACAAAAGGAGGAACATATTTAACCAACAAATATGTTTCGATAAAGCTGATATTTTTCTGTAAAACAAAAAAAAAGTAGCTTTTTTTTGTTGTTTTACAGAAAAAAAAATACCATCCAGCAAATATAAATTTATTAATATTTCTATGAAAATAATATCCATAATATTTGAGTTAATTTCTGATACTATTACAACAATGATCCTATATCATCATCATCATCATCATCATCATCATCATCATCATCATCATCATCATCATCATCATCTATATATTAATACGATAGCATGCGTGTTCTTTTTTTGTGTCACGCTTACATCCGGATCGTTTAATTGTTATGTTCTCCCATTTCTTGTCATAAATAATTTTACCAAGAATTCTTCATGAGTTTTGGTTTCGGTTTCGACTATAGCTGATAGCACTTAAATTATCTACGTTTTTTATACATAATTTTATCAAGAATTCTTCATAAGTTTTGGTTTCGGTTTCGATTCTGAAGGAACTCAAGTTATATATACATATATATATATATATATATATATATATATATATATATATATATATATATATTTGTTTCATAAGTTTTTATTTCGGTTTCGATTCAATCTAATGCACCCAAGCAAGACGGATATATTTTTTTATTTTTGAAATCGCAACTGTATAACATAAAAATCCATAGAACATAAACCCTATAATGATATATACGAAATCTACAAGATTTAAATACCATATTTAAGCGTACTTTGTGACCGAGCTTTACCTAGTGTTCGTGCTAGCTTAGATAAATACTTTTGCAGTTTTAACAAAAAAGCTACAATAATATCAGAGCGTCTCCATTTACACTGAATATCTACAGAATGTCAACATCAATATATTACATATGAATGAGTTCCCTGTGGAATTTCATCAGGCCCCGCTAGTTATTATTATTATTATTATTATTATTATTATTATTATTATTAAAAAAAAAGCTACATTAAAGGGAGGTCACTCTCATATTCTTGTCTAGCTATCCAGGTTGGCCTTTTTAAAGCCAAATTTCGTGAATATAGCCTTTTTTTTCAATCAGTTAATCCTTCAAAGATTGCATCTGGCCTTTATTAAAAAATAACATACAGATTGCCAAATTGACCCTTCTAAAGTCCGATTTCCTGAACGTGGTCGTTTTTTAATCAGTTTGGCCTACACAAATTATTTTACCTTTTCCCAAACGTTACATAGTAATTAAATAGGGAAGCGACAAAGACAATAGTATATATATATATATATATATATATATATATATATATATATATATATATATATATATATAGAGAGAGAGAGAGAGAGAGAGAGAGAGAGAGAGAGAGAGAGAGAGGTTTTCTCTTTTTTTCTCTTCTTCTTCACTAATTTTTTTTCTCTTCTTCTTCCCTGATTTTTCTTAATTACGTTATGTCTCGGCAGCCGTGTCAAACGCATATCTTATTTTTCTTTTATTAATATTATTGGAATTTTTCCCCTTTTCCTTGTACATATTTGTGAATTACTTCATGGATTTCGGCCTTTTGGATTATTTTAGACCATCTTCCAATTACGTGATTTCCTTGGATTTTACTTGTGCGAATGGAAATTCAATTAACTTTCTTGGATTTATATTTTTGGATGTTACCGTCATTGGATTATTTACCTTTCACCAGACTATCCATTCACGTGTAATTACCTTTTTTTTCACCATATTCCCTCTGCTTCACTTTTTGTTATCAAGCAAGATCTTTGATTTACTTGCAGTTTCATCAAATACTTTTGTATGCAAAATCCGATCCCGCATTTTGCTAATTCCTACCCTCTGATGAGAAGTAAAGTATTTCTTCGAAACTCCGTGGATTAAGGACTATCCACTTATCAAGTGTTTCCTTTTCAGATTAAATATGTTTTTAACTCTTTTTCAAAGTGTTTTTTAACATGTTTTATTAACTGTTTGCTCTTATTTATATATATATATATATATATATATATATATATATATATATATTTATATATATATATATTAAATGAGTGTTCAATTACTTCTGTATTTGTATATCATATTTACAAGTGTTGATACTATAGAATAATCTAATGCATGAAAATACAAGAAAAAGCGCAAATTTCGTAATCCCACATTTCAATTAACCTCCAACCCCTGTCCCCTCACCATAATGTTTCATACCCGTGATTGTCTTAAAAGTAATTTAATAGAATGCGCTCTGGCGGATTCATTGTAGTCACACCTCATCGACGTGCCTACCCCCGACAAACACGTTTAGAAACAAAAACCCGCCCTTCACTATAGTCCGTTAATGTTGGAAAGCTTTTTTACTCTCTTATCTTATTTCCTCCGACTGCAAGACTTTAGAATTCCATCCCTGTTTCCTGCTTCTCTGACTGTACTAACACGCAGGAGTGTCCCATCTTCTTAAAATAGTTCCCCTGTTAACATTGTCCAAAATAGCATCTCCTTACGTCCAAACCGCAATATGCTTTGTTTGCGGTGAACAAGAATAAAAATATATTTAGCTCAAGTTTTCCCATGTCATTAGAAACCAAAGACTAATTAAACAAGCATGCGGGGTTCCCCTTCACGAGTGAAAACTTTACTTTCACCATGACTAAAGTTTGTGCAAAAATCCAAGGCATGGTTATTGAGAAAAGTGCGAATGGACACTCTGGAGTGAATTACTAGGTCCAATCCCTCCTTTGTCGAGGAACCCGAAAAGAAAAGGGGATTTATTGATTTAATTCTTTTGGTTTTTATCATCAGAAATCGATTCTTCCTTCTGGTTTAATATAGAAAATTCTACAGCTATTTTACTATGAAAATTTAAATAAAAAAAAAAATAAAAAAAAAAAATAGAATTTTGCAAGGGTCACCCATACTGGATTTATATTAAGAACAATAGGCTTCACATTTTGGCCAAGTTTCAGAAAAATCTAATTGATAGATCAATAGTTATGAGGTAAATTATGATTTTGGGTATTTTTGACCTCTTTGAATCACTGGGGACGCAACGGGAATTTTCGTTTTATTTATTTATTTTTTTACTGTGCACATCTATTCAATGAAATATAATTTGCGTCAATATTTCAAGAAAAACTAATGGACGGTTATCTGGCAATCGTTCGGACTAACGGACGCACGGACAGACTGTTACATGATAAGGGCTGTCCCCTTTTCATTAAGTAAAAAAATAGGGAATTAGTTAAATGTAAATATGAAATAGGATAGTCAAGGATTCGAACTTGCGAAGCTAGATTTGGAATTGAAAATTCCAATCATAAGTTAAAATAAATACAGAATGTTATTGAAATAAGGATGTGAAATAGCTTACATATCTGTTTATTGGGAAAGGAATGTAATGATGTAATTTGTTCTGTTATAAAAATGGAAATTAAAATAAGGAATTTAATCGTCAATTGAAATTGTAAACATGTTATTTGAAAAATAGGTTACTTAATTTGGGGTCATGTCAAGTTTGGCAACGTGACGCATGTCATCCAACGTGCTTTATGAGCACATGTTTAATCATGCGATGACGTGACGAGTTCTCAATATAGGTAGAGTTTTAGATGCAGTCTGGGAGAAGAGTCGGAGAGAAGCAGAGAGGTTCAGACCGATTCTCCGTTAGAATCAAGGCACCCTCTAGAAGTGAGAGGGTTTTGGAAATAACCATGTAACAACTTTGAATCCCTGAGATAAAATCATGTCCGACCGGTTGAAGATGAAATAAAGAACGTCAACATGTGTTTTTGTATCTGCGTCTCCTTGTTGTTATTCAACCGAAAAGGTATTGTCCATTTATATTATAAGAACTTTGTGAAAATCATCATCTCAAAAATAGGTAAGAAATATATGTATCAATATTTATAGAAACATTTCCGTTCATACAGAATTGTCTCTCTCTTTATATATACCTGTTTATGTCTCCGATATGCTATCTCTTACAACATGAACACCTTAAGACATATGAACATTCAACACATGAACACTCCTAAGACTGTCTCTATCACTCTAAGACTCTCACAAATATGAACAACAAATAACATCAGTCCTCTTCTAATAAGAATTACATAACATATACGAATATTTGGTGCCGTATTTGGTACTTCTAATAATAACACCCAGTATATAACAAGACGAACGGACGCACAGACGCCACTGAAAACAGAGGTCCCTCTCCGATAAATTGGGGGACCAAAAATACTGCATAAAATCATACCTATATATTTACTTAGGTATATATAGAAATTAATTCTTGGGATGTATCGATCTTGTAAAAAATCTAATATATAAACAGCTATATGCTTGTCAGTCTGTCTGTCTCCATATTTTCAAACTATATCACTTCCGAAACTAAAAGTCGCAGAGTGGCACTAGGGGCCTCAAATAATTGGATTTTTTACGGGCCGTTCTTTTAAGGGTCTTTAGCCGGTTAAAATAGTGTTTAAGGGGTCAAAATTGAAAAAATCGTTATACATTTTGTACATTCATCTTAGTTTATTTTTTTATTTTTAATCAGTTAATATGCCTGTCACGTTGGTAAAGTGGTAACGTCACCAGCTTTGAATGATACAGTTTCGGTTTCGCTGATAGTACTAAAATACTATTTTCTTTTTTACTTTTGAAATCACGACTCTAGAATAATATATGTGAAATTTGGACAAATTAAAATATCATATTTAAGCGTATTAAAAACATTTAAATAATACTTTTTATATTATATTCCTTTTTTAGTATTCAAATAACGGAGGATGTTTGCATTAATAAGTTATGAATCTCGTTAAAAGTTCAAATCTTGCTGGTTCAATTACGCACTATTTATACTCCAGTAATGAGTCGTATACCTTCGTTGGTAATCGTTTTGTTTTTGTGGAGGGGGAGTAATAAATGATTAAAAACGGGTTGATTTGTCGTTTAAAGTAAACTAAATAAATGACGAGCGCGCAACACATATCAAAGATTCACTCGCGAATAAAGCAAGGAATATTTAAGCCGGACAATCGTCTGAGACGCGGTTTCTGATACTCTCGAACCAATAGCACTGAAGAAAAATATGTTTTTTGTTGTTGTTTTATTTTGTAGAAGTTCTTCAAAAGCGGTTATCCGTTCTTTGAGTGGCAGCTGTCAGATCGAACGGACCAACACAATTTCTTCTTTGTTTTACTCTGGATTTTCTTCTGCTTAAATAGCTTAGAATATTTGCTGACTTGGACGATGCACACGCATGGCAAGGCGTTCGTAACATCGCACCGCGTTTCAACCTTCTGACATTAGAGCTCGAAATCTGAAAACAGCTTCTACCGAGCATGAAAACATTATTCGAAACAGTAGAATATAGGAACAACAGAATATGCTTCATCGGATATCAAAGGGTCGACTCCATAAGACGATCGGAAAGAATGAAACCTCGAATTGTTAAGGTACAATAAACAACTCATGAATAAGTTAAAGATAATAACCAGACAAGGCATGAAGCCACCTTGTGTAAGAAGATGAAAAAAAAAAGAAAACTATTACTTCAAAGTCAAAAACTAGCAAACAGTAAATATGATGGGATACTTTCCATCTAGAAAACAGCGATTTTCCCCCTTTGCCAGATACATTTTAATGGTATGTGGGGACTAAAGGACATGACAGGGGAAGCGTGAGTAACGAGTCTACCGAAAGCAAGGCCAAGATCAATTGTCTGCTCTCCTAGTTTAGGATGCGATTCAATAAACCTCTCGAGTTGCCTTTTTTGCTGCATTTACTCATAAATTAAATTTATGTTAAACCTATTATAATGCTTCTTTCTTGATTATATATTGAACGACTAACATAAGAAGTTATAATAACAGTGCAAGAGAGAGAATGGGGAAGCGATGGGAGGAGGAGAATGATTAAATTAATAGCAGTAACAAATCAGTAAATATATTAATAACGTGAATAAAGGTGAAATAAAAAAGACTAAACGAGTAGTACTTAAAACGTAAATTTATGACATAAATAAATAACATAAACAAAGACGACGCCAGTTGACATTTTAATCTATAAAAATAAAACACTAGACGTATGTGTGTGTAAATATCTAACAGGTAAACTGTTAAACTACTGGTCATTTAGCACTAAGATTCTTAGGAAATAATATTCATGCACCAAGGATGGTTTATAGCGAATAATATCTTTACTTACATGCATGTATATCGCGTACAGCCACCGGCAAATTTACATGTAAAATGTTCATTATCCACTAGCCGACATTTCCGTTTTTATGCGCATGCGCACATTCGTTTCATTCATTCATTTTTTTTTTTTTTTACTTAATTCAGAAAATAACATCAGGCTGGAACGCTCGTTTTTTTAATTTATTTTTTTAAATTTCAATTCTAACCCATTTTTTATGTCTTTGTATTAAAAAAACGTAAATTTTACTCACGGTTTGGTATTTGTAAATACGAAAACAAACCTATATATCTTTTTTAATGTCTCATATTTACTTTATTTAATACATATTTCAAGACAGGGGGTGACCCACGGAATACGGACCGTGCTGAAATAATAAAGCTATTATTTAGAAAGCCATTCTTAATATGGGGAGGGAAGGTATTATTAAAACTATTCTGTACTTTCACCTAACAATTTATTAAATAAGAAACTGACATGTATTATCTCTATTTTTGTTTAGTATTAGTTAACATTAACTATGCGTTTCTCAATCCAATTTCTTGATTAGTCTATTGTAAAGCAAGTATCGCCTAATCTGTTTGAAATATTTATGTTTTGAGTCGCATGGATTTTAAATTAACTGCTTCTACAATGTAGTACCAATATAAAAAGCATACAAATAATTTATAATGAAACCCAGTATTTAGAAAAACTGCTGAGTCATTTTCCGGAAGTGACGTCATTTGTCTAAAAACTGATGGTGGTGGTGGAGGAACAAACACGATTATATTGCTTTTAAAAGTACTCCGGAGGTCGCCAAGGATGACCAAACCTTCTTTTTTATATGAGATTGGGGTTTGGTGAATTAGTGCCTATTCATTCTCCCAAATATTACCACTACTTTTTCTGTTTATGGAGAGGGGGCTAGTAGATTAGCTTACTGAAATGCTGCATCAGACAGATACTACGCTTTGATCTTAGCCAAAAGGCTAAGTAAACGTAATATAGTTTTCTACGAGGCATTATCTCCTCCTTAAAATATACAAAATAACCGACACAGCATATATTTTAAGAGGGGAGGAGGGGAATATGGAATAAGTCCCGGAAGTAGATGAAACAGTTTATGATCTTAAAAATACTTTATTTCATATATATATTTTTTAAAGGAAGAGGGGATACGGAGTTAGGCCCGGAAACGGCTAAAGCAATTTACAATCTCAAACTTACTTTATTTCACATATATTTTTAACAGGGAGGAGTGGGGGTATGATGTCCGTTTGGGAAATTGCTGAAACAGGTTACGAGCTCAAAATTACTTTATTCTATATATGTTTATAAGAGATAGGAGCGATATGAAGACAGTCCCAGAAATGGCTAAGGCAGTTTAAGATCTCAAATTTCCTTTATTTCTTTATCTATTTTAAAGAGAGGGGGTGATATGGAATCAGTTCCGGAAATGGCTGAAGCAGTTGCTTTATTTTTATCTACTTTTAAGACAGATGGGGTGATATGGAATCAGTTCCAAAAATGGTTGTAGAACTGTACAATCTCATATTCACTTTATTTCATATATATTTTAAAGATAGGGGGAGGGAAAACTAACATACGAACAATGCTGAAATAATTACGTTATTATTTAGAAAGCCATTCTTAATATGAGGAGCGTATCTTTTTAACTATTCTGTACTTTCTCCTAACAATTTAATAAATAAAAACTAACACATGGTATATAGGCCATGTTGAAATAATAACGTTGTAATTTAGAAAGCCATTTTTAATATAGGGAGAGGAGGGTATTTTTGTAAATACTTCTGTACTTTCAATTAACAATTTAATAATTAAAAAACTGACACGCGGAATACAGACCTTGCTGAAATGTTAACATTATTATTTAGAAAACCATTCTTAATATGGGAAAGGCAGGTATTTTTAATTATTCTTTATTTCACCTAACAATTTATTAAATAAGAAAGTAACATACATAATACGGACTGTACTGAAATAATAACGTAATTTTTTAGAAAGTCATTCTTAATATGGGGAGGGTATTTTTTTTAAACTAAGCAGTACTTTCACCTAACGATTTAATAAATAAAATAACTGACGTACGGAATACGGGCCATACTAAAATAATAACGTTAATATTTAGAGGAAGGTATTTTTAAAAACTATTCTATACTTTCACCTAACAATTTATTAAACAGGAAACTAACATAGGGAATACAGACCGTGCAGAAATAATGATTAAATATTTATTAGGAAAATCTGCTGAATCCTATTCCAGAAATTATATTATTTTGCTTAAAATTATAGTGTTGGTGGTGGTTATGTTTGTGGTGACGACTTTTCTGTTGAAGCAAGCGTTGCCTAATCACTAACCAAGACAAAGTGTATTTATGTATTTATTTGGAAATGCTAATGATTCATCTTCTAATAATGAATTCATTTTTCTGAAAATTAAGATGGCCTTGGTGGGAAGAGATATTAGTTCATATATTTTGTACAATACCTGTCGAGAGTATGTTAAATTGTTTCATATATGTATTTACATTACAGGTTAGAAGGTAAGAAAATTATTTAATATATGTGTTGTACATTATCTGTCCTAGGAATTGTAAAATTATTTAATATTCGTGCTGTTAATCACATGTCCTAGGGAAGTTAAAATTATTTCATACATAATTTGTGTAATTCACGTCCTAGGTTAGGTAAAATATTTTTTTGCTCGAGATAGCAAATGATATATAGACATAAAAAATACCTCTCTCCTAAGAATAGCTAATCAAAAACCTTGATTCCAGTAAAGCAACTGGCCCGGACGGTATTCCAATTATTGTACTCAAAATCTTCGACCTGAACTAGCGCCTATACTTACAAAACTATTTAAACTTTGTCTTAAGGAGAATAGTTTCCCATCTCCCTGGAAAATTTCATCTGTATGCCCTGTATTTAAGAATTCAGGTGATCGCTCATCCCCCTCTCAGTACAGGCCAATAAGTCTCCTGTGCGTCATGAGTAAGTTGCTGGAATCTGTGTTAAATACAGAAGTAATCAACCATCTCAACAAAAATAACCTTCTTAGTGACACTCAATATGGTTTCCGTTCTGCTAGATCTACAGCAGATGTCCTTACAGTTATATCTCATAGGATTAGCAAATCTCTCGACGGAGGCAACCTTTCTAGGGCAATTGCTCTTGACATATCTAAGGCCTTTGATAGGGTATGGCATAAAGGTTTACTTCATAAGATCTCTAGCTATGGTATAGCTGGAAATGTCTTCTCAATTATTAAATCATTTCTTTCTGATAGGTTCATAAGAGTAGTAGTTGAGGGGCAAAAATCAGAAGCCCACAGTATTAATGCCGGTGTCCCTTAGGGGTCCATCCTGGGCCCAACTCTTTTCCTGATCTACATTAATGATCTTCCAAATCACATCCTTACATCATTTGTAGACATTTATGCTGACGACACTACCATTTATGGTAGCACATCTAAGACAGTAAACGACCAAGTTCTCTCCAATTCTCTCTCCTCTGATCTTGAGCATGTAGTACAATGGGGTAAGGAGTGGCTGGTTACTTTTAATGCATCTAAAACCAAGCTTCTCTCTTTACATCATCAACATTCTGATCCCCATCTGGCATCAATTGAAATGAATGGCTCTCGTCTTCAGGAGGCCTCAAGTTTTGACAAGCTTCTGGGCTTGACAATTACTCCTGATCTTAAATGGAACACGTACATCAAATCTGTTGCCAAGGCCGCTGGAAAAATGGTGGGATCTTTCTATCGATCCAGTAGATATCTCACTGATGATGCAATTCTCTATCTATATAAGAGCCAGGTACGTCCAAGGATGGAATACTGTTGCCACATCTGGGCAGGAGCTGCTAGAAAGGACTTGTCCTGCCTTGATAGAGTTCAAAATAGACTTCGTAGCCTCGTAGGAGATGTCCTTTTCTCTTCCTTGCAACCTCTATCTCACAGAAGAGACGTTGCGAGTTTGTCTCTGATGTATCGTTATTTTCATGGGAAGTGTTCGACTGAGCTTCAATCTATGGTCCCCCCTCGCAAAACTTTCACAAGAAACACTCGTCTAGCTGTAAACACTATCAATAATTCCCCCCCACTCTTTATCTGTGCCTAAACCTCAACGTAGATTCCATGAACAAAGCTTTTTTATTAGAACTGCACGCCTGTGGAATTGTCTTCCGTTTTCCTGCTTTCCGGCTGACTACAATATGGTTGTCTTCAAGTCTAACGTAAATAAGTTATTGATGAGCCGTTCCATATAAGTTATCAAATTTAACAAATTTTCATTACTAATGATTATTATATTGTCCAATTTCTACTGTACACTCTTTAACCCTTATCCTTGAGTAGCCTCTTGGCCTTGATAATGTGTTCATACCTATGAAAAAAAAAAAGAAAAAGTCCAATGTGAACAAGTTCTAATTGAATCGTCCCCCTAAGTAATCCAAGTTACAAAATTCCCACTGTTTGATATGCTAAAATCACAATGACTAATGTATACCTATTAACCCTTATCCTTGAGTGGCCTCTGGGCCTTGATAAGTGGTGACACCCATGTAAAAAAAAAAAAGTCATCTTCATTTTTCTCATTGTAGTCGGTCAGATTGCTGCAACAATCTTTCACTTGGTGATACAAGCACCAAAATTGAAATTTGTCAGGTTTGCTTCTACATCCATCTTGAAAACTGGCAGCCATATTGAATTTTCTGATGGCTAACGTTCTTTTCTTAAAATGTATGTTCTGAAAGTCATTTGTGCCAATTTTGGTGCTTGTATCACTACGTGGGAGATTCTTATGGAATATTGAGATAACCTGTCCGAATTTTGTTTTATATGGTCCTGAGCAACGCCCAGTGGGTCTGCTAATAATTCATAAAAACAGAAGTCACACAGATTTATGTGATAAGTTGATTTAGATTTGATGAGTAAAAGTCTGCAATTAACATTGTGCCATGCCTTCCCTTCAGCATTAGAATTTTATTGTTGGTTTAGGTGACAAAGGCGTCGATGATTGGTAAAACCTTTTTAAAGTAAACAACGAATTAAAAATATATTAGTCAATTTTGTTTTATTTAACCTTTTATAATTAAAGTATTGGTCAACTATGAATAGAAATCCATCGCAATTGCCAGTGTTGGGTTCAAATAGTTATAATCCTTTATCCGACCGTAAAAAAATTACGCTTTTGCTTAGACAAAAAAAAAACAGGTCTTATAGATAAGTATAGTCCCATTCGGCTGCGGATTTTTATCCTCGGCCCCTGAAACCAACAAAGATTAGACCATTACTGTAATAACCTAGTCTCTGTTGATTGTGATGTAATGTTGGTCCTGTGCAGTTCTAGGAGGTCCACTCTCTCAGGCTTTGCCTTCTCTCTTTGAGAAGGGGATAGTTTATTGCTAATCGTCTGAAGCGCCCTTACTGGTGAATGTCGACGGAGCTTCCCAGGCACATTTTGCAAGTCAGAGTGCCCCCCGCTGACTTCTCAATCTCATTTTCCGACTTTGGTGTCACAGTTTTTTGCAATGGGAGACAACTAAATAACTCCCATCGAACTGGCCGCTAATAATGTTTGTCCTGGCCTTGGTTCTTGCTCGAGACAATCATGTTAATTGCAGTAATTGTGGTCCAATAGTCCGGTAGTCAATGGGCCAATATCGTATTAATCGTTAATAGTGGACATTTGGTAAATTGGATTACTGAAGGGGAGGCTTATCAAGAACTTGTTTACATTGGAATTGAAGACGAGCATATTGTAGTCAACTGGAAAGCAGGAAAACGGGAGAGATTTCCACAAGTATGCAGTCCTAAGAAAGAAGATTTGTTCGCGGAATCTACCTTTAGGTTTAGGCACTAATAAAAAGTGGGGGCAATTAATGATAGTGGTTTCAGAAAGACGAGTGTTTCTCGTTAAAGTAGGGCAAGGGGAAGGCATAGAGTTCTACTACTACTGTTGAAACGTGTTAAAAGCAAGATGTCGCCGGTTATATTTTAGATGTCGAAGAATTATCGACTTTAAAACAACAATACAATTCCGAGACATTTTTTTATTGTTTCTATTTTTTTGTAATGGCAACTATGGACTAAAAAGCACCAGTGTCATACAATAGCGAGTTACCACACAAAAAAAAAAACTGATAATACCATGATAGCGGTATTGAAACTGGTTTAGTATATACTCATGTAAATCAAAACTCCCAGTATCCTATCTGCATCCAATCTACATTTAGAAGAAACGATCACAACTAATGAAAAGCTTTTCATGATATTTGTGCCAAAAACCTAGAAGAACAAATAAAAAAGATGTAGTTAGTGGGAAGATTCATCTCTTCAGTAGATGGTAGTGATTTCAAATAACATTTTTGCAAAACCAGAACGATGGAGATGGTCATTGATAACTAAAGTTCATACATCTAAGAAACTAGGAAGAGGTAATCATAACAAACTAATTTATATATATATATATATATGATTAGTTTTTTTTTGGGAAAAAGAATTCCAGCAGAGTGCTCAATTAAAAGGAAAATCCAAATTGTAAGAGCGTATTTATATTTTGTGTACAGAAAGTTGTTAGTTGAGACAGATCATTAGTACCGTCGGTTTCAAGCCCGATAATAAGGCCCGTTTAAGGTATCCTTATCAAGCTCTCTTCAGCCAATATATATATATATATATATATATATATATATATATAGTGTGTGTGTAGATGCATATATATGAATATATATATGCACATATATATAGATGCATATATATATATAAATATATATATATATGCACACATATATATGCATACGAATATATATATATGTGTGTGGTGTGTGTGTGCATATATATGAATATATACATATGTATATATATATATACATACATATATATGAATATATACATATGTATATATATACATACATATATATATATATATATATATATATATATATATATATATATATATATATATATATATATATATGCATAAATCTCAATTATATACACATTATAAAATTCGGAATATTGTGAGTTGTGAATAAGATTGCTCGTAGGATGTGGTATTTTTCAGCATTACAGAGTGAGGGGCGTATGCTGGTCTGTGCTCGAGTTTTTTCAATTTTATGGAAAAAATGTGTATCCTTTTACTTTAAGCTTCTAGACCCGGGTAGATAATGCTGTATTTATCCTTGTTTTGCCCTAAAGGAGCTCATATGCGCATAGCATCTTTGTTTAAATAGACCTTTTGTCATACCGATATATTTTTCAGGTATACTTGTAAATTCGTCTGTTATTGTAGCTTCATAAACAAGGAATTCAGCTTTACAGTGCGTTATAATGGCAAAATATCAGAATTGGAATCGGGAATAGAAAAATTCGCACTGGAAAATATTAAAAAATGGAACTTTTTGGAGTATCGGAATTGACATCGGAATTTTCCAGTGCTAAAAAAGATTATTTAATTATTTTTTTTATTATTTGATATTCTTTTGTAATAATTAACTAAGCAATATTTATTGATTTTAAACTATCAGTAAAACAAAAATCGATAGATCATCGCTCACAAATGTATCTTTACGTTTGAGTACACATCCGAACATTTGTGTTTTTACGGTAATTATGAAAAAGAACAGCATTTTACGTAAATACTTAGAAATTTATAAAGCATAGATATCGGAATCGGTAATTGTATCGGAATCGGAAAAATATTGGAATCGTCCCGTCCCATCTTTAACCTATATATATATATATATATATATATATATATATATATATATATATATATATATGTGTGTGTGTGTGTGTGTGTGTGTGTGTGTGTGTGTGTGTGTGTGTGTGTGTTTGTGTGTGTGTGTGTAAATATGTGCGTGTATATATATATATATAAATATATATACACGGATGTTTCTTTCTGTTTACTTATTCGTCGCTATATTGAGCTGGCCGTATTATTTGTTTGATCCGCAATGGTCTTTATCGTCGTGAGCAACGAATGTGAAGCAACGTTATTTCTTGACATTATCTTCGAAAAACGATACTTTTCTTCATTTGCATCCTTTTGAAGTAACATGTATATATGCTTTTTAAAGTATATTTGTGTGTGTGTGTGTGTGTGTGTGTGTGGGTGTGTGTGTGTGTGTACTCCGTTGTGAAGTGGGCGCACGACCCCTTGTTTGAAAACAAGTGTGGTTTTATTCATTACCCTTGGCAAGCAGTCTACGGTTTTATACCGTGTGGCCAGCTGGAAATAATCGGTTGAATATGTATGAGTAGTGACGGCATCAATTGGCCGACTTAACTGAACTAATGGACACACGTGAACACCTATTAGAAAGTATACATTAAATAGAGTACAGATGTTACTCTCTATCTTTCGTACGTCTCGACCACCCAGTTAATATATATATATATATATATATATATATATATATATATATATATATATATATATATATATATATATGGACTAGCAAAAGTGCCCGTCGTTGACTGGGTTCAAAAATAGCCTACAGAAAATGGACTCTGATTTATGAAAGTATGATAGGTTATGAAAACGGAGGGTTGTAAAGAGATAGCTTCGAATTTGGGGGTATCAAAACCAAAGCAAAATATGATGAAACCAAAAGTAAAATAGAAAAATCCTATAATTTATTATACCATACCTGTTCATACTGAAACACTTATCACAATATTCTGTGGATCTATATTAAAAAACCTTGTTAAACTTTGTGACATATTTCCATTCTATGGAGGTCAGGTGCGAACGAACAACCCATAATTTTATCATACCACATTTCTTGAAACTGTAACATAATTATCAAAGTATACTTACGCAGATAGATATGAAAAGTCTTTATTAAAGTTTGTGCCTATTTCCATTCTATGGAGGCAAGGCGCGAACGCAGACCCCACATTTATTATACCATCCCTATTTAAGTTAAAACATACTTATCAAAGTATTATCATATACATCTATATCAAAAACACTTGTAAACGTTTTTTTTTATCTTTTTAATTTTTTTATTTCCATACTTTGTGGACCAGTAGCGAACGCAGACCCCACAATTTTAATGAACCACTGTTCTGCAGGATCAAACATACACATTCCTGTGTCTCGATACATCTATCATTATATGTAATCAGTTTTTAAAAATTGTCAACCATATAGGAGCCTATTCGTGACCACATACACACACACACATTCAGCTTTATATTATAGAAGAAGATATATATATATATATATATATATATATATATATATATATATATATATATATATATACATAGTCTTTAAAGTTTTTTAACTTTCAAAACTATATAAGAGGAACTTATTTTATTTTTATATTTTTTATCATTCGTTAGAAAACTATATAGTCGGTAAGTCATTTAATTATTTGCAATCAATACATCAACTTGCTCCATCGAATTCACTATAGCACTAATGTTAATTCAAGGAATTATCAGTTGTTTACCATGAAACACTATATCGAGGATTTAAAACACACACACACACACGCATATATATATATATATATATATATATATATATATATATATATATATATATATATATTTGTAGTCATCGACATACAGTCCTGTTTCGTTGTATGACAACTCATCAGTGCCGCTAGACTAGCACTTCTCCCAAGCCGAGGATTGAACCTAGAACCATCGTACTGACACTCGGCAGTTCTACCGATCGACTCACGAGAGCGGCGTCCGTAAATAATCTCGCCAAATGTCTATTTAAACAAACAGCCGTCCACCACTTTTACAGTGCTCTAACCGCTTGTTTATAAACAAAGAGCGGACGTCGCATTTTTCAGCCAATTTAGTAGCGGGTGAGATTACTTACGACAGTGCTCTACCCAAAGAGGGAGGGGGCTTAAAAATACACGTTTATGTAGTAGGTATCGATAGATTTGCTAGTAGTTTAAACATATAAATATACATTATTTTATTAGTATAATCGAAAATTAAGTTTTAAACAAACGTAAAATCGCTTTTGGCATCGGGAAATTCCGATTGCGATATCGATTTCAATACCTCAGAATTTTCGATTTTTACCCATTCCTGATTTCGATTAATGGTCCCAAAACAACTTCCGCAAAAATCAAAACGACAAAATATATAATGCGAACATCCTATTGTGTATTTTCCTATGTGTTACAATTGTATTATAACTGTTTATACAATTTAAAATATATCATTTAAATTTTTTAAATTTTTTTCGATAGCCTTCGAATTTAGTAATTGCCCTATTTTCGTATTTCTATTTTTTAAATGATATTTCAACCAAGCAGCTATTTTAATATTAATTTAATATTTTGTAGTTTTTTATTTAAATAATTGTTTATCTTCTCCAATTTATTTAATTGATTTATTTTCTAAGTTCTATCTTTACCTTCAAATACTAATTTTTGTTTAGATGTTCCACCATTTCTTTCCCAATCTACGATAGTTTCGTATAAACTTTGCTTACATATTACGATCTACTAATTAATTTTTCTTTACAGTATTTAAGAAGGAACTGTTATTAAATAGATTATATTTATCTTCATCTCATACTGGTTATGTCAATAATTTAAATTTTAAAATTATCTTTTCCGTTCTTATCATTAAGTAATTTATTTATTTTAGTTTCTATATGTTTAGTTGATGATCTAATAATTTTTTTTATTGCACCATTAATATTAACTTTCCACACTTACATTTTTCCTTTTTTTAATTCATTTTAATCAGGTTTTAGGCGTGGCAACAGGAATTTATTTCTATGAAGCTAGCTTTGTATAAAATCTTTTGTTTAAAATTTACCGTTTAGAATTCACTGTGTGGTATGCTTCAAATAAACATAGGTTCCTCTTTTTGATTTACTCGGTTTATACTTTCTTTTTTTATCTACTATTGCCCATTTTAATCCAAAATCTTGTTTATTTTTACGAAGTTCCTTAATACAGTTGTGTTCCCGCTTTTTATTTAATAATTATTTTTTCTATCCTTATTCCTATCATTATTTTCATCCTTATTTGGTTCATTCTCTGGTCCAATTTTAAATGATACAACATGGTTTCGGTGTCTGTCCTTAATAAAAAAACATTCAGTTCCCTTTAGGTACATCTGTTTGTTATTATCCACCTTAACGTCATATTTGTATACCATTACAGAAATTAATCAATTTACCTCCAATGGGTATTCGTTAGCTATTCTATAGTTACATTTTCTCTTCAAATTTAGTCTACCTATTATTATTCACTATATTGTTTATTTTCCCATTATTGGAACCTATTATAGTATCACCAAGATTGGCAGCGGTTGAGAATGAAAGTTTAACTGTGTTCTTATTAATTATTTTACTTTTCTATTTTCTGGAGGATGTAGTACTTATTGATTATTTTGTAAAACTTTTTACTGATAATATTTTGAATATTTTCACGGAAAGGTGGGTTAAACCATACTTGTTTCTATTATTATTATTATTATTATTATTATTATTATTATTATTATTATTATATGATTCTTCATTATTTTTAATGATTCTTTCATTATTTTATTTTTATTATTTTTATACATATTTTTATTCTTCACATTTCTTCTTTCTTTCATTGTAATCTTATATGATATTGTGTAGTTTGTTCTGCTATTTTTATTATCCACTTTCTTTGTGTATTTCTTACCTTGTGAATTTATTGCCGTTGTGACTACCTTACTATTTGGAAGGGGGGTCGAGAGGAGGAATAATGCGTATGGTATTAACATTTATGAATTACCATATTCTTATTTGGCACCTGAACCGGTTACACGAATTTATTTTTGCCAAATTAACGAATTGATTAGGAAACCTGTGGTGCAATGGATCTCGGTGTGTAGAAATAAGGAACAGTTTTACGTGATATTTTCCTCGAGGTTTAGGGTTCAATCCCAAATACAGAATCCTATTGCGTATTGAGCTTTTTTTAATTCGATGGGATTACATTTTCTACATATAAATACTGTTATTTATATTAGTCTGAGGTTTACCATTGCGTATATCAGATAAACACTACATCTCTTTTTTTTCATTAATATATATATATATATATATATATATATATATATATATATATATATAGTAGAAATGGTAATTAATAAAAACTGAAGAAAGTGCTCAATAATCTTGTAGAGCAAATATGCGTTTTATTTTTTATTACCGTATCTTTCTGTTTAGTTACATTATTGTTTCAGCTACCCGGTCGTTTTTTTTTTTTTTTGCCG
Organism: Euprymna scolopes; assembly: GCF_053919585.1. Taxonomy (NCBI): domain Eukaryota; kingdom Metazoa; phylum Mollusca; class Cephalopoda; order Sepiida; family Sepiolidae; genus Euprymna; species Euprymna scolopes. The sequence goes on along the minus strand of NC_136484.1, from coordinate 23,029,648 downwards.
TCTGTGGCTTCCTCAGACTTTTACAGAAATGTTCGTTGTTATGGGATGAAAGAGTGAAAGAGTGAAAGAGTGAACATATACATACATACATATACATACATACATACATATATATATATATATATATATATATATATATATATATATATATATACTATATATATATATATTCTTCATTCACTCCGAGGCATATCGGCACAACAAAACTGGAGTGAATGACAATTTTTTACTTTGGGGTGGGGTCCTTCTATGTCTCCATTCTTAGATACTCCTCTCTCATGGGGAGACCTACTTTAGGCCATTTTGCTTTTTTCAGCGTCTCAAATCCAAATCAAACAATGCTTGCACAAACTGGAACACGTGACACATGACACGTGACACGTCAGTCTGGTCCCCGTTTTGATTCTACCTGTGTCAACACAGAGTTTGCCAAAGTTTGACAATCTGTCAAAACATGACGATTCGACTCTTTGTTGCCCACTCATCGCTAGATAGATAGATAGATAGATAATTATATAGACAGACAGATATATATATATATATATATATATATAGATAGATAGATAAACAGATAGATAGACCGATAATTAACTGCTTCCACGGTAATTATCTAATGCTTACATCAAGTAGCTTCACGTCTCGTCTATATATACTTCTATGGACAAATAGTTGTGATAATTCTTTTAACATTGTTGGAAATTAGTTTTCCATAAAATCAATAGAGCGTTTTAGCAACTGTCAAAAGGTTAAGACCCATAAATACACTCCGTATTTATTGTTTGAGGCATTTTGAGTTGTCAATAATTAGCTAAATGTTTCCGAAGTTGATATTGAATGTTTGATTTATTTAAATTTAATTTTTAAAAGCTTCAAAATTATTAATTGCAAATGAAACTCATCGTGTTTTTTAGCAGTAAAAGAAATCCTCGCGGCCATCACTAGAAACATCAAAAATTATTTTGAAATCAAAAGAAAATGGAAGTCTATAGACAAAAGTCCAATATTACGGTTCATTTGTGAGAAATCTATTATTTAGAGTAAGAAATTGAAATTAAAATAAATATGTAATCCCTGGAAAAGTTGTTTTATTTACGAGGATCGTTCTCAAATAAAGCTCTCATGTATTTAACTAAAATAGTTGAAGATCGACAAAGACGAGAGTTGTACCATTAAAATGAGCAAGCTTTCGTGTTCCAGAATTTATAAGTAGTCTATTATCCGTTATTCTAAATGTACTTTTACGAGGAATTCAATGACGAATACCTGCTTCTGGCGCACGTTTATGACGGGTAGCTTTCTACGGTCTTACCCTGTCAATATCTGCAACAGAGAGATAAAAAGTTCAGGTAATGAATACATAAGTTCAGTCATCATAACATGCAATTTGTAACCCCTGATCCATTCAGGCGGAAGAAAACATTGAAGTCATTACTTTTTGAACACCATCGTAAAAGAATTCGTTTTAAATTCATTTTTGTTTCGATTATTGATCATTTCGTGTTATTTTATTTATTTATTTATTTATTTTTTGCATGAATATTTACAAGTTTGAAAACATAGTTGACTGGAGAAGAAATGTATTGTTTAGAGATGCATTGGTTTGACACTAAAATCAATGAGATTTATGGAAAATCGGCGTTGAATTATTTTTATTGGCATCGAATTTTTGTAAGAATAGAATAAAAAAGTTGAGAGGCGGGGAAAGGATGGGCGAAAAACGAAGACCATGCGTTCGAAGTCATTTTATTCCATGCTAAATGTCAAAGAGACAGTTATGATCCATTCGAATACGAGGAGGAGGAGGAGAAGGACGACCAGGACGACGACGACGACGACGACGACGACGACGACGACGACCACGACGACGACAACAACAATAATAATAATAATTATTATTATTATCATTATTATTACTACTACTACTACTACTACTACTACTACTACGATGATGGTGACGATGATGATCATCATCACCATGAATTCAAATGACAAGAAATAGAAGGATAAGGAGAAATAGAATATTAAAAAGAAAGAGAATATCAAAGAGGAGGAGGAGGTGGAGTATCTGGAGAATGATATTACAAGAATATAATGATGCTGATAAGAGGATTATAATAATAAATTATTATTATTATTATTATTATTATTAGTAGTAGTAGTAGTAGTAGTAGTAATATTACGATGATGCTGATAATGGTGCTAACCATGATCATCATCACCATGAAGTAGATTAAGAAAAAGTAAGGATACAGAGAAAGAAAATATGAAAGAGAAAAAAGGGAACGAAGAAAATGATATTGAAAAAAGAAAGAAGGTGAAGACTTAGGAGAAGCTGAAAAATATTGAAATGAAAAAAAAAAGACTCAGAATTAAAGACAACTCCGATTGATAGAAATTTAATGTTGACAACGATAATTGAAATTCTTTAAATCACGGCAACGAATGAAGCCAGCATTGCTCGCTGCTCCGATTCACCCTATAACGTCCCTTTTTGATATATATATATATATATATATATATATATATATATATATATATATATATATATATATATATATATATATATATAAAACAAAAAGGAAAAATCCACACACCATCCTGGATTCCTCGAATATTTATAAATTCACAACTTTTGTGCTAGAGTTTACTGAACTGGTGTGGAATCGAACCAGGAAGCAGGAATAGTGGTCAGAGACTTTTGCATCGTATAAAAGCGAGAGAACCCGGGAAAGAATAAAGGGCGGAAATAGATTTTCTATTTCCGATTCAATTGGCACATTGACCTTTTCTTCTACTGTTACCGTTTAACAGGCAATATGCATAATTTCCCTTTTTACCGTATGTTTTTTTTTTGTATCAGCTAAATTTTCTTTCTTCTTTTCCATTCAAACAAAATGTCATATGAGCATTTACTAGATTGGAAGGTTGATTATACTTCCTTACCTTTCATGGATTCTTAAGTGTTTTATTTTTTCCAACCATTTGTTTTATTTGTTATTTTTGTTTTGGGGCAATAAAGTGTAAAAAAACAATTGTTGGATTTCCACAAATCTATGAAGAATAATCAACGTCATCACGGTTTAAACTAAATTAACTTTTGCTACCGATTCTATTTCGCGTAATATTTTATTACTCTGCACTTACATTGAGTAAAAAATGATGATAAAAAGTTATCAATTTCTTGTAAATTATACTATTGCAAAGTACTAGCAGGACTTGTGGAAATTCCACAGGGGATTCATTCATATGTAATATATTGATGTTGGCATTCTGTAGATGTTCAGTGTAAATGGAGACGCTCTGATATTATTATAGTTTTTTTGTTAAAACTGCCAAAGTATTTATCTAAGCTAGCACGAACGCCCGGCCAAGCCCGGCCAAGCCCGGCCGTAAAGTACGCTTAAATATGATATTTTAATTCTTGCAGATTTCGTATATATTATTATAGAGCTAATGTTCTATCGATTTTTATATATTATAAAGTTGCGATATATATATATATATATATATATATATATATATATATATATATATATATATATATATATATATATATACCTTGAGTTGCTTCAGCCATAATCGAAACCAAAACAAAAACTTAATGAGAAATTTTTGATAAAATTATTTATATAAAAAAAATGGATTACTGGAGTGTCATCATTTATAATCGAAACCAAAACCAAATCTTATGAAGAGTTCTTGATAAATGTATTTATAAAAAAAATAACTTAAGTGTCATGAGGTATAATCGGAACCGAAACCAAAGCTTATGAAAATTCTTGGTAAAATTATTTATGACAAGAAATGGAAGTACATAACAATTAAACGACCCGGATGTAAGCGAGGCACAGAAAATAACACACACACCATCGTATTAATATTTAGATGATCACACCAATTTATGGCGTAGAGACAACAAAATTATCTCCCTTTAATTTATGGTCAGATTATGCTCTTCTGAGCAAGGGCATTGGAGGGATTCCAAATCTCGGGGATATACGTAATCTCGCCTCCGTTCTCATGAAGTTACGTGGTTTGAGGGTTACTTCATTTTTTTCGTCTTTTGCTCGCTGTTCAGCGAACCGGACAAAACTACCGGATCTCTATGCAACTCTTACAGACGAACACGCCAGTGAGACTATTTTAAATACATCTTTGTGCTGTTATATAGACCACTGCCGGGGGATGCCAAGTAATCTGGACGATTATTATTATGGTTGTTCTTGATGTTTGGGAGTTTTGTCGCATGACAGTGAACAGAACTGCGATAACACAAGTGTGGAATTAGCAGGTTATATAAGGATTACTAAAGTCATCTGCAGGATTATATTCATTTTGACAATAAAGTTTTGTTAGGCTCATACAGTGTTTGGTATTCTCAAATCATCACAAATCTGGTACCAGAAAGTCTGAATGTTTGCTGTTATGGACTCGTCAGATTAGTCTGGTATGTCAACATAAGCTATTGTTAGAAATTTGACATATTATTATTAAGTTTGTTAGTGACTTCCAATTTGGTCTGAATTGCCGATCTGACATGATCATTTAAAATGGACTTCTGCACTATCCTATGCAAGGATTGGATTTTTCTTTACATCGGAAGGCATACAACGGTTGAAAACTCACATCTCTGAAAACAGAATGAACTAGAGTACAGTTCCTGTCGAAAATAAAAAGGCTAATACATTTCGAGGTTGTTACAGGTCTGTTTACAGAGGCAAAATGTGGGCGTTACTTTTTTTGCAATCAAGGATCAATAAAATTTGTATTGAATTTTAAAGGTAGACCGTTGTTGTGTAAAAATATGGCCGTGTGAAACATACGTTAACCATTATTCAATCCCGGGCAACATCGTATCTCCCTGCTAGTATATATATATATATATATATATATATATATATATATATATATATATATATATCAGTGGCGACTCTAGCCTATTATTGCTTGTCGTGCCGCCCCCCTGCCCTTTGTCAACTTTAGTTCCCAATCCGTGGTCCGTGGACCCAAATAAGTAATCATAGTTGCTATTGCGTGATTCTCCATTGCATAGCACAGATTGACTAACGTACCTTGCATGATGTTTGTTTTTGTTTTTTTGTGAACAATCAAGATACTATATAATTTGTGGTCTTGTTGATACAGTACATAAGATATTTTTTCCTTTCAAAAGTATAGAAGAAAAGAGATATTCATTACTATGAGTAGAAAAATATGTTTATTAGAATAAAGAAATTGATGACAATGACAACTAACCAGGTTAGCAATTAAGTCCACAAATCGCCAGGTCATTTGTCTCATGGAATTATAAAATAATTAAATGATTGATTTTTTATTAGCACTTCACAATCCCTTTTTTTTTCATTAAGGAATGGTTTATTCGTGAATGTTGCATCATAGAAATCTACAAAAAATACGGGTTCTATGTCATTTTATATTAATAGTAAGAAAACCCCTCAAACCTCGGAACCTTCGTAGAAGTCCGTAGTAGTACGTAAATAATTTTTTCATAAAGATTCTGTATGTAACTTTTTTTTTTTTGCTGCATCATTTTACAGCTAGTGTTCGTCTATAAATGTCTTTGAATAGGAGTGTCTGCAGGTCAAGCGCGTTTTTGGGAAGGTCATCTCATTTGAGCATAAACTCCAGGCGTCTTGGTTTGGCCGCAAATTTTTCTATTACCTTATTGTGCAATTCATTTCTTTGCTCTAAGTCTTTAAGCATTTCCTTCTCAATTGAAATTCGGGCTAAAGACGAAAGTCGATCCTCAGCCATAGTGCATCTTAAAAATGATCGTATTCTGTCCAAGGTTGAGAAACTTCTTTCATCTGAAACTGAAGTAGCGGGAATGGTAAGGAAAAGTTGTATCAGTCTCACAGTTTCAGACATTGCAGACAAAAAACCGAGTTCATGAAGCATCTCCAAAATAGCTTTACTTGAGGTACATTTTTTGAAATCATTGTCAGAATACAAATAGCTCACTTGTCAAGGATTTTAGGTAAAAAATACCAGGGTATTTTTTCTGCAACGCATCTATATGTTGCTTAGGGAATGTACAGGAAAAAACTTCAAACTTCTTCACATCGAGCAATTCAAAATATGAAAAGTCTCCTATGTTGGCGAATCGATCCTTTAGTGACGAAATGATGTTTTGAATTATTTCAAAATATACACTTTTGTAGTTGATTCGATTTCCCCTAGTTCTTTTTGTTGGTGGAGCGTGTGATTCGTCAGATATCTCCATGTCTGTCATCGTTTGTTGCATCATATTTTCATAATGTTCATTGTCACAATTGTTTGATATCGATTGAATGAAATCATGTATTTTATCTTGAGCATATTTTACGTCGAGTTTTCTGCACTGTAAAATGTCAAATAGTTTCTCTGCTTGAGAAAGAATGACATAAAAACAGTTAATAAAAAACATGAAAGTGAAATCATTCAATTTTGACAATAAATTGTCGGTTTCACTTAGTGTTGCTTCATCCCATATTTCGCCATGATCAAGAATATCTTCGAGTGCGTTCATTATTTTTTGACGATCGTCTTTTATAGCGGATACAGTTCTTGATTTATAAAACCATCTGGTAGCACACAAAGATGGGATGCTGATTTCAAATTTTCGGAACACACTCTTCCGTTTCGTACTAGATGATGTGAATTTACTAAAGCTGTGTAAATGTGAAAAAATATTTTAACGCCATCAACATTTTCCGTACTTTTACTCAAAACTAAATTAAGTTTATGGGCATAACAATGGATGAAATCGGCGTATTTAAATCCCCTCTCTCTCAATTTAATTTGCACTCCGTTCCGTTCACCTGCCATCACGGCTGCTCCATCATAAGTTTGGCAAACCAATTTTGATTTTGCATCATCGAAGGAATTTAAAGACTTCTCGATTACATCAGCTAATCTTGTGGCACTTTTGTCATCGCTCACGTCATGAAATCCAAGGAATCGTTCAATAATTTTGCATCCATTCACATACCTAACAATGATCGAAAGCTGTGCATGCATTGCACAGTCAGTTGTTTCATCAGCCTGCACTGAAATAAATGGGACACTTTGAATTTCAGCGTAAATAACATCAGCAATCACGTTATCAATTGCAGATATAATTTCATTCTGTATTGTTCTGGAAACATCTGAAAATTGCCTAGAGCCTTTTTTGCGGAAAGTTTTGATGCAAACACACTGTCAATTTTAGAGAAACACTGCAATAATTCTCGATAATTACCTTTGTTAAGACTATCTTCCCCTTCATCGTGTCCACGCAATGGTAGTTCTTGTTTGCAAAGATATAATATTGCGTTTATCAGGTGTTTCAGATATTGTCTATTTTCTTCGACCAATTTATTGTGCCTTTCTCTTTCAAGTTTGGCCGATTCACTAATAGCAGTAACTATGTCATACATGGCAAATGTTTTTAAACGCTTATAATTGTTCAAATGAGTCATTGATTTCGAATGAATTTTGCAGTCAGCCAAAATATGCCTATAATCAGTATAGCCAGTATCAGTTCATGATTGTCCTGATTTAGGCGTGAAAAGCAAGCAAGGCCAACAATAGAGTTTTTCCTCAGATTTACCCGCACATAACCAGTCAATGTCATTAAACCATTTGGATTGGAAGGAACGAGTTCTAACCTTATTCACCAATAAAGGAGTTGGGCGCCCAACTTTGATAATTTCTCGCTTCTCGGCTACATTTCTCTGGCCAAACGATCTATTTTTCAGGTCTAACACAATATCCATTTCCATTATATCTAATTTTAAATTCAGATCATTAACAGTAAATGCAGTAAAACTTTTTTTTTTAATGTTTTAGAGAATAATCTGCTTACCCGTGAAACACAGGAAAATTAGCCCAAGTGACATTATACGCAAAATACAGGGAACTTCCAAAAAGTAAATTCCATCTGATGAATCTTGAAACATATGATATCTTGACCAGTTGAAGCTATCCGATTAAATTTTCCCATAGAATAAAAGGTAATATTGATGAATAAAGTTGGGTTTAAATAGCTGTGAAATGATGGATGCAGCAAGAAAAGTTACATACAGGGTTTTTATGAAAAAAAAATTACAAAGCATTTACGTATCACTACGGAATTCTACGAAGGTTTATTGGATTGACGGGTTTCTTAGTATTAATATAAAATGACTTAAAACCCGTATTTTTTGTAGATTTCTATGATTCAAAATTCACGAAAAAAAAATTCCTCAAAAAAAACAAATTCACTCTTATTCAAAACCTGTTCTTTATTAATTAATGATATTTATTTACAATCTGATATACACGCGTGGTTATAAATGAATTAAAACCCGTATAAATGACTTAAAACCCGTATTTTTCGTGGTTATAAATGACTTAAAACCCGTATAAATGACTTTAAACCCGTATTTTTCGTAGATTTCTATGATTCAAAATTCACGAAAAAAAAAATCCTCAAAAAAACAAATTCACTCTTATTCAAAACCTGTTCTTTATTAATCACTGATATTTATTTACAATCTGATATACACGCGTGGTTATGTTTACACAGAACTATTCGTGCTACTACATATTGCAACAGTAGTAGTAATCGTATGTATGTGTCTAGAGATCTCTCTCTCCCCCCTCTCTCTCTCGGTCCCTCATCCTCTTCCTAAAACAGACATCAGCAGGCTCGATCGTGCTAAATATTTTAGGCACTAGAAGTGGGCTTCACTTTGCGGGTGATTACAGAAAAATCTGGATTTCTCTAACATTATGATTATTACGAGTAAATGTTTGGCTTAGCACGAATTACGGACGTTCAACGTCATAGCCGCTGTTATGGAGTTTTCAATGAATCTGGCGGTGGCCGGACAAAGACAACCCGTTCAAAACAGCATCCTTGTATTATTCCCAGATATATTTATGAATTTTTTGCTACTTAGTTATCGAAACTTGAATAGATATGTAATTTAATTGAGATCAGACTAAGTATGTTTGCTTGAAATTAATGGATGATTTTTTAATCCATTTTGAATAACATTAACCGAATTATTGGTCGTGCCGGGCACGAGTGGCACTAGTCCCATCTCCGCCCCTGATATATATATATCCGAATGAAAAGACCCACCCCTATTATTTTACTCTCAACTTTGAATAGCTACTAAGTCGGAAGTGATACCATTTAAACAACAACCTTTTGTGCCACAGAATAGTTTTTTTTCGCATAATCACCAGCATCCCAAATGCACTTTTGCCAGCGATGAAAGATGGCTGTGCATAGACGTCCGGAGCGACCTTTGTCATACGAGGGCCGTTTCCAAAAGTAAAAGCCTCACATTTTTTCAATCAAAAAGTTGAAGAGCTACGAGCACAGAAAGCGGTACCATTAAAACGAGCAACATTTGTGTTCCAGAATTTAGTTTTATTCATAATCACCACCATTCCCCATGTGTAAAATTTTATTCACCCATACGGCGTATCTCTTGTCCCAAGGCAATTTCTGAAAGGTCATCCTAGCTTAAAGCAAGTTGATTTTCTTAAAAGTGGTCTTTTGAAAATTGGGTACCCACTTAGGAACAAAGGGAGACAAAAAATAAGACCACAGAAAATATTCGTGGAAGAAAACGCTCCTAAAAACAAAATTTAAAACAGCTGGGGGGTACGGATAATTTCATCCGGTCCGATATATTTTATGTTATATATTATATAATTTATATATGTCATATTATTTTCCTATAAACTTTTATTTTCCTTCCAAAACTTTTATAATTACGATTTTCAAAAAATTCGCTTACTAGCAAAATTAGACTTTTATCTATATATTCCTTTTGCTAACATTTTCCCCACTGAGAAGAGCCTATCTTTGAAACTCCATGGAATAAGGAATTTTTCTTACTTTTTTCTCCTATTCCTTGTTTGGAAAATAATATTGTGAATTTATTTCTACAATATCTAACATCTATTATATATACATATATATATATATATAAAATGTATATTATATATACATATATTAAATATTATATATATTACATTTTATACATTTAATATATGTGTTATATATTATAGGATTTAAATATATTTTATATTATGTATATGTTATACATGTTTTGTATATTATTATACATTTTATATATATGTGTGTATGTAGAGAGAGAGAGAGAGAGAGAGAGAGAGAGAGAGAGAAAGAGAGAGAGAGAGACATACGCAAGAAGTTAAAATTAAGTTTACAAGCCAAAAGCTTCTGTAAACCATGGTACGTGACTTTGTGGTTGTTGTAGTTAGACGATTTCTAACATATTTCCCCTGATGAAAAGAATGCATTTTTCGAAACTCCGCGTATAAAGGATATCTTTGTATTTCTTTCTGAGTATATTGCTGAAAAAGTTCTTATAAATTTTAATTTACAGTCTCAAATTGTGTTCTTCAATTTTTTGTGATTCAATGAATTTAAAAAATTTATGACGTGATGTTTGAGTTTCATATCAAACATTTTTTCTATTCTATGTAAGGCAAAGAATACATTAGAAATATTTTAACTCCTTATCCTATAGGGTTTCGATATCTGCCATCTCTTCAGAGGAGAAAATATTAGCAAATAGTTATAATCGTTTACACCTTATTTGCTAAAGTCAGTGAGACATTGAAAACCATTATTAAAAAATTATTAAAAATTGATTGAGTAATTAAAAGTCATAGAGTAAGGAAAGTTAAAGAAAAAGATATAAAAGTTTACATCCAAATTGCACGGTAAAATCCGAGGTGACTGTCTTTGAAAGCATTTTACCTCACTGCTTTCAAAGACAGCCACCTCGGATTTTACCGTGCACTTAAAAAAAAACGTTGCTAAAATTTTAATGTATATTTGCGCATGCATGAAAATAAAACGCTTAGCATTGGCTTTCGATTAGAGGCTTTAGGATTTTTGAAATTGAGTCATGTCAAGTAATAATTTTTCACATTCTGGTAAATATTGTGTCGAATATTCCTATCATCTTTGTAAATGAGATTATATGTCCACTTATCAATAGGGCTGTGACAACAGCATATTCTTTACATTCTTCTGACTCTCCATTATATATCCGATACAGTTAGCCACAGTTAATCAACCGAGAACAACATTCGTCTGCATAAAAACATATAAGATATTAACGGATATACCTACTCATAAGTAAGTAAAAGAATATCCTATTGTCACAGCCCTATTATCAGTGACTAAATAATTAAAAAAAAAACGTTTGTTTTTGTTTTTTATAACTAAAGATTACTGCTAATTAAGGCCCGGAGGAAATAAGGGTTAATGGGTGTTAGAAAGATGCTTAGACAGTTGGCGGAACGTGGCTAGGGCTTTATTATATAAAAGGACTGCTTAACAAGAACGTATTTACATTAGCCTTGAAAACGACGATGGTATATTCAGATGAAAAGCAGTCCCACGCTATTGTCTTTCACAAACGGACAGTTGCTGCAGCTAGAGAAGTATGTGTTGCGAAAGTTTTAGCGGCAGTTGCCAAAAGTAGAAGCTCAGTCGAGCATCCGCTATAAAAGTAAAGATAAAGCAGTAATAGACTTGTAACGTCCATTTTGTAAGAAAAAAGAAGTAGGGAAGCGAAAAGATCCGCGCCCACTAGATTTCGAAGACGGTTTTGAGTCCTGTTAAGCAGACACAATCACGTAGACACACCGGCTCTCGCGAGATCACCGAAGTTAAGCAACGATATGCCTAGTCAGTACAAGATGGGTGACAATTTGAAAAGTATAGGCACTATGTATTGCGCCAAGTTGTACAAATTTCTAGGTTGGTACCTCGGGCGCGTTTATCTCACGGTAGTAGATACACCCACGAATCAAGACGGAAGCCCACAGGACGCTACTGTGTTTACTTGTCTTACCATAGCTCTACTATTTGGAGAACTGTGGTCCTTGACGTTGTTAAAATAGCATTGTCACTGTATGCATGTAAGCAGGAAACGGTATTTTATGGAGGTCCTTCTTAGATGTGGCATATTTACAATTCTAGGACGCATTTGTCTTTTGTATCAGTTGAGGAGCGAAAGATCTTCGAATCTTAAAATACTTGTAAAACATGTTCATTAGAATAATTTTTGTATACATTAAACGTGTTTAGTATTTATTTAAGAATGCTTGGAATATTTGAATTGGAGACAACACGTCGACTGATCAGATTTGGGTAAACATAGTATTTAATTAGTTAATGTTCGTATTACGTATTTCCCGGAAGAGGTCTTAATATATGTTTCCGTAGAAATTAACTAGTCATCATTTGAATTCAGTGCATTTTGACCTATTTTATTTTAAATTAGTGTCGCCGTACTTATCAGAAACAAGTTCAGATAATGTCCAAAACGTTATAAATAATATGAAACACATGCAAAAAAGAGTGTACTTGATAACCCTAACGTATTTATATGTTAATCATAGATATCGATAACACAAAAATATCTACCTGTTCATTTGTGTTTAAATCCGAACACATCAACACATACGCATCTCCCCCTCTCCCTCATTTTATATATGTAATATATATATATATATATATATATATATATATATATATATATATTACATATATTATATATATATTTACAATCTCACGTTTCCATAACAACTGATTGTTAAATAAAAACTATTCTGAAGTATATATATATATATATATATATATATATATATATATATATATATATTTAATAATAATTATTATTATAAATAATTATGTCAACCACTTTACGAAACTTATCGTTGAACACTTTTAGTTGAATTAAAGTCGGTCAGTTTAGCTCTTATACGCAGCTCATCCTATAGTGATTAGATCACTCTGACAGACGTTAAAAAGCATTTAAAAAATAAATGTTTACATTTCAGCAGTATTTTTCGCGGTTAACAGTAGCCAAATGAATTAGGTCCTCTCTAATGAAGCCAGGGATGGTTTCTCTCGCCGGGATCGAATCTACCGACTGGTGTTATTTGTGACACCCAGCACTGATGATTCCCGAAATGGTGAAACACTAGTGTCTGTATGTATTTAATAATTATTATAGTAAATAATAATAATAATAATAATAATATATATATATATATATATATATTTGAATATTTTCCCAAAAACCTCGGCCTTAATAGAAAGGGAAATAAAACATATTAATATGATTTCAAATAAACTGAAAAAACAGCAAGGGAAGACACTTAAACCTATGTACAACGTTGAGAATAATCTAAAAAGTTTGGAATCAAGTCTTCCCTAGCTGGTATTTTAGATCATTTGATATCATATTAGCAAGTTTTAGATATTTTGTAATTGAAAAGTCAAAATTTGGATAACAAATAACAATGATTATATATTTTATGTGCATCATATATATATATATATATATATATATATATATATATATATATATATATACATGGGTATATATGCATATATTAATTCTATATATATGTATATATATATATATTTTATTCACGTAGAAAATATTTAAATAAATAAATATCTAAACATGTAAATAATAAATTAATTTCATATAATACGTCCCAAAAACGTGGGGCCGACTACAATATAAACAAAGGGCAGATAACCTCTTCCTTTAAAGAACTCAGAGAGTGAAAAAAATCCAACACAGTATCGCTTATAAAAAATAAAAAAAATAAACAATCTTATATATATATATATATATATATATATATATATATATATATGTGTGTGTGTGGGTATGTGTGTGTGTGTGTGTGTGTGTGTGTGTGTGTGTGTGTGTGTGTGTGTGTGTGTGTGTGTGTACTGGTACTGAAATTGAATACTGAAATGCTCATATTTTTGGTTCAATGGGACGAAACTATAGGAAAATTTGGACGATTTTTGGAAAATTATAATACTATTCTATGGCTTATATTTTATGATAAGAAAAAAAGAATCTATAATTTCAAACCAATAAAATATGCCCAAATGTGCCTTCATTTGTATATATGTGTGTATGTGTGTGTGTAAAGTTATCTTTCTGTCTGTCTGTCTGTCTGTGTGAGGAAATTCTCTAATAAACTATTATGTCATTTTGGTCTACATACTTGAAACTTGATACATAAATTCGTGTTGGTTTTTAGCTACTTAGTTGTAAAAATTACAAAAAAAACATCGAAACTTTGCACATGTTAGTCTATTAAACACATGACTTTGACGTATGCGCAAATATACATTTATACGTTTAACAACGTTGTGCTTGTCGTGGCAAAGATTGTACAGAATAAGGGTGGAGAGCTATATGTTTTGGTTTCGATTCTCGCTGATGACGCCCAAGTAAAAAAATATATTTTTTTAAACTTTTTGAAATTACGACTATATAAATCATTTGCAGCGTTTATTGAAGGAGGCGGAGGGTGTTGAAAATCTCGAGAGATTTGTCACTCCGATTTCCGAGAACGCCACTTATTATTGCCAGCTAGATAAAACTGATAATAGCCTGTATGAAAGCTTATAGTGCCTACTACTACTACTACTACTACTACTACTACTACTATTAAAAATAATAATAATGGTGGGAGTATATAAAACTGTTCTTATCATGTTGTTACGGCGGCCTTCTCGATAAATTGATTTGACAATTGGGGAAGTTAATTTATCTTTGAAAAGATTAGACATTTGCCAAATGGTTGCATATCTTATTTTGTTGTTTCGACGAGACCCAGTTTAGTACACCGGTTCACCCCGCTGATAAAATTCGAAGCTGCTCAGGACATGCAGTGCGTCGCGACCACGGTGTATAAGTAACATATAATAGCCCGACACAACGGGGAGGGATGGTGACGTTTAAAGCAACGGTCTGAACGTGGGCGTGTGTCGATTATTTCTGATCGCTTAGGGATTATTAAGAAGATTCCCTTAGGCGAGAAATGAAGTTGTCAATGCGTGTAAACGTGCAGTCTAGTATATTATGTTCACTTTAAAGATAACGTGCTTAATAAAGGTATGGACCCCATATTTCACCCCTCCCAAAAATGATATGGAAACTAGTGTAGTTATAATAATACAGGCTCCTTTAGTTATTGACAGACTATGGATACCCACGAAGGGGTGCCTGCGCATGATTTTTTTTTTTGTGGCAGGAGGTGCGCAATCTCCAACCACACCTCTCCTGAGTTG
Source organism: Euprymna scolopes (assembly GCF_053919585.1). Lineage (NCBI taxonomy): Eukaryota > Metazoa > Mollusca > Cephalopoda > Sepiida > Sepiolidae > Euprymna > Euprymna scolopes. Next base: position 23,014,518 of record NC_136484.1, on the reverse strand, counting down.
ACATTGTTAAATACCAGTGGCAAGTGAAGTGTCAGTAAAGGACGACTGAAACAAATGCCGAGATAAGCGGAGAGCACATACAGCGCCTAGAATTCCCAAATGGTCACTTCTCTGATACTAACCGAGTTAAACGTTGCTTAACTTCAGTGATCTAACGAGTACTGGTGTGTCAACGCGATTCTGCCGTATAGTTATAATAATAATAATAACAACAACAACAACAACAACAATAATAATAATGATAATAATAACAGTAATAATAATATAAGTAATAATAATATAAATAATAATATTAATAATAATGATAATAACAATAGTAATAATAATATAATATAAGTAATAATAATAATAATAATAACGATAATAATAATAATAATAACAATAATAATAATAATATAAGTAATAATAATAATATAAGTAATAATAATAATGATAGTATAATATAAGTAATAATAATAATATAAATAATAATAACAATAACAATAATATAATAAAAAAAAAAAAAATAATAATAATAATAATAATAATAATTAATGTATATAACTTATATCGACAAATTAAGGTGTTGATGTCAGAATGTGATTGCGTAACATAGCGCGAACTCCTATATGCAAATACCGAGCCGTGAGTGAAATGACGTTACGGTAAGGAAAGAAGAAGACTATAAAAGAGCACGCTCGAGACGCCGATCACGTTAGAGATGTGGATAACGTTCCAGAGCACGTTTGAAAAAACGACAACGTGAAAGACGTCACAGCTGTAACAATAAGTTACGCGTGGCGGGGTAATGAGTTGATGCATGTTGTACAAAAAAAAAAACGAATTGAAGTTCTTTTCTATACGTTGTCTACTTGGAGTACTACGTCACAGTAGGTCGGGATATATCATGTCGCTATATAGATTCTCTCTCCCTCTACTCTATATCTTTGTCTCTCTCTCTCTCTCCACACACACACACACACACACACACACACACACACACACACATATATATATATATATATATATATATATATATATATATATATATAGTCTGTTTATTATACATTTTTAGTTACATATGTGCATACATGTTTTAGAGAATCCCCAATTCAAAGAGACCACTTCATTAGACCAAAGAAGAGACTATATTGTACCGAGAATGAAGATTACATTCGTTTTTTTATAAGATATTCGGGTGTGGTTTACGCTTGGAAATAAATTTGAAGTGTACACTTTATGAATATGAGCAGTAGGAGTTTTAGCTCTGTCCTCCATTCAGCAATCTTTAATAATCACGCGGGTTTCATTGGATTTACATGTAGGAAACTAATTTACACAGCTATTATATATATAGTACTGCTTCTTCCTTTTTTTTACCTGAAGGTCACCACTTATCAAGGCACAGAAGCCACTCAAGGATAAGGGTTATTTTGTGTACAGTAATCAATGGGATAGTGTTGCAGTATTCATTAGTATTGGAGATTTGATAAAGTGTCATTACTTAGGGGGGCGGTTCATCAGGAGTTTGTTTATGTTGGACTTGAAGACATCCATGTTGAAGTCAGGAGGGAAACAGGCAAGCGGTAGAGAGTTCCACAGGCATGCAGTTCTAAACTTTGTTCATGGGATCTACGTTTTGATTTAGGCACAGGTAAAGAGTGTACCCCAGCTCATAAGTGCGGCTACACAAGCAACTACCTCAAGCCAGGATCGAAACCCGACAGCCCAAACGACAGTCAAGGCTTCTAACCATAGCGCTATTCAACTGTTGCTATGCGGGTGGTGAATTAATGTTTTCATGTCAGTATTGAGACGATCAATTGACATTGGGACTCAGAAAATCTCGGAATGTTTGGAGGTATCAAATCGGTATTGGAACCGGAAAAAGTTCGAACCTAATTTCCGATTCCAAAAACGATTCTTTATTTCTTAAAAACTACATTTCCATTTCTGATATTAATGATAAACCTTTTATGTTTTTAAACTATCACTAAAGCTAAAAGCTATGGATCATAATAACATCAAAATACGATGTAAATTTATTTTACTTGCATTACCCCCCCCAATGGAACTTTGCATAAATTTGGTACGCAGCACTTTATGTGTCGATTTACATTAGAATGTGTCGCTCAAACTCCGTGAGACAAAAAAAAACAAACTATTACATGCCATGAAATGGGTCAGATAATTTCAAACGTCAGCGGATTTAGTCACTCTAGAGATGAAAACATCGCAAAAAAACAGAGGAGCATGAAGTTCAAATGAGCTTACTGATAGAAGCACATTTTCTGTCATGGAAATTACTTTGCGTCATATCCACAGTTAGAGGGAAGAGGGCGCTCTTATTGGTGGCGAGGTAGTGTGTCCTTTCTTTCTCTAGAGAGAACTAGAAGATACCCTGCTGACATTAACATTTATTGACTGCCTGTTTGCACTTTGTCGGGAGGTAACTTTCCATATCAACTACAAAAGTATGGACAGGGCGCTAGACAACTGTATTAAGCTTATTAAAATTTGAAGAAAATGGTGGTCACGAAAATTTGTTTTTCCCGTAGGCTTTAGAAAGACGCATGTGGCCCACGACCTGCGTGTTTGAATTTCCTGCCTTAAAGGTATAAGCAAACGATTTTTAATTGCGTTCATTTATATTAAAGCATCAGAGAAAACCGGTGTAGTCCGGGTATATAAGACTAACATTACATCCTTCACGTTATAATTAAACCAGCGTATATTTATTCTGATACTAGTAGGGAAACCCGACGTTGCCTGGGATTTAATCAAGATCAACGAATGTTTCTTCTTCCTATATTTTTATTGTCATCGAAATTGGTGAAATCGACCATTTTTCACTCAAATCGAGTGAGTGCTATCTCTGCTTGAAGACCCATCGCGTTGCACGGGGAAGAATCTTCACATTCAATCCTGCACTGACTTAGTCTATAATGCATTGCACTGTAGAGAACTTACTGTTGAGTTTATAAAATGATTTTTATATGTAATGGCTAGAATACAAGTTTAAAATGCAAAGTCAATCATCATGTGTCAATTGTGCTCTAAACAGAAACATTCATTTCAAACGCGCCCCCGCCATATACAAAGAAGCTACTGTATATTTTATATATCTGGCCTTTCTACTTGTGTTGTGATAATGGTTTGAAGTAAACTTTAAAATGCAATAATGGTTCAGTTGTGCTTTAAACAAAAATATTTATTTCGCATGCGCCTCTGTCATATAAAAGAACCTACTGTTAATTTTATATGCCGGACACCTTTATTTATTTGGTAATAAAACTTCTTAAATGCATTTGTGATGTAAACGTGGTAACTTTGGTCGAAATCGAACTGTTCCATCTTTAATGTTTTTTTTTTTATTTTCGATTTTCGATAATTATCGAAGGCATTCCAGTATAAAATACTATCTAACAGCACTCCCAAACACATAAGTTACATTTGTGTGAAATTTAAAAAGAAAACGACCCAGCCGTGTTGGAATCCATAACGAACAAACTAACTGATATACGCACACACTGGCAAAGTATCTTTTATATAATAGCAGAGATAGAGATTAAAAAAAATACTTCCCCTTGCACAAATGACATTGAATATACAATTTGACTTTTAGTAACCCTTTTTTTACATAGGAATCGCCACTTATCAAGGGCCATAGGCCACTCGAGGATAAAGGTTAAAGAGTGTACAGTGGTCAAAATGACAATATCACAGTAGTATTCCCTGTATCTCGTCTTCTTTAAAACGTCACCAAAGCAATCTGTACTAACAAGAGTAGCGTTTTAAAAAAAAATTCTGGAACGCTGATTTGAATGAAAAGTGAAAAATATCTCTACTATTTTTCGTTAAAACGAAAGGTGTTAAAAGATAAGTTGTTTAATTGTTATGTTTTCTGTTTTATTCTAAGCAAATGTTGATTATTTTTGTATTTATTTCAATTCTTTAATCGATATATTTATTATTTTGCTTGATTTATTTAGTAAGAATTCTCTCATCCATGCATGTATTCGTTAAAATCTAGCAAATTGATGTGAAATATAGCATAAATGGATTCGAAAATTCTTTCGATTTCCAGTTAGAGGATACCCTAATCACCATACATTCCCTTTAACACGTAAATTGAACTTATACTAAGTACATTACTAAATAACCCTTGGAGGAAAGCATTTCAAGTGGTGGGAGTGGGTGTGGCAATTAAGTAAATAGTAAATAAAAAAAAACTCCCTCTGAAATGTATTTGTCCATAAATTGTTCATTCGTTTTTATGGAGATTAAAGACCGTTCTATCTTCGGAATTTTCCGGACAGTTTTAGTACTGACCAGACTCAATATTGATAAACTTCGGTCATTTAACTACAATCGGTATGTCAACGTGAGTATGCCACTTATTTACAATGTTTTTGTATAAACTTAGTCAAATTACTGTTTATGCTTGATAAAAGGAAGCCGTAATCAGTGCTTCCGCCACTAAACATCCGAGATGATCCATTACGTCCTACCTAGCCACATAGAAAAGTAATCGTTTTTTTTTTTTAATTTTCAGTAATGTCTCAAATCCAACTTTATAAAGCTGTTAGAACCTACTATCTAACGTTTTGTTGGTGATTTTCAAATCAAAGATCTTATTTTATAAACTAGAAGAACAAACAACTACATCAACAATCAATCAGCAAGTCAATCAAAAACTATTTCCAAAAACTGGTAATTCCGGGAAAGAGCTTATGAAAAGTGCTTTCTGATTTAGACATTGCTAAGGATGGTGAAACTTAAAGTGGATGTTGAAGCAACTATTAATATTAGGAAAAATTTTTAAAAAATAAATAAGCGAGTTGATATAATACGAACCACTGATTCCTATTGGTACGAACTTTGACGAATCATATGTTTTCATTATTTTTGAGAAATGATACACATTATCATAATATATATAATATAACACCATTTTTTGCTGTAATCTATCTCTGTTATATTTATTTAGAAATGAATCTAAATAATATCAATAACAAATGAAAACTTCGTATCGCTTTTAAATGGCTGGATACAGTTTATCCATTTTCCGATATATTATGGTCACGATGCTTTATCATAATCACGTTGATGTATCATAGTTACGTTAGTATATCATAATCACGTTGATATGCCATAGGCATGTTAGTATATCATAACTACGTTGATATACCATACTGATGTTGGTATATCATAATTACTCTGATATGTCATAGCCATGCAAGTATATCATAACTACGTTGACATATCATAATTATGTTAATATATAATAGTCACGTTGATATATCAGAGTCATGTTGGTATACCATAATCACTATGATATGCCATAGCCATGTTGGTATATCATAGCCATGTTAGTATATCATAACTACGTCGATATATCATAATCATGTTGGTATATCATAATCACATTGATATATCATAATCATGTTGGCATATAATAATTCCTTTGATATGTCATAGCCATGTTAATATAATAGGCATATTAGTATATCATAACTACGTTGATATATCATAATCATGTTATTATATCATAATCATGTTATTATATCATAGTCACGTTGATATATCAGAGGCACGTTGATATATAATAATCACTATGATATGTCATAGCTAAGTTGGTATATCATAGCCATGTTGGTATATCATAATCACGTTGATAAATAATTCCTAATGAACCGCCCCCTTAAGTAAACCCTTCATCAAATCTCAACACTAACGTAATGTACTTGCAATAACCCTTATCTCTGAGTGGCTTCCGGGCCTTTATAAGTGGTGATCACTGTGTAAAAAAAAAGAAAAAAAAGGTATAGCAGAATCACGTTGGTATATGATAATCACTATGATATGTCATAGGCAAGTTGGTACATCATAACCATATTAGTATATCATAGTTATGTTGATATATCATAATCATATTAGTATATCATAGACACCTTGATATATCATAATCACGTTGATATATCACAGTCACGTTGATATATCATAATCTCTTTGATATGTCATAGCCACGTTAGTATATCATTAATTCTTTCTTCTTCTGTCTCTACCTCAAGTTCTCTGTCTTTTTCCTTTGATAATTTATTAACCTCACTTTCCTTTTTCTCTTTCTATAGTTTTCTCTCTCTTTACATTTTTTGCTCTATGTCCTAACACTTTTCTCCCCCTCTCTTTTAACATATCTCCGCGTCTCTTTTATTATTTATTTTATTTCTCCTACTTCATCTGTATATCTTTCTCATCATATATCGTTATTTACATCTTTACTTTCCCTCTTGTACTTCTTTATTTATTCCCCCCCCTCTGCCTCCCCGTATCTCATCTAATTCTGCTTCTCTTTTCTTTTTGTTCAACCATCTTTTAATAGTCTTTGACGATATCAAATCTTCTTTATATCCAAAATGCACCCGATTACCTCCCTTTTTCTCTTTTCTTTTCTCCTCTTCATCCGTTCTCCGCCTCCTCACCCACCACCATTCCATCGACGTTGTTGTCCATAATGTAATTACGCAATGTCGTTATCGTCAATTTCCAAAGAATCCTTCAACCCTCGAGCATCTTTACTTGATAGGATCCCTATGGTTTTCAAATCATAAAGCCCCCCCTCTCTCTACCCTCTATTTAAAACGAAGCTACTAATTCCAGTTAAATAATTATTGTCATCGCTTGAGGAAAAATCGAGGCGGTCAACTACCCTCTATCAAACACATTCTCCCTCTGTCACTGTTGGAGTCAACCAGCAGTGACAAACAACATAAGAGGGAGTGGGAGGAGACTGATCGTATCGGTCTACGCTTCTCATCGTTATGATAAAGACAATAATTTTAAACGTTACGTGTGTATTTGAAAGGCAGGTGAGTGTCAATTCGTTAAAGCATGTCCTATTCATTGTGCTCCTTCTTTTTCGAGCGACAATGACTCTGAAAGAGTGCCTGCCTTATAGACAGACTAAAGTGAAACAGGAGTTGCGTAATCAACAGCAGCGTGTTTTCCTTTTAAAATCTTTGAATAAAGGCTTTCGTTGTCTAAATTATAAAACATTGTTTGGCCTCGTTCCGTCTCTAAAGGTAAGAGATACGCCCTGGAACTGCAGCAGGGTTTTCTCCTGGTGCAACATCGCTTAGTTCCAAAGCAAGAAGAAATGCAAGATGTTCAGAAGAAGTACTAGGATACTCGAAAAAATAATGGATATTCTTTAGCATTTTAGGTTCCCCTAATAATTCTTAGCATCCAGTTAACCATAATATACCAATCGAAAACCCAAAAGACTAAATATACTAACAAAATTTCTTTCATAGAACTGCCTGCCTTTGGAAATCAACACAAAAGGTTTTTTTCCAAATGTCTACAACATTATTGCTTTCAAGTCCAATGTAAACAAGTTCTTTTTGAGCCGGCCTGTTATATAATTAAATCCTTCCATATTTTCCCCCATTACCCATCTTCACGGTATTGTGTCACCGACCTCCTGACACTCATTATTCTTATCCTCGAAAGGACTTCGGGCCTTAATAAGCATTGTAAAAAATAATAGAAGTAGAGATACCTATTGATTCTGATTCTTTTGGAATTTATTGTTTTAATCCACAATTTCATGTGAATTTAAAAAGAAAAAAAACAAACAATATATTATGAATACTTAGACGAAGTGTTCCTAAATATTAAACCAAACGAAACTAACAATGATGCTGCAGTTTTACTGCCATTTTTAAATTTATCTGTATAACATTTCTTTTAATAAGTATGTCCATTCCATATTCCCCCGGAAACTACTGGTTCGATCAGACTGAATTTTTTGTATGGTCCTTTGTTATAATATGTAGGCAACTAAGTATCATGACCCCCCCTTCGACAGAGGTTAATAAGTAATAATAATTGTCAAATGTTCACTCATGTAAGTACTGACCAGGTTCAATGCTGCTTAACTATTAACCATTATTAAAGTGAATTTATCAAACAATGATAATATTTTATAATTTCATATTGATTTATTACAAAATTAAAGAATACCAATTTAGATATAGGATTTCTAAATAAAGATGCCTGTAATATAAGCAGGTTTATTTAATTATATTAAATATTGTAAATAAATAAATATATAAATAATAATAAATTATATTAAATATTATAGATAATAATAATAATAATAATAATAATAATAAATTACAAATTATATTAAATATCATAAATAATGAATTATAATGACAATAAAAATAATAAATTATAAATTATGTTCAATATTATAAATAATAATAAATGATAATAATAATAATGATTATAATAATAAATTATAGATTATATTTAATATTATAAATAATAATAATAATAATAAAAATAATAATAATAATTATTATAATAATAATGATAATAATAATAATAATAAATTATGAATTATATTGATATTAAAAATAATAAATATTATGGTTGGTGCAAAAACAATATCGTTTTCTCACATATGTTCCTTTTATATATGATTCTGAATTTATATATATATATATATATATATATATATATATATATATATAGCCATGTTATATATCATTTTGTGCTATTCATTATCGTTCTCAATCTCTTCATTCATTTTTTGCAGGCTTTCGACAGCATGGACAAAATTCAAATCTGCACGATTTTCTTATTCCAGTTCAAACTAGGCAGAAAAGCTGCAGAGACAGCTCGTGATACCAATGATGCGTTTGGTTCAAGAACTACTAACGAACGTGTGGCACAACGGTAGTTCAGAAATGGTGAGAGCCTCGAAGATGAAGACGGTCGCGACCGGCCGACTGTGGTTGATAATGAACATTGAAAAGCCTTAATTGAAACCGATTCTCGCAAAACCACACGAGAAGTTATTGTTGAACTCGAGGTCGACCACTCAACAGTTATTAGTCATTTAAAGAAAACAGGTAAATCAAAAAAGTTCGATAAATGGGTGCCGCATGAATCGAACGATAATAAAAAAAATCGTTGTTTTGAGGTGTTTTCCACGCTCCTTATGCGCAACAAAAACGACCCATTTCTCGAGCGGATTGTGAAGTGTGATGAGAAATGGATCCTCTACGACCGGCGATGTTCGGCACAGTGGTTGGATCCCGAAGCCGAAATTGCACACAAAAAAGGTTATGATGGCTGTTTGATGGTCTTCGGCTGGTCTCACCAATCACAACTTCTTGAATCCAGGCAAAACGATTACGGCGGAGAAGTACTGCCGACAAATTGATGAAATGCACCAGAGGCTCTAACGTATTTGCCCGAGATTGGTCAATATGAAGAGACCAATTCTCCTCTATGACAACGCTCCTCCACATGTTGCTCAACTGACACGGCAGAAGCTGAACGAATTGGGCTACGAGACTGCCTCATCCACTAGATTCACCGGGCCTCTCGCCAACCGATTATCACTTTATTAAACTTCTCAACAACTTGCTGCGTGAAAAATGCTTCAGAAGCCGAGCTGATGCCTAATTCATCTTTAATAACTTCATCGCTTCCAGAACTCCGGATTTCTATGCTGATGGAATAAATAAAGTTGTTTCTCGATGGAAAACATGTGTCGAATCTAATGGTTCTTATTTTAATTAATAAATTTTATTTTAAATGGAGTTCTGATCTTTTGAAATTAAACGTCAAAAAACGATATTAATTTTGCACCAACCTTATAATAATAATAATAATAATAATAATAATAATAATAATAATAATAATAGTAATAATAATTATAATAATTATAATAATAATAATGAATTATAAATAATATTACATATAATTAAATATATTAAAATTAAATACCACAAATCCATGAAATCGTAAAGAAACGCCCAATTGTTTCTGCAATTCGATGATATTTGTTACAAATAAACTTTAGTCTATGCCTGACTTGTCAGCCATGTTTCTAGCTATGAACGCTCAACTTTATAATAATATATTCCAAGTGTACACCTCTGTATTGTAAGCACATTTAAACACAACTAGTTTGCTTATGGTGGCCTCTTCTGTTCAGAAATAATTTGGTTATTGTTTGTGTATATATTATTTGATGCTGCCAAACAGATGATAATCTAGAAGGTTCATGTCTATTCGAACACTTTTACTGATAAGACAATCACGAAAGTGTTTCAGCATATCATTGAACGGCGGAAAAACTAAATCGCTTAGTTAATTAGTATTGACAAGATAGACATAAAATAAAGTTTATTTGTATCAAATATCAAGAGAATATTGTGAATTTTATCAGATTGGTGCGAAAGATTTTTCCGGTTTATAGATTAAGTATTTCAAAACCATTATAATTTATGTTATACATATTGTTATTACTAAAACCTATCACCATCGATAAATTATAATTTTTTTTCCAGATTATTAAAACGTCATTCATATTTTTATTGCAATATTCTCAGTCTTGTTGATCCGAAAACTACCTTTTTTTTTAAACAGAAAGGGAGGGAATCTTCTATCATAATAATGCTCGTCCTCACTACAGACCAAAGATTTACTAAGAGAATTTTATTAGGAACTATGCCTCATTCTACATATTCTCTTGAATTATCTTCTTAGGATTTTCACTTATTTTTAGGATTAAAATATTTAAATGGATTTAGGTTAATATAAGCTATAATTTATAAGAAATAAATATTTAAATTTTTTTTTTTTTCATTTTCAAGAAAAAACTTTAAATCAGAGAAAAAATTTTGCACCAACCTAATATTAATAATTTCATAGGTTGCATTTTGGATCACCCTCTATTTTAGAGAGGAAGGGATGCTTTTAACAGGGTCACAAAAAAACAGCAAAAAAACATGTAATTCCTTACTTGGCATTTTACTTTATGTACATTTTGTTGCCATTTAAAATATTATCTTTCATCTAGCAATTAATAATATAGATATAAAATTTTCAATGATTTTTGTTTTAAAGTGCAACAGAATGTACATTACATAAACTAAATCCAAGGTAATTTTTTGATTTAATTTAAATTAAATTATTATACCTTACTTTGTAAAATTTATAAAAGTGCACTTTGAAGATAAATAAATTTCAAATTGAATCTTGTACCTTTATTTTTAAAGCCTATAGTAAAAACAATTTTCATGCCTTGGATGAAATGCTTTTCTAATTGTATATATATGCATATAGATATGTGTATGTATATATACGCGTATATATACATATTCTGGATTTGACCTTTACTCCTGACCTGAGATGGAACACGTACATCAAATCTGTTGCCAAGGCTGCTGGAAAAATGGTGAGGTCGGTCTACCGCTCCAGTAGATATCTCACTTCTGATGCAGTTCTCTACTTGTATGAGAGTCAAGTACGTCCAAGGATGGAGCACTGTTGCCACATCTTGGCAGGAGCTGTTAGAAGTATCTTATCCTGCCTTGGCAGGGTTCAAAATAGACTTTATGGCCTAGTGGGGAATGTTCTTCCCTGCAACTTCTTTTCGTAGAAGAGACGTTGCAAGTTTATTTCTGCTTTCTCGTTATTTTCATGGCAAGTGCTCGTCAGAGCTTCAATCTGTAGTTCCTTCTGGGCTGACTTTCACATAAAAAAAATCGTCTAGCTGAAACCACTATCAATAATTTCCCCCACTGTTTATCTGTCCTTAAACGTAACGTAGATTCCATGAACACACACACACACACACACACACACACACACACACACACACACACACACACACATATATATATATATATATATATATATATATATATATATATATATATACATTTTTAGTTTTTATATCACTACTATATGTTAGGTTCAATATAATTGATAGGAAATTGTCTCTAAAATAATAAATACGTAATCTGCATGAATTATAATTCTCATATTTAAGCGTGTCTTACGACCAGGCAACGCCGGGTGGCTTGCTAGTAACTACTAAAAATATACAAAGAAAATTATAGAAGACAATACAACGCATAGACACAAACTGAAGCAATATAACTATGGAATAAGCAATGTAGATTCACTTTTGCTGAATACGATATTATAAATGATTAATCTGCATCGCTTTCTTCACCATTACATATATTAGTTACTTTCAATTCGTGCCTATCCATTACACCTCTGCATTGTATTGTATTCTATAAGTTTTTTTCTTTTATATACACACTACATAATGCTTTAAGCAAACTATTTTAACTTCTTACCTAAATATGTGTGGTAAATATGTGGGGTAACGGTGGTAAACGATACAGACTAAAATCTATTTGTTCCAAGTTTGAATTCATTTTGTTCCACAAAGATCACTTTCACTTAGGATGTTGGCAACCTTCACGTTGTTCCCCCCATCAGTACCCGATTAATTCTGACTAGAAAAATATCGGGGAAACCAAAGCCAACAATGGAATTATCGGATTGATACAATATAGTGATAATGGCCAAATATATGTCCGTTATAACGGAATGTGCATCGGGTGAAGCATATATGGCAAATGCGTGCAAGAGGAAGCAAACCATCCCACAGAAAACTACGGTGACACAATTGTTTGTGCAAACTGCAGCAGCAACAACCAATCCTTTATTTAAAACTTACAATGTGTGCATAAAGTAAAAAGGCGATAAGGCCAGTCAAGTACTCGCAATGGTTCGTTTTCTTAGAAGTACGAGCGAACATGGATGCATCCAGAAACGGGAAATCCTTCTCTAGCGTTTACCTAAAACGCAACTCAGAAAACGAATACAACAGACCGATTAAAAAATAAATAAATAAATAAAAGATAAAAAAAAAAAACTGCAGCAAACGAGAACATGCAAAATGTCAGTTTTCCAGTACTAAACAACACGTCCATGATGACATCATCTGAGCTAAACTGTTGGATAAACAAAACAATAACTGCATTAATAAATTCAAACACTTACATTACTGAAAACATTAAAAGCAATGGCAAGAAACTAAACGATTCAACCGATGCTAAATAATCTCTCAAGCAACTAAATAAGTAATTAACTCAAATGAATATTTTTACGTGACATAGTAAGTTTTGTAAATAGACTAGCGGGAACAGCTTTGCCCGGTCGTAAAATACGCTTAAATATATTTTAATTTGTCCAGATTTCGTATATATTATTATAGAGTCGTGATTTCAGAAGCTAAAAGAAAATATTTGGGTGCCATCAGCTAGAATCGAAACCAAAAACAACACTGAAGCATTCGAAGCTGGTGACGTTATCACTGTACCAACGTGACATACACACGAACTGTTTAAAAATCAACAATTAAAAATAAACTAAGATGAATATACAAAATGTATAACGATGTTTTAATTTTTCACCCATTTTTTTTTTTACGCGTAAGATTATTTTAACCGGCTGAAGACCCATAAAAGAATAGTCCGTAAAAAAACCAATCGTTCTGCGACTTTTAGTTTCGGAAGAGAGATAAAGTGTAAAAATATGGATATAGACAGACAGTCAGACAAACAGTGCTTTTTATATATTATATTCGGATTATGCCGACTACTGTCACCATTTTTGGATGCAATTCTCACGATGTTTCGGCCGATGCAACCTCCGACTTTTTTCAATTGTATCTTGTCGAATTCCGGAATATTTCTCTGCAACTTTTAATTTCAAAGGAGACAGAGTTTGAAAATATGGAGGCAGACAGACAGGCATATAGCCTTTTATATATTAGATTCATTATTTTCTCTAGTCTTTGTTGAACTTTATCGTGTTTTAATTAAAATATTATATTTAAGCGTATTATACGACTGGACAACGCTAGGCGTCATGCTAGTATATATATATATATATATATATATATATATATATATATATATATATATATATATATATATATATATATATATATAGCTTAACAGCGGTGGTATACCAGTTCGCGTCGCATCACCGAAGTTAAGTTCATGCTGGTCAGTAATAAAATGGCTTATTAATTTGTGAATTCCAGGTGCTGCATATGCTCTCCGCTTATTTCAACAATGTTTTTTGTTAGTCTTGGACTTCTGCTTGCCACCGGACCCAAGCAGTGCCGATTAAGGGGGAAGTGTGATTAGGAATTGCGAATCCCTTGCCTCATAATTTTAGTCGATGTAACTTCTGACCTTCTTTATGTGTATCTTAACAAACTCGTGATTTTGTTATGGTCGAACTCGGAAATCCACACGAAATTTCGAACGGAACATTTATTTCATCCACGGGGGTGGGGGTAGCGTGTTCTCGTTCCATTAAATATGACTGAATAGATGTCCTTATTAATTCGTAATTATATTTTGAGTTTCGTCTGCACTGAGGATTGAACCATGAAGCTCCAGAAGTTTAAAGTTTACAACTGAATTTTACTAAGTACTCTATCCACTACGTTATGGGTCCTTGCGGATTATTCCAGTATGAATTCTAGGAACCTAAAGGAGCTCGGAGGTTACATCGACCGAAACCTTATGAAAATAACACTTCATATGAAAATTGTTTATTTTTCCACAGTTGCAGTTGCAGTAAGAATAGGTGAAAAGTTTCTAGACTTGGAATTGGAAAGACTCTTTTTGAAGCTCACTAGTGATTGACCTTTCATTCAGTTGTGATTAAATGCATATTGATTTTTCTGTCCGAATTCTAACTGTCAAAACCTGGATTCTTTGACCTGTCTGCGGTTAGAAAAATATCTTTGTTATTGACAATTTTAAGAAACAAACACGAGATAGAGATTTGGTGCTATGCCTTTTTAGACGATGTTAAAAATCATCTCAGTCATTCTTGACCTCATCTGAACCTTGTTGACATAGCTGTTGCCAGAGGGCGTGATTATTGTCTTTTAGTTACGAAGTGCTTTAGGTAAGTTTGTAATAAAAAGAAAAAGGTGGCCAACCTGCAGCTATTTATTTTCAGTTTGCACTTTTATGAAGAGGAAACTAGAAATGATGAAGTATGTCTGTTTGCTTCAAACAAAGAGTCAAGATGACTGAGGAAGAAGTGATTAGAGATTCGCAAAATGTATAAGAAACGAATTTATTGATATTTTGATAGCATCTGTCGAAGAAACATCTCTTGCATAGATTAATGCAATGATCACAAAGGACATAAAACAAATGATGAGGTTGGCTACACGACCCCCCCTTTTTTGTAGAGATGCAACGATGAAGTTAGAAAGATGTATAGAATGATGGGATAAATGGAATGTAGATGTAAGGATGACAGAAATAGGTACGAAAAGATGGAGAGTGGAATGTATAAATAGAAGATTAAAATAAATAGATGGGGTTAAGGAATAAGATAAAGAGATGGATAGTTTCCAGACATTTTTTGTACAGACATTTCAAATTATCGTTTAGTAGTGAAAATCCAGTATGTTATTGCTATACGCGTTATGAGACACCTGACCAATTTTTAAGATTTCAGGTTCAAATGAACAGCTACAACATGAATTGGAATACACCTTACTATGTTGTGTTGCGGGCTGTAACAGAGCACCAAAACAAAGGTGTTGAATAGCAGGTGTACATATCGTACACATATAACGGACGATGAGACATTTATATAACGAGATGATACACAGTTCATATTTATAATAGGAGCTTGATATAAAGAAAGATGTAGACAGTTTTTAAAACAGTGAGAAAGGAACTAATTATTAGTGATAGGGATACCGTTAACACTTTTGAGGAGAGGAACTGACAGTTAACACTTTGTAAAGACGAATCACAAAACACATTACCTTCCAGGTTGAATGATGACAAATGATATTAATTCATTCCAGCTGGGTGAGATGATCAGGGGTGCGAATGCCTTGCAGAACTATATTGTATTTCCTCCCTTTCTGGTCGCTTCAAAAAGTGTTCGGCTAACTGTCAACTCAACTCGAACTTCTCTCTCCGAATTACTCTCTCACTACTAACTAACTCTGACTCGACTTCTGAATATATTGTATAACTATCTTTCTTTGTGACGTCAGAACATGCTAGACATGTGATTCTTCTTACGTGGATTTACATATTGCATATGCCTGGACACGTTTTCGGCCACACAAAGAAAATTCCTAAATTGAAATTTTCATTCTCCTAACTCTGACATAATTAATATATTTAGTTATTTCTAAACACAATGGACGATTGCTCCACATTTCCGGATTGCAATATGTATTCTTTTCAGATTTTGATTACTGGGTTCGTTTCTAGACTTTTTATTTAATAAATATTATTTTCAATCCGATTTACGTTATTTCCTTAGTTACTCGGATCTGTCCTCTTCAATATGCAGTAACTAAAGCTTGATGGTCACAAAAATGCAATCTAGACGTGAGGAAATTTAAAAGAATTACATGCAATAAAATTATGTTTTAAACTTAGAAAACATGCCACAGAAGCATATGGAATGCATAAGACTGCTTTTGGACCATCCTGCATGAATCAAGTATCAGTTTCCGAGTAGCATAAGAGAGTGAAGAATGCAGGGCGTGTGTGAGGTATTAGAGCAAGTTTTGTGGAGTAAGGAACTTAGAACACCAGAGTTAACTGGCCAAATAAAGAATTTCATGGATACGAACATGATATAGAGACAATTAGTGCACAGTTTGATGTTAGTGTAGGTATTGTACCCACAATTATCTGCGAAGAACTGAAGAAGATGATTTGCGCGAAGTTTGTCTCAAGGGTGCTCCATACTTGTTGCAGAATATTTGACCAAGATTGGCATCAATACAGTTGCTTACCCCCTATACTATAGACATTGTTTCCTGTGAAGTTATTCCCTAAGCTCAAGGAAAACCTTAAAGGCTATCGTTAAAGGACAATTGAGATTAAAGAAGCTGTGACGAGTATTATTGACATGCTTATACGAGACGACTTCCGTGGGTCCTTACAAAAGTTGTTGCAGCGGTACAATAAGTGCAATTGAGCCGGATGACATTGCTTCGAAAAGGACTAGAGTTTCATGTGTGTACTATCGATAAAATTGCCCATACGCAAAAAAGTTACGTTTCATTTAAAACTGAACTCGTTTCGAATTTTTACACAAAGAAATTTGTAGGAAGCGTGCGAGAGAAAACGAAATTAAGCATTCCCGAGCAACACCGACTAAATTATCTAGAACACATCTCTCTCTTTCTTTCTCTCTCTCTCTCCATATATATATATATATATATATATATATATATATATATATATATATATATGCATGCACACACACACACATACACACACACGCACATTTGTGTATATATATACATATACATATATATATATACATACATATATATATATATATATATATATATATATATATATATATTTGTACACAAACACGAAGAAGTGTTTAAATCCTATTCATTACACTAGGAGATAAACGACAATCGACACACGGCCACAGATAATCTGGAATGCTGTGAATAATTCGGACAAAGGGCGAAACCTAAAACTAATTAGGACAGTTTAACGTCGTTTGCTTTTTAACAGATTACCTGCGTCTTGATAAATAGAGAATTAATTAAAGCACAAAGGTTTTTTTTTAGAATCCGTGACGACAGTTACGATAACGAAAAAAGTTGTTATAACCCCGAGTGCTTGTTCTTGATGGTTCCTACAGACGCCGATTAGACAAATAAGTGAAAGGACATTTCTAAAGATGTACCGTAATTCCTGTTGATAAGAGACCTAAAAGCGATGTCGTAGGGTCAACGTCGAGGATAGAAGCTCATTCTTCAACCCGATAAGGCTCTCCGATGGGAGACAATATAGTGTAGACAAGGTTATGTGTTGATGTGAACTTTAAAATAAAGACCAATGTATATATTATTTGTTTAAAAGCCAATATACGTGTCTGCTTGACGTAACGCAAAATCTTGCAAGCAAAACGCGTACCTTGCTTTTTAGTTTAAAATCGGCATCGAAACATGTTAAGTGACGCACTTTCCTCTTCCCTGCAACCTCTTTTCTACAGAAGAGACCATGCGAGCCTGCCTCTGTTCTATCGTTATTTTAATGGCAAGTACCTGTCTGAGCTTCAAGTTATGCCCTCCTCTGCCAAACTTTCAAAAAACCAGTCGACTAGTCACAAGCATTATCAA
The DNA here is from genome assembly GCF_053919585.1 of Euprymna scolopes. NCBI lineage: Eukaryota > Metazoa > Mollusca > Cephalopoda > Sepiida > Sepiolidae > Euprymna > Euprymna scolopes. The sequence continues at coordinate 22,996,496 of NC_136484.1, read as the reverse complement.
CAATTTCCCCCACTCCTTATCTGTGCCTAAATCTAAATGTAGATTCCATCAACAAATTTTCTTTCTTTGAACTGCCCGCCTGTAGAACACTGTTCCGCTGACGTGCTTTCCGACCGACTGCAATATGGTTCCCTTCAAGTCCAATGTAAACAAGTTCTTATTGAGCCATCCACTTAAGCAATAAAATTCACTCAATTTACACTATTAACGATTTCTACATTATCACATTATATTTATTAACCCTTATTCTCGAATGGCCTTCGGGCCTTGATAAGTTGTGAATCTCTTGTAAAAAAAAGAAAAGAAAAAAATAGTTTTCCGGCAAGAAGCTTCAATTGGTGTTAGTGAGAGGAAGCCTGTAAACAAAGAGAAAGTTAAACAATGAAGTCAGACTTATTCAGTCGCCAGGATGGAACTTGGAATAAAATCTATTACTCTATAATAATAAAAAAGTATAATTTTTTAGACCATCACAAATGATAATAATTTCTAAATGAAAAACTTAATTGCTGACGTCAATATATGAATTGATGTGGATATTTCAGTAATATATGTCAAGATGAGTCGTAATTGCTAACACTCAAGAAAACTAATTGTTTCTATCATTATATTGCTGTAACGTGTACATGCGATGTTTTGTATTAATCAAAGTTAATAGAATTGTTAAATTTTTATTAAATGTTTCAACATTTATTTCCCAAATTATACATGGCATATCAAATATGAATTATAATTTTGATCGTGACTCTGGCAAACGACACCGATTCAAAAGCTGGCTGCGCCAAATCTGAATCCAGTTCGTTTCAGAGAAATACTTTCATCAAATACACAGCTGAATTTTTTTACAACTTCCTGGAAAGTGGATTAATAGAATAACGACTACAAATTAAGTAAAAATACACACATATAAACACACATAAACACACACACAATGACGGTCTTTTTATTTGAAAAATTTTTATTACTAAAAGTAATCTATATAATTTTTTAGGGCGACAGTTATAGTAAGTGGACAAAATAAACTAATAACATATTTTTCCAGTGAAGGGCCACTTGTGTCTTCAGTCTATGTAATGTTTATATTGATACAAAATGAATGTTTACGAGCAAATAATAATGAGAAAATAAAAGAAAATGGAGACATTTAAAATTCACATGAAACATAAGAACAAAACCATTTACTGTGTGCAGTATTAATAGGCACACTGCAATAAATAAGTGTTTTTTGTTCTTATGTTTCTGGGAATTTTAAATATCTCCATTTCCTTTTATGAACATTTTTCCTTATTAAATCTTTTTCCATCACATGAAATGAAAAGGTTCTTTTTTCTGAGGAATATACTTCTGTATCTGACGAATTGTTTGGTGGTTTTCTGCTATTCCACGAAACACGTATAACACGTACGCAATGAAAAATATGAGTAAAATTTTATAAGTGAGAATTAAATGACGTCTAGTTTTGGAATGCTGACTAACGATATATATATATATATATATATATATATATATATATATATATATATATATATATATGTATGTATATATATATATATATAGGTGTTTTTCAAAGTGTTTTTAACATGTTTTATTAACGTGCTCTTATATATATATATACATATATATATATATATATATATATATATATATATATATATATATGTATATGTGTGTGTGTGTGTGGTGTGTGTGTAGATATATATTTATTTATATATACGTACGTATAAATATATACGTACATATAAATATATATATATATATATAATAATATATATCTATATTTAAATTACTTTTATCTTACATGTATACATATATAAGAGTTATATATATATATATATATATATATATATATATAAAATATGTACATATATGAAAAAATACGCATAAAGTGCGCTTGAAAACCATATACAACGTAATATTAGGAAAATAAACAAATATTTTACTTGTTTGAAATTTATCACAAATATATTTCAGAGGTATCCTCCATCTTAAAAAAAAGAAACAATACACTGAAGATGGAGTATACCTCTGAAATATATTTGTGATAAATTTCAAACAAGTAATATATTTGTTTATTTTCCTTATATTACGTTGTGATTTGGCTTTCAAGCGCACGTGATGCGTATTTTATTTTATTCAAATAAAAAAAAACGTTTCTATTTAACTGTAATTCTTTGACGATATATATATATGCATATATATACATATTTTATTCGAATATCACGTGTGTTTCCTCGACATTCATTCTACTAACCACAAAAACAAAAAAATCCCACTCCTTTACTGTTGAGTTTTTTAGATGCTGCAATATATCCTACAGTAATCATTATTTCCATCCAGACTGGAATTCTCTTCTTATTTTCTGCTCCCCTGATTGTACAAACATGCATGAAATTAAATGTAATGTAAAAAAACATCTCGCTGATCAACTTCCCACAATCTCCTGTTAGACACGATCGCAAATAATAACTTCTTACGTTCAAAGTGACAATAAATTCTTGTTTGGGCCGGAAAAGAGAGAAAAAAGTGTAAACTGGCTTTAATTCTAACAAACATCATGGATGTTTATATAAAGCCATCGAGTGACGTGTATGCTGCTAGTACGTATATGAAAATGAGATGAGTTAACGAATCTCATTTTATCTTTGTGAAGAATAAAGACATGGATGGTTGAATAACACATAAGTTATTGATGTGCACCGTGTAGATGTTATCGCTAACGCTACTTGGCCTTACCTGAATGAAGTTGGATTGTCTACATCAGATATGGGAAAGTAGATTCAGTGGCAATAAGATCGAGCCATGATTACATCAGAACGAATCGAGCATCGTTGTCAGATGCTGTGGCAAAACGCCGGTTAAATATCGGTAAAATCGCGAGGTATTGCTGTAGAGTCTCGTGGAAAAAATATATAGTGTAGTTCCTGAATCGAACAGACTTCAGTTTATGTTCTATTAATAAAGAATTCAATCCTACCGTTTTTCAGCATACATGCACGCAAATATGCTTATGAAAATATACCCGTCTTAGTCCCCATCTCTCTTGTTTTTCTCTCTCTCTCTTTTCACACACACACACACACACACACACACTATTTCTGTATATATATATATATATATATATATATATATATATATATATATATATATATATATATAAAGAGAGAGAGAGAAAGATAGGAGGGAAAAGAGAAAGCTGTATATATATACATGTGTTACATGGAAAGGCTGTCCCCTTTCCATGTAAATGAAAAGAACATTAGATAAGTGAAAATGAGATTAGGATAAGCCGAGACTCGAACCTTGTAAGCAAAGTTAAGAATTGAAATGTTAGAATTTTAGTCTATTGATAAATTGTATTAGGAATAGTTAGATAGTGTTTATATCGTAAAAAGGATTGATTGTTCATTCTGTTCGGTATCTCAATGTTAAAAAGGTCAGCCAAAAAGAATGAACAATGCAAATAAAAATATATTGTTAAAAATAGGTTAGAGTCATATGTTGAGAGTTCTTTTGTTGTTAAAAGCATGTGCATAGCTACGTGAATTGGTCACGTTTTGAAAACACACCTCTGACGTCATAGCGAAGGGAAATTCTCAATATAGGAGCTAGAGTTAGTCAGTCAGAGAGTTAGTCAGAGAGAGAAAGAGAGTTGAGAGTCAGTCAGTTGGTAGTCAGTGGTCAGCTGACCCTTTGGAAGCAAAGGGTAGAAGATTAATCATGTAGATCCAAATTTGAATTCCTAACGTCATCATCATTTGACCGGTTCAATGAATAAAGAATCATCTTTGTGTTTTTGTAAAACTGTTGTCATGTGTCATCTTTCAACACTCAAAAGCTAACGTGCTAATCATCTCATAACGAACATTGTGTAACACTTACAAGATTATGTATCTCCCCTTCTTCTGTGATAAAAACTTGTATACATCTCCATATATGAAGTCCCAAGCATCCCAGAGCTGTATAAATGTCTTTCTCCCTCTCATCATCATTACCTCCATTATAAATGTACCCGTTATATATGTCCCCGTCATCTCTTAATATGTAACCCTATTCAACACATGCATATATATATATATGTGTGTGTGTGTGTGTGTCATTCAAACAGTACCGTGTTTGAATATATGGTTAACTGGCAGTTTTCGTCATTTAGAACTGCTTTAAAGTTTCACCGCTCACCGATTTTCGACCAAATATGAAAAAATAATCACAGTTTATAGATCACCTTGTCAGCTATATCGTGAAATTTTTTTTCAATTTTTTTTTCCGTAAAACAGAAAAGTTGATAAATTTTCTGATGTTCAAAATCGTAAAAATATATAAAGAAGCGAGGGACCCTATTTATGACTGGTTTCCATAGCAACCACGTCGCTTCAGTGACTACTATTGCTACTAAATCACTGCTGTGGCGGAAAGAGAAGTAACAAGTGAAATAGAGAGAATGAAACGGATATAATGGGGGATTTTATTGGAAGCAGACGAGTGCTGTACATTTTTTAATACATATGTGTTTATGGGGGCAAAAAATGATTGAAATTAAACAAAGAACAAGAGAATTTATTGGAAGCCTGGAGAAATCATAGATTACAATAGAAAAACGAACGAAACGTGATATGTTTAAGCTTAAACATGGAAAAGTAAAGCGCTAGTTGTAAATACTGGAAATGAAAAGGACAAGATATTTATTTAAAAAATAATAAATTTATAACTTTAAATATTGCAGAATTAATAAGAATAAATAATTAATCAATAATCATTATGTATATATTATATAATTTATAATTATATAATTATATACTATAATAATATATAATTTATATTTTATAATCAATTAAGAATGGATTATATAACATTCCTAATTAAAAGGACACGATATTATAGTAAAAAATATAATGAAATTATAACTTGAAATATTGCAACATTAAGAATTATATATATATATATATATATATATATATATATATATATATATATATATATATATAATTGACAGACGTGTTTTTAAATATTCTCTCCAGTATTTTTCTTTTAATGATTTGGAATTCATTCTATTTGCGCCTTTTTCCAAGGAACTCTGCCTTTTGGATTATTTTGAACCATTTGGAATTTACCCATTGGATTGAAATTTTAAATTCGACCGTTTTGGATTTTACCATTTTTGGATTATTACCCTTCACCGGACTATCCATTCATGTGAAACCTTTTTATTATTTTTCTTTTGCCTCCTGTTCCCCTTACCGCACCCTTTTTTTTTAACCAAGTAAGATCTGTGACTTACTTGTAGTTTCATTAAATACTTTTATATGCAAAATCCGATCCTGCATTTTGCTCATTCCTGCCCTCTGATGAGAAGGAGAGTATTTCTTCGAAACTCCGCGGATTAAGAACTATCCACTTATCTTGTGTTTCCTTTTTTAAAATTAAATATTAAACTCTTTTTCAAGATGTCTTTTAACATGTTTTATTAATCATTTGTTCATATATATATATATATATATATATGAAATAAAATGGAGGTGGAAGGACCTGGATACTCAACGTTTCGCCCGATTTATGCGGGCTTCTTCAAGAGGGATGGTCATTGACGAGAGAGTCGGAGGATTGGGGCTATATATAATGATGGGGGAGAGCAGCGTGTTTTCCTTATGTAAATTAGATGTCATATATACATGTATATACATTTTATGAGAGAAGAACTAATTAGAGTAAACTAGTGTAGTGGATTACGTCTAAAAGATAAAATATCGTAGAGATTAAAAATTGTGTTTGGAAATATAGCGGTGATAGATTAAATAAATAAAATGACACGAGATTACGAAAGAATCGTTTTTTTTTTTTTTTTTTTTTTTTGACCATCCCTCTTGAAGAAGCCCGCATAAATCGGGCGAAACGTTGAGTATCCAGGTCCTTCCACCTCCATTTTATTTCATATCGTCGGATTTAATCCAGCTCAACAATCATACTGTCGGAATGGAAGGACAACTTTACAAAAGAAAGCTGCGTAAATATACTAACACACTGATCGCAGCTCACTCCAACACAAACAGGAGTTCTTTCTTACAACGATGCATTGACGAGAAGGTCATTCCCAAATGTACCAATAAGATCTTCCAATCCTCCCACCATATTTTCCCTGAGCACATTGAGCAGTATCTAAGCACATCAGCACAAACTCTTAGAAACAAAGCAACTTATTTACGAACTATTGCCAAATCACTAGCAGACGATCTACACATGAACCACTCTATTTCTAGGAATACAACCTCTAAAATTAAACGACGGATTATATCTTTCAACTCTACCCACAACAGAAAACTTAACAAAAAACTATCCAATCTAATCTCCAACAGCAAATGGGGTTCTATTGGACGACCAAAACTCATACAAAATCTTACAAACCGGCCACTATCAAACACCGAGACAGAAGCCCTCAGCCTTGGTTTAAAATTTGCAACGGGAATCTATCCAAAGATAACAACCAACACAATCGCTCGAAACTATAAACACGAAGATACCGACTTTATGAAAGGTTTCATCCAGGGTATAATATCCACGACCACCGCCCAAACCAGGGATATTACCCTACCAAAACGATACATAAATGCATTATCACACATGGCTAACGACCATAATATTATCGTCTCACCTGCTGACAAAGGTGGGGGGATTGTAATAATGGAAACAACTGAATACAAAAATAAAATACTTCAACTATTACAAGATAAACACACATATGAAAAAACTACCTCCGAAATAATACATAAAGAAATTGACAAATTTAACAAATCTTACAAGAAATTAATACATAATGATAAAATATGGACTACCTATATAGAATACCATCCTAAAATCCCGACCTTATATGGTTTACCCAAAACACATAAAAATAATAATCCAATACGCCCAATCATCTCTGGCATTGGCAGTGCCACCCATAAGATAGCACGAGCGATCACAAAACTCCTAACGCCATTATTGGGCACAATTAACAATTCCCATATAAGAAACTCTGGCGACCTTCTTAATAAGATAAAAAACATAGATATGAAAAATAAAACCATGAATAGTCTCGATATAGAATCTTTATACACCAATATCCCTACCAAGAAATGTCTCAACCTTCTTTCAAAACACTTAAATAAAATAAAAATTAAATTACCTTTGCCGATAGATAATATAATTAAAATTATAAGTATATGCATTGACATGACATATTTCACATTCGATGGACTCTGCTATAAACAAAAATTTGGACTGCCCATGGGTAACCCTCTAAGTGGGGTTTTGGCATGTCTATTTTTAGAATTCATCGAAACCGGACCCATGAAATATAAATTGCCCAAGGGTACCTCCTACTATAGATATATTGATGATATTTTAATTTTTCTCCCTATATCTTCCAAAATAGAGAATATCACTGATAAATTAAACAAGATTGAACCCACTATTAATTATACGTATGAAAGAGAAAATAACAACTCCATACCTTTTCTGGACATCAACATCATAAATAACAATGATCATTTAAGTTTTAAAGTCCATCGGAAAGTCACGAATAAAAATGATTACATACACTTTTACTCTCATCACGATGATAAAGTAAAAAGAGGTATTCTAATAGGATTTTTTCTTAGGGCCCTGAGAATATGTAGTGAAGAATACATCGTGGAAGAATTTGAGTATATCGAACGTACATTCATGAACTTGCAATACCCTCAACATTTTTTGGCAAATACAAAAAGAAAAGCACTAAAAATTTACCGAAACCGAGAACATTCCTTAAATAGCCAGATACACAACAGACAATTAACATTACCAACTAATAAAAACAACGACACAATATATAAGAACCTAAATAAGACAGGCATTCAAATAACAAAACTAAACTCTTTAACAATTAGGGATCTAACACGTAAAATTATAACTAACACCAACATTAACACCAAAGCCGGAATATATTCCATACCCTGCATTGATTGTGGAAAAATATACGTAGGAGAAACTCAACGTAATTTAAATAAAAGAATATATGAACACAAAAGAGATGTAAAAAACAACAATACACTCAACGCCATATTTTGTCACATCATGGAAAACGACCACCATTTTGATTTTAACAAAGCAACTTTCCTTAAACACATACATAACAGATCCACACGACGTTTAATTGAGTCAGCTATAATCTCCCATTCCAGCAAAATAATTAAGCAAAGAAAAGGTTTTCTCCACGTTGCTCCCTTTCTGTCGAAAATAATTATCAAAGAAAACAACTTAGACACCGGTTAAACGCGAAAAAAAAAAAAAAAAAAAAAATTCGTAATTTCACTTAATTTTATTTTTATTTTACTTATTTACTGTATTTTATCATTATCTATTTTTAGACTCCATTTTATCACCTCCTATTCTTATTTTTAGATACCATCTTTTAAGTTACTGCGCTATTTTATCCCAATTCAATTATTTCTAATTTAAAAAAAAAAAAAAAAAAAAAAAAACGATTCTTTCGTAATCTCGTGTCATTTTATTTATTTAATCTATCACCGCTATATTTCCAAACACAATTTTTAATCTCTACGATATTTTATCTTTTAGACGTAATCCACTACACTAGTTTACTCTAATTAGTTCTTCTCTCATAAAATGTATATACATGTATATATGACATCTAATTTACATAAGGAAAACACGCTGCTCTCCCCCATCATTATATATAGCCCCAATCCTCCGACTCTCTCGTCAATGACCATCCCTCTTGAAGAAGCCCGCATAAATCGGGCGAAACGTTGAGTATCCAGGTCCTTCCACCTCCATTTTATTTCATATCGTCGGATTTAATCCAGCTCAACAATCATATATATATATATATATATATATATATATATATATATATATATATATATATATATATATATATATATATATATATATATATCCGAATAGTCTTGAAACAATTGTAACTAACGATGAAATACACTATTTGTTGTTATCAATCTATTCCTTGATGTCTTGAATTTGTTAAAACAATATATATATATATATATATATATATATATATAATGTTTAAAGTAATTTAGAACCTCTGCAGATGCTCGATTAGTTAGAAAATCCAGAGGTACGCATAAACAGAGGCTGAAAGAGTTCAGTAAATACCAATTATAGGACTTTTTTGTTTGGGTTTGAAACCTACAGTATCGATGTTGTTCTAATAATATATAGTACGTATTTATATTACGCTATTAATTTGTTATTTTCTTAATAATCGATGAACTCTGCTATGGTTCTTTAACACACACACATATATACAAATATACACATACAATATGTGTGTATATATACATTGACACAGTGCCAATCAGTGTGTATAACAGTTAGTGGGTGTATTTTGGTTGAGAAGACGTTCAAACAACAGATAAAAAGGCATAAAAATAAACACAACTCGCAACGAATAAATAGACCAAAAATAGTAAGAAAGAAAGTAAAAAAAATAAAAGAACGAAAATGATTAGGATAGCAACATTTGTTGGGATTTCGTTCTTTCTTCCTTTTTTTCGTCTTCTTCTTCTACTACTTATTTTCTTTTCCCTTTTCCATTTTTTACAATCTCCTTTCTGTTGCGTTTCGTTTTGTGTCTTCTTTTTCTTTTTCTTCTTCTTCTTCTTTTTCTTCTTCTTCTTCTTCTTCTTCTTCTTCTCCCTTTTCGTATTCTTTTTCTTCTTCTGTTTCATGTTTTCCATCTTTCCTGTCCTGCGATTCTTAACTTCTTTTCCTTAACATTTGTTGACAGATTATATGACGCATTAAATAGCTCTGCAAAAATATAGACATTCTAATGAAAATATCTTCCTTAATGTATTTTTCTTGTCGGTGCGTTTCGGTTCACATGCGAAAACAAATACACCAATAACTTAACAAGAATAATTTACCAAGAACAAACAGCACACAAATACCCCTATGAAAACTACCTGGTAAATACACCTGGCGAAACAAGTGTAAGAGAGATTCAGACAATTGCACTTAAAGAAACAGAATTTATCAAAGATCTCTCGGCTGGAATATCTGAGTAGGCAGGTGAATATTTGGCATCCGGTAGAATGCTTCATCCCGAGCTTGGACAAATTGATTAGAAAAACAACAAAAACTGAAAAAATATAAAAATTAGAAACGTTGCATATATTTTGAAATTAAGAAATACGTATATAAAATACGTTTGGAAGGCTAGAAAACAATGTATATTGTTTTTATGAACAAACTTATTTGTTTATTCAAATATTTTGATAATAAAAATTTTATGGACAAAGATGGTCATCATCGAAATATCTGAATAAACAAATAAATGTGTTTATAAAAAATATATTCGTTGTTTTCTAGCCTTCTAAACGTATTTTATATTCGTAATTCTTAATTTGTAAAAAAATATTTACTTGTTTGTATATTTGCATTGTTTGAAAGGAATTAAAAATGTTTTTTTTTAATTTATGTGTTTAGAAAGTTTTAAAAAAATTCTTAGTATTTCATTTCTGTCCCTTTTTTTCTTTTACACCCATCACCCCCCTGCTATATAAATATAAATGAATATATATATGTATATATATATATATATATATATATATATATATATATATATATATATATATATATATATATATATGTTTTATTTTTTATTACAGTTTTATCTGTTTGAGTACATATGTTTTTTTCTGTAAGGTCTGAGGAGGCTGCTGGATCGTAAACATGGTCCAACATCCGAAACATATGTACCCAAACAGATAAAACGGTAATACAAAAATAAAACACATATTTGCTCTGCAATAGTATTGAGCACTCTCTTCAGGTTTTTACTAATTACCATTTTACCATATATATATATATATATATATATATATATATATATATATATATATATATGTATGTATGTATGTATATATATATATATATATGTATATATATCAAACTCTAATGTCAACAAATTTTCCATTTTAAATCTGAATGTTTTCAAAGTCTGTGTTGTCTTTTAAAGTTTACTTTTGTATAAACCCGGCGTTTTTTCTCTTCTGAGGAAAAGCTTCGAAATGCAATGGCCTAAAGAGGTTTTGTAACCCTTACTGACTTGATAGTGAAATAAAGTTCCTCCGTAACGTTATGCTTTATTTTTTCAACTTATATTTTAGGTTGACTAGAAGGTTATTGCTGATTATTTAATTTGGATTTCAAATGATGTATTTTCACATGAGTTTTCGTTATAATACCTTTACTTTATATATCATTTTAAAGAACGTTTTTGTTCTATCTAATCATTTAAATTACAATCGTTTTAAATCAATTATGTCTTCTTTTCAAACCGTTGAATATAAGATGGAAAAAAGTAATTTCGCACAATTTTCTTATTTTAATTTAAGCTAGGCCGCAAAGTTGCTGAAACAGCTTGCGATATTAATATAACCTTTGGCAATACTGAACGCGCAGCCCAAGCGTGATTTGGCGACGAGGCTTGAACATGATGAGCGTATTGGTCGGCAATCGGATATTGACAACAATCAATTAAGAACGTTAGACGAGGCCAATTCATGCACAACTGTTCGAGAACATGCTTCTGAATTAGACATAATGTATACGACGATTTCCAACCACTTAAGAGAGATTGGAAAGACAAAAAAAGACTGGATAAATGTATGCCTGACGAACTGAACGACAACCAAAAGAAACGACGTTACTAAGTGCCATACTCTCTTCTTTTACGCAACCAGTTTCTTGACCGGGTTGTGACTTACTATAAAAAGTAGGTTCTTTACAACAACCAGTGACGCTCAGCTCATTGTTTAACTGCTAGTGAAGCTCTACGACATAAAAGAAGGTCATGCTGACTGTTTGGTGGTCTCCGACTGGTCTCATCCACTACAGTTTTTATTTTGAATGCAGGCGAAACAATTACGGCGAAGAAGTACTATCAACAAATGGATGAAATGTATCAGAAACTTCGACAACAACACACAGCCTTAGTCAACAGAAAAGGCCCCATTCTATTTCACGACAGTGTCCAACCTCAGATTCCTGAACCGGCCCTTCAGAAGTTGAACGAATTGGGCTTAAAAGTTCTACCTTATCCGTCATACTCTCCAGACCTCTCACCTAGCGACTACCACTTTTTCAAGTATCTCGGCAACGTGAGAAATGTTCAAAAACTTAAGCGATATTAAAAACACCTTCAGTGACTTCATCGCCTCCAGAACGCAAGATTTTTACGCTACTGTCATAATACACTTGTTTTGCGTTGGTAAAAGTGTATTGATTTTGATGGTGCTTATTGCAATCAATAAATTCTTGTTTGAGCCGAGAAATCTGAATTTAAATCTTAAAAACGGCAAAAAGTTTCTTGTCTACCTGATACATACATACATACATACATTATATATATATATATATATATATATATATATATATATATATATATATACATGTGTGTGTGCGTGCGTTTGTGTATGTGTGTGTGTCTGTGTATTAAATTGTCTATTTGACTGGTTATTTGATTGGATAAGTAGCGGACAAGAAAGACATTTTAACATGAGAAAAAAAGATGGAGCTTTCACGTTATCTATTAGGGATACAATCATTTAGCTGAAGGACACATATCTTGCTTCTCACGCTCGTTCTGTCTCTAGAGAAGAAACTAGAAATTTAAATTGCTGGCAATCTTGTTTATAACCATAAAAAGTAGATTAATGTTGAAATATGTTTGAAGAATAGTTTGTTTGTTTTTTCCTGGCAGGATCCGTGAAAATTCGACAGAATGAGAAATATATTTAATCAACAAATAGGTTTTGATGCAGATGACATTTTTCTGGTTTGTGCAAAAACATTAGTTTTTACTTTACTTTTTATTTACTCTTTAAGTTCAGCAGTTCTTTTATTTTATTTATTGTTTTCGAATGTTCCGTTCTTTTTATATAATTTTCGCCTTTTTTTTGTTTTTTTTTTTTTTTTTGGTAAAGAATTCCTGCACAAATGTGTTTTTTTTGGGGGGGGGTAAAGAATCATTGCATGAAAACGAGGCTACAAAGGGAGGTCACTTTCATATTCTTGTCTAGATTTGCCAGATTTGCTATTTTTAAAGCCAGATTTTGCGAATTTGGCATTTTTAAACAGTTTGGTCTGAAAAAATGTATTTGGTTTTTTTGAAAGCGTAATGGACTGACTAACTAAGGAAGCAACAAGCAGAAAATTTCGTAAATGAAATAATACATTATTTAAACTAGTATTATTATTATTTTTTAAGGGAACTAATTGAAAAATAATACACGAGTTTGAGATTTTATCAATATAATTAGGTATTCGACTTGTTTCGCTGGAGAGTTACCCGAAGGCGGTTCAAGGATAAGGGTTAATATAAGATGGTAATGTAGTAGTCATTAATAGTGTAAATTGGGTAGAATTTGATTATTTATAGGGACTGCTCAACAAGAACTTGTTTACATTGGATTTAAAGGCTTCTATGCTGTATTCAACTGGGAAGCAGGCCAGGGAACAGTGTTCCACAGGCGGGCAGATCTAGGAAATAAGCTTTGTTCATGGAATCTGCTTCTAGATTAAGGTACATATAGAGAGTGAAAGAAATGCGATATTTGAGTTTAAGCGACACTTAACAACGTTTGTAACCTATTTAACGTCATTTAAATTACGACTCACGTGCCGAACGAATGTCGCGTCAGCAGAAAATCCGTGAGCGTGACGTCACAGAAAGAAATGCATATATGACCGTGAAGATCGTAGAAAATGAGAAAGAAAAAAGGGGAAAATGCGTGGCCATTCGAAAGGTACGTTCGACGTGATGCCTTCTCCTACCCCTTCGAAAACGAGCCGGTCGACCTAAGAATAATTGCTGCAACCCAACAGTGGATTGTAGTTAAACAAAGGACTGCTTTGGACTAAGAAATAAGAGAAGGAGTGGATATATTGTGCTGTGTTGTAAATACGTGTCAGCGATTTACGTCTGAAACTGGACGCAAAAAACTTTTTTTTCTCTCACCTAAATAAATCCGTGTCACAGTTTTCTATGTTTGTGAGTTTCTGCATAATACGTTTGTTCAATTTTAAAAGTAATAACAGTTTTGCACGTTGGAATTAGAAAAACTACATAAAAGAGTTAAAAAGAACAAACTATAAATTTATAACATGTTTAACAATATATAATTTAAAAGGGTTAAAATCACTAAATAAACTAGAAAATGAGCTAAATTGAAATGATCTAATAAATTGCTAAATTTTAACTTATGCCAAATAAATTAGGAAATAAATGAAATAGAAAAGCTTTAAAAAGGGATAATGGCTGAAGTACACAAATGAAATCAATTAATAGCTGTTTACGTTTTAAGGGACGTTAAATATAATAGTAACATACGTCGTAAAAGAGCTAAACAAATACACTAAAATAAATTTAGATATCAAAGAACTAGAAGATTCTGCTATGAATAAATAGTTGTAATTTTCGATGGAGGTATCTATTCAGTCCAACCAGATTGTCCAACAACAGAAACGGCTGGTCTCTGATTGACACATAAATAGTTGCTCGGTGGAAAATGATATATATCTGAATGGTGACAGTAACTGTCATCGCCGTTGTATTTTAACAATAGAAACGACATTTATATGTTATTTGAATGATTCAAACTTCGTATGCTGCGGTGATATCATCAAAGATTCTCGTATCGTTTCGGTCGATAATACCTCCGACCATCTTCAGGTGTATCCTGTCGAACTGCCGAATAATTTTGTCTTATTTGGGAATCTACACAGAATTCTGAATGGCGTCCTTTATTTATATCCGCGTCCGCCATGACTGGGAAGCAGTATTAAGTTATTCGTAATTGTAATTTTTAACCTTCAACCTCCAGAAGAGTGTCACTTAAAACTGAATTTTACCTAGTACCGGTTACATCGTTCGAAACGTTCTGAAATGAGAACAGTAGTCTGAATAATCCAAATAATACAAATTATCTATCCTCATCTAAAAAATTGAGGAGTAAAAAACGGAGTTTTTTTTACTGGTTTCTTCCATAATTCTGCCCTAATATATAGTCGCCCTAATAGCTGGGATAATGGATAACAATTAGAAATAAGAGGCTAACAACATTTTGACTTAATCGCAACTAGTATTTCTAAGTTTTATTGTTTTACAATACTCTGAAAATATGTTCAAAACGCCTGGTCTCTGGAGATGCGGACGAAAACAAAGCTCTGAAAAAGACGAACGAACCCTCTCAATTCACCGGCCAAAGAGAAAGATATTTAAGACTTTTAGTCACATCTGACTTCGAACATTTGTTTGTGATGCGAATTTCCAAGCACGTAGCTGTAAATCTAACACGGTTTCTCAAGGAAATTGCTATCTTCTTGCTTACACTAATAGGTGGAATTTTGCAGTTGTAATATTATTATTACGTAGCAAATATTGAATATTGCCACATATCTGAAAAGCGTTAAATTTTAAGTTACAAGTAATGAACCGAAAAAGAACCAGAGACGTCTAAAGTTTAAAGTATTTTTAATGTACAAAATATAAACATATGGAGATTGGGTATCTGTATGCATACATATATTTAAATGATATGGAATTGGTTATGTGTTCTGTTTAGGGTATATAAAATAGTTTGGGGAATTTGTAAATCCGAAATTCAACAATTCATTACAAGCAATCTATAATAAAAAATCTCACGTGTTTGTTTAAATGTATGTATGTATGTATGTATGTATGTATGTATGTATGTATGTATGTATGTAAGCTTAAAACTTTCGACAGATGCTGTTGCAATATTTCATAATAGGTATGATCCCGCACAGTCGGGAGATTCTATTTATAAACGATGCTGCTAGAAACTGACGAATCGAATTAATTCACGTTCTGCTTCCAACCAATCAGAAACCAGAATTGCTCCAAAAATATTAAACCTTTCTGTAGCAAGTTCGCATGTTTTTTTCGTGTCAACACGGGAAGAATCTTTTGCTCTGTGGATTCCAACTCAAGAACTGTCTACTGCAAGCCAGTCATCTCCAGGACTTGTGTGAACAACTAACCATCGAAAACTGTTCTGAAACTAAACATGGCTTACAAGAGGCAAGGGATTTTCACGCGATCCGTATCATTTTGAAGCCCGACCCTGCGAGAGACAAATATCGAAAAATTGGCCAATAACTTTAATTTCCTCACTCACTACTAGGCACTTTTCTACAGGGAGGAGTCGCTTTTTTCGCCGATATTTTCGAAATTCCTCGCCTTTTTTCGATTGCCGTGCCTTATTTTAAACCTACGTCACTTCCGGTTTCGCGTCATGTTTTTTTTTTCTTTTCATCCTTCGGGGTACGGGTTCGAGTCTTCTTATCTGCTACCACTTTTTTTTTTGTTTTTGCGCTCGCAATTTTCCTTTTCTTTTTGCTCAACCAAAACTCTTACACACACTTCCACTTTCTTTTCCGCCTTCGCGTCACGGGTTCGGGACTGCCTGCCTACTACCACTTTTTTGCTCAACACACACCCACAAACAACCGGGCAACGTTGGGCACAGAGGCTAGTTTATAAGAAATGGTACTCTGAACACGCGCTTTTGACGAGTCATGCTTTTTCAAGCGCTATTTTCACCGAAATGAATTTTCACTTCATTTGTCGACCACATAGTCTTCATCGGTAATTACTTGGCAACTTATACCGTTTCCACAGTCGACATAGCTTTTTTTTTATTTCTTATATATGCGTTCTTTTATCTTCTCTCGTCTAGATTCCTCCTTTTCTTCTTTTTTTTCTTCAACTTCTTCTCCTGATTCTTTAATCTTTCCTCTATATTCTTTATATGTTCACCTTTTTTGTCTTCTTTCTTTTTATATTTTCTATGTCTTCAGCCATCTTTCTTTTTCTTCTTCGTTCAAATTGATTGAAATATTGTTCATTAGCACCCGTCATGAATTCATCTTTGAAATACTACTACTACTACTAGTAATAATAATAATAATAATAATAATAATAATAATAATAATAATAATAATAATAATAATAATAATAATCAAAGTAATAAATGCAAGTTATGAATATCGCCCTGCCAATGGTTCCCGATGTATGTTTGTCTTGGCGTTTCACCAACGTGAGTTTTCATAGAAGTAACTCGTCTAAACAAACAACATGTCTACTTCTATCGTTTCTAACATAGATCAAAAAAAACTTTGCTGCAGAAGTCAAATATTCGGTTAATCGTTTGTATTTATAACATGGCCGCGACGACGTCTGCGAAGAATTGCAACGTCTCAGTTCATGGCCTCGTCTCCCAAGATTAGGCGTGAATAGAGCGAACATCTTAATGCTGCTAAATGAACAGTGAGAATAACTGGAGGCGTGTTCGTTACTACTTAATTTGTTTTTCGGCATATCGACAATATTCGGGTTGTTTAATGTCAGTTATTTCTTGTTCTTTAAATCTGCAAATAATCATTCCTGCTGGTTGCAGCATAATAACTCTCTCTGCGAAAATACAGAGACACACGTAAATATGTATGTATGCATGTATATATATATATATATATATATATATATATATATATATATATATATATATATATATATTAAAGTTCAGTTCATAATTTTTAAAAGAACCCGATCTTTTATTTTCTCATAAGAGTATATATTACACATCTGTTTTGTTAGCAATATTCAACAAATAATAAAATATGTATCACTGTATTTTTGAATGGAGCAAATTCTTCAGCCATGTCACAGTCAAAATCACACCTCTGATGTTGAGGGTGTAATTCTCGTTGTTGGTCAGGTAGCCATTTTTGAATTGAAGCATACATGTTTCCCGGGGAGTGCATAGTGAACGAGGCATAACAAATGACTAAGTTCAGCATTTGCCCCCCCCTCATTTAGCCCAAAAAGTCCTCAGGGGAAATCAAATCCTGGTGAAAATGAACAAACAGTGCAGTTTTAGGATTAACATATGCACATTTGAATTCTGCACCATGCAAAAAAAGAAATGACTAAGTCCATCATTTGCCCACCCCCACCATTTAGCCCCATAAGTCCCCAAGGCCTCAGCAGATTTAAATTTGTTCAGCAGCATGCAAAAATACTTAATAATATAGACATACACAGAAAATTTTGAATAAATATGGTAAAATAGTTCCAAAAAATGGAGTGTTTTTATTAGTCCTAAAACAGCCCCTTGGGCACACCCAAGAGTTATCGCGAAGTATAGACAAACAAAATTAGATAAAACTCAATCAGTTACAACTTTTCAGAAAGTTTTATAAAAATCCAAGGCATCAATTTTTTAAATAAGCACAAAAGTGTAAATTTTAGCCATTTTAACGCGAAAAGCACCCCGGGTGAAGGGCAAGCGGAATTTTCCCGGAAAATACATTCTGTTACTTTTTTACTCACATCATGTTTAATGTTTGTGCAAAATTAAAAAAAAAATCCAAGGCGTAGTTATTAAGAAAAGTGCGGACATACAAGAGTGAATTTACAGGTCTACCCTACTTTTGTCAGGGGACCAAATATATATATATATATATATATATATATATATATATATATATATATATATATATATATATATACATGGTGTCCACAAAGTCTGGCTGCATAATCTACACGGTGCCCAAAAAGTCTGGCTACATAATCTAGACGGTGCCCACAAAGTCTGGCTGCATAATTTACACGGTGCCCACAAAGTCTGGCTACATAATCTAGACGGTGCCCACAAAGTCTGGCTGCATAATCTACACGGTGCCCAAAAAGTCTGGCTACATAATCTAGACGGTGCCCACAAAGTCTGGCTGCATAATCTACACGGTGCCCAAAAAGTCTGGCTACATAATCTAGACGGTGCTCACAAAGTCTGGCTGCATAATTTACACGGTGCCCACAAAGTCTGGCTACATAATCTACATGGTGCCCACAAAGTCTGTCTTCATAATCTACATGGTGCCCACAAAGTCTGGCTACATAATCTACACGGTGCCCACAAAGTCTGGCTACATAATCTACATGGTGCCTACAAAGTCTGGCTACATAATCTACACGGTGCTCACAAAGTCTGGCTACATAATCTACATGGTGCCCACAAAGTCTGGCTGCATAATCTACATGGTGGACACGAAGTCTGGATACATAATCTACACGGTGGCCACGAAGTCTGACTGCATAATCTACACGTTGTCCACAAAGTCTGACTGCATAATCTACATGGTAGCCACAAAGTCTGGCTGCATAATCTATATGGTGGCCACGAAGTCTGGCTGCATAATCTACACGGTGTCCACAAAGTCTGGCTGCATAATCTATATGGTACCCACAAAGTCTGGCTGCATTATCTATATGGTGCCCACAAAATCTGGCTACATAATCTACATGGTGTCCACAAAGTCTGGCTGCATAATGAAGCCAGACTTTGTGGACACCCTGTACATATATATATATATATATATATATATATATATATATATATATATATATATATATATATATATATATATATACTAGCAGTTCAGCCCGCCTTTGCTCGGGCCCTATGTACTGTTTATAAGTTTATGTGCTTATGTTTATATTAAAAACTGTGGTGCATATGTACAGTAATGCCTTTCTATATAATAGGCTTCCTTAACTACCATAGAGAAAGGTGGTAGAGACCGCAGACGTTAATTTTTGTTAAAACTTTGACCCCAATTTTGACCCCTTAAAATTTATTGTTTTGGGCTCCAATTAAATTAAAATGTTTGACCCATATCCAAGTAACCTACATCTAAAATTTCAATTGTTTAAACTCAAAATTGGCGGAGGAGTTTGCTAGAGTCTGCAAAGGTCAACTATTACAACCATGACCTCTTGGCAGCGAAACCTTCGCCCCAAAACTGATTAAAAGTTTGCTGTATGTTAGAGTACTCTACATGTGAAATTTCAAATAGTTAGACCACAAAATTGGCTTAATAGTTTGCTAGAGACCGCAAATGTAAAATCTTTTGAACTTTGACCCCTTGGCATACAAATTTTCAACCAAAACCTGATTAAAACGCTTGCCCTATGTCTGAATGCACTTTATGTAAAATTTCAAATATTTGGACTAAAATTAGCTAAGTAATTAGGCAGAGACCCCAGATATCAACTTTTTAAAACTTTGACTCCAATTTAGACCGCTAACAATTTACTGTTTTGGGCTCAAATCGAATTATAATGTAAGATCCATGTCACAACAACTTATATCTAAGAGTTCAAATGCTTAGACTTAAGATTGGTGGAGGCGTTTGGTAGAGTTTTCAAAGGTCAAATCGTTGAACTTTGACCCGTTAACAACCAAATTTCTAGCCGAAAATGTATTAAAAAGATTTTCCCAAGTCTTAGTATTCTTTATGTCAAATCTCGCGTCTGTAGACCGAAAATTGACTGAGTTATTGCGTAGGGAAATGTACTCAGACACAGACAAACAGACAGCCAGACACACACAAACATTTTCACTTGCATAGATATACTAGCATGCGTGACCGGCGTTGCCCGGGTATTTGGAGGTGTATGTTCAGCAAAAAAAAAAAAAAAAAAAAGCAGTCAATTTTTTTAATTTTGACCCTTATTATGACCCCTTCAAATGTATTGTTTTGGGCTCAAATCAAGTTATTAAGTTAGATCCATGTCCAAGGAACCTATATCTAAAAGTTCAAGTGTTTAGACCCCAAATTGTCGGAGGAGTTTTGTAGAGTTCTCAAAGGTCAAATCGTTGAATATACATGAGCATCAGGAAAATGTAGTATATTTGGTATTGTACTATTTAGCAGGGTCACCCGGCGTTGCTCGGGATCATATAAAACAATGAGAAAATTGAAATTGATTTTTAACATACCTGTTATTTTTATTATAGAGGATTTTTTTTTATGTCTGTATCATTAGCTATCTCGAACAAAAGAATATTTTACCTATACTAGGACGGGTATTACGCATGTATGAAGTGATTGTACCTTCCCTATGACAGGAAATTTATAGCGCGTATATGTAAGGATTTTACCTTTCCTAGAATCGGTAATGTACAACACATATTTCAAATAATTTTATCTACCCTCTGATGGGTAATGTAAATACATGTATGAATCTGTGGAGCCTCCAGAGCACTGTTATTGCAAAATAATCAGTCTTTTATCATCCCACCACCACCACCACAACGGTGACATTATTTCCGGATCATAACATTGAAAATTCAGAAAAATACGGACCACCACAAACACACAGCACCAACAATATATTTATCTCCATAAAGGTGAAATTGTGTGTGTGCGCGCGCGCGCGTGTGTGTGTGTGTGAACATTTCCTGACCAAACTACTCTGTCAATTTTCAGTCTACGGATTCGAGATTTGACATATGTGGTATTGAGATTTGCGAGAATCTCTTTAATCGATTTTCAGCCAGAAATTCGGCTGCCAAGGGGTCAAAGTTCAGCGATTTGACCTTCGAAAACTCTACCAAACTCCTCCGCCAATTTTGAGTCTTAACACTTCAAATTTTACATGTAGGTTATTTGAACATGAATCAACCTTTTTAATTTGATTTGAGCCCAAAACAATAAATGTTACCAAACTCCTCCGCCAATTTTGGTTCAAAAACTTGAAATTTTAGATGTAAGTCACCTGGACATGAGTCGAACTTTTTAATATATATATATATATATATATATATATATATATATATATATATATATGCACATAAAGTTATGAACAGTACAAGGCTGGGCTGAACTGCTAGTATGAAATAAAGTAATTTTGAGATCGTAAACTGCTTCAGTAATTTTCGAGACTGTCTCCATATTCCGATCTCTCTTAAAAATTTCTTAAAAATAAAGTAATATTAGCCATTTCGGGAACAGACCCTATATTCCCCCCTCCTCAAATACACTCTTAAAATATATATGAAATCAAATAATTGTGACATTGTTAACTGCTTGAACAATTTCTGAGACTGCCTCCATACACGTCGCTTTCCAAAACTCCTATGACCTTCTCCGCTGGTTTTTCGATTATCGATTTTCAATACTGATCGCGAGTATTCCGAGACAAAACCTACCTAAGAACATTACCAGAAACATCAAGAACATTTGTGTGAAGTTTAAAAAAATATCAGGTCAGCCGTTTCGGAGTCCATATGGAATGATCACACACACACAAAGTAACGTTTATATAATAGAAATATATATATATATACATACATATATATATATATATATATATATATATATATATATATATATATATATATATATATATATATATATATGGTGTTCGTCGAACCGAGAAAAGCCTTTTATAATATGAATTAATCGAGTCATCTTAAAACCGCACGAAATAAATGTGGAAAATGAAGGTACTCGAGGTAAAGTAAACAGGAAATGAGACATAGCACACAAGTAAAAACCTTTACAATTCATATAAAACAGATTGTTTTGGATCCGAGATGAAAGCGTTTTAGCAAATAGGAAAATACATTTAATAATTCGATCGCCAAGCTAAAGTGACACCAAGCGAATATGGCATGGAAACATCTTGCATCGTTCCACCTGAAATAATCAAAATTAAACATTTTTATCTTTATAAAGAAATCACATACACGTAGGCGCGCACACACACACACACACATACACGCACAAACGTATATATATACACCCTGCACTGAAGATTCCCGAAAAGATGAAACACTTGTGTCTGTAGGTATTTAATTATTATAGTAGAAAAATAATTATATATATATATATATATATATATATATATATATATATATATATATATATATATATCCAGCAACTTCGTCAGACTTGAACAGAAGTCTGACGAAGTTGCTGGATCGCAAATACGATCCAGTAGCATAAACATGTGTAACTAAAACAGATAAAACGGTAATAAAAAGTATATATATATATATATATATATATATATATATATATATATTTGCTCTGCAATAGTATTGAGCACCTTCTTCACGTTTTTACTAATTACCAGTTTTGCTCATCATATATATATATATATATATATATATATATATATATGAGAGAGAGAGAGAGAAAGCGAGAGAGAGGTGGTTGTACATGAGTGCTTAAACATGAATGCTAAAAACAATCATAACTGAGCACATAAACAAATTAATTATGGCAAGACTTTAAATATTTTGTCTTTATTGCTACAATATATTCAGAACATCAAAGAAAAACTATTAAAAAACCTGATCATCTGAGTTAATTAGATCGTATCGTTATCGTGTATCAGACCATTCTATTCATTTCTACATTTTGTTGGATTTTATACAAAAATTTCGTTTAAACCCACACATATCATAAAAGTTTGAATTACACACTAGACACCATTCTTTCCGTATTTCTGTGAGAAGCTTTGTCAGAACAACCTGACATGTGGATGCTACAAGTTGTCCCTGACGAAATATTCAAAATACCAGAGTATTCAAACCCCAACGACTCGGCTATATACTGGTTCATACGAAGACTGGTGCACCTTTCACAATGATGTTACCTCAAGTAACAGCATTTGGCTAGATACTCCACCAGATTAGATGAATTCTTGTCCTGGAAATCATGGTGAGTTAAATTAATGTATTTTACTTCTTTACTTACTCAACATTTGAGGTTTATTTAATATAGGGATTAAATGTTAGCCCTGTCCAGAGGCCTCTTGATTTCTGAGATACTTTCATGAACTAAAATTTATTATTATTATTATTATTATTATTATTATTATTATTATTATTATTATTATTATTATTATTGGCTCACACGTAGCTTTCACACAGGTCTTAAAATATCTCTCCTTGATAACAACCTGTGGTGTTCCCTAGAAGCCGAGTGACAACAAGTCTCCCCAAGTGTTCAGTACTCTCCACCTCTTTCGATAACATTTGCAAATGATTTTGTATTATAGCTACAGCCTCTTACCATTGATTTATCACTAGCAGCGGTCATTGTTCTTCACTAGAATTCGAGTGGCAATAAGCCTCCCCAACGTCCTAGTTCTCTTCGCACTTGTCCAACGGGGGTCTGGTCAGTGCTCACCTCGGCCTTATGCTTTTGGGGGGGCAGTGATATGGTAATGAGGGGAGAGGGGCTCAGAGGGCTTATCGGTATGCCACTTAAATGTTCTTGGTTCCGTGTAGCGTTTCATGCTTTGCCTCTGCAGCAGTTTGTCTCGCCCCCGCATGTAGTTCATGTATGTTAGTCTACATATTCAAGACTTTTCCTTAATATGTCAGCTGTTTTCATTATTCCAGTCTTTCCAGTTATTCTTCTGAGTCTAATTTCTCCCATTATTTTTTCTACGTTTTTTCGGGATTGTTCCTAGTGCGCCTACTAGTATAGGTATTATTTGGACCCTCTTCATCATTTATAACCCTTTCAGCTCTCTGGCTACCTCTGTGTATTTACTCCGTTTCTCCTTTTCTTTGATATGCACCCTGTGGTCAGCTGGGACAATAAGGTGTAAGATTTGACAGGAACTATCTTTCTTGTTAATTATTACAACACCCGGTCTTCTTGCTTGGATATGTTAATCAGTTTCTACGCTCATATCCCATAGGATTATGTGTTTCTCGTTTTCAGTTACTGTTGCCGGCTTGTGTTTGTATCACTTGTCTGTGCGTTTGGCATGCAGTTATTTGCATAATTCCCAGTGTGCCGCCCTTCCCACTTGGTCGTGTCTGTTCTTGTATCCCTTTTGGGTCAGTTTGCGGCATTCACGTACTATATTGTTTATCGTTTCGTCTCTTTGTCCACAGAGTGTCACTTAAACTTTTTTTTTCCTTTTAAACACCGCTTGTGTTATATTAATGCATTCAACAATAAAACCAAAATAGATAAGAGTATGAACCCATGATTATATACGTAGTTGATCCCGGCTGAATAATCATTAACATTAACAATCGTTATTGATATTTGTACAAATAGAAACAGAACGAATGCTATCAAGGCAGAAGGTATTTATACGATAACATATTTTATTCATTCATTTATTGCATACTATTATCCTCATCTTTTTATTTGTTGTTTCACAACGTTTCGGCCAACTATTCTTCTGGCCTTCGTCAGGTGGTACGGGATAGGAACTCCGAACCTCCTAACTTCATTCTTAGCATGTACTGTCATCTATAGTTGTTGTCGTCTCACCACGTTTTTGGCCAAGTAAGCCTCTTGTTATATAGGGGGTCTCATCGAGAGAGTCTTAGCGAGAATTTCTTAGAAAGTGATGCTTTTTCTTGTGAGAGAGAGGCTTAGAGAGATAGTTCCTGTTAGGAGAGATTCTTATATTTTAAATGTTCCTTCTTTGTTGTGTAGAATGGAAGAGAAGGAGAAAGCTCTTTGAGTGAGGACATGATGATGTTGAGACGTGTATGTAAAGACATATAACACAAATATATAATACAATTGGACTTTAGCTTTTTTAAGAATCATAAACACAAGACGAGCTTTACAAAAGACACTTGATGGTTTATTCTTCACACAGCCGTGATTCCATCATCAAGAATTCAGTTTCACATTTTTTCTTGAAGTGACGTCTCGCTTTCAGACGTTTGACTGTCCCTGAGTTTTCTCCACTGACTGTCCAAAACTAAAGTTTTTTCTCTATTCCTAGAACTT
The DNA here is from genome assembly GCF_053919585.1 of Euprymna scolopes. Taxonomy (NCBI): domain Eukaryota; kingdom Metazoa; phylum Mollusca; class Cephalopoda; order Sepiida; family Sepiolidae; genus Euprymna; species Euprymna scolopes. The sequence goes on along the minus strand of NC_136484.1, from coordinate 22,970,852 downwards.
TCTATTTTTCCGTGACGTCATACACTTGTTAAAAATGTGCATTCTTTCACGTGTCCTGGACATACGTGTCCAAAACTTTTCCTATTTCTACAAAAGGAATTTTAACCTATATTCAATATGTTAAAAACATTATCTTATAAGCTGCATTCTTTCAATTTAAAATTTCATAATAAACTTGACAGCTCGCCTTCTTTTCTTGAATATTTTATCTATATTCTAAACAAATGTTTGTTTTACATTTTTAAATTCTCACACGTAATCTATTTCTAAACTAGATTACGAGGTTCGAATTCCGCCTATGCTTTTTCATTTTCATTTTAAACTAAATTCTCCATTTTTATACTTACATGAAAAGGGGACAGCCCTTATCATGTAACACCTCTGACCGGTTTTGGATAGGATTGAAACCGCTATCTTCAGACAATTCTCACCCGAAACCATCTTTATCCACTGCGCCACGGACGAAGGCCAGAGGAATAGTTGGCCGAAACGTCGTGAAACAACAACTAAAAGATGGGGACGATAGTAAGCAATAAATAAGATTAATAAATAAAACTCATCTCAATAATGAATTCCAATCAAATAATAAAATATTTATGTTAGAAATAAAAATAATAATGCTAGCTTTCATAACTAACATGCACAGAAATGTTAGATAAACAAATATACGTGACAATCACGTGGTGGTCCTGAGCGATACGTGTTGATGACGTCATTAGAAGGAGGGATGTTTGTATATGTAGGGTTTTAGTCAGTCAGTGTTTATATCTTGAAGGAGACAGAAAGTCGAGCCGATCGGTTGTGATGACTCGAATCACCAGGAGAAACGAGTTGTCAACGCCTATCAAATGTAAGAAACGTAGGACTAGCGCGCAGCTTTCTAATCGGGAAACATCTGTAAAAATGTTGCTGAAAAGACAGCCTGAGATTTGTGGATTCATTGGGATGAATCTGCTTTAGAGCTTTCGTCAAACAACCAAAAATGAAGCAGGTATTTTCTCCGATTGGCTCGATATTACATTCCCAGAGAAATGTTATCCGTCCTTTTTTGTTGTAAATGCTACATGTCCGTTGAAATGGATCAGTGAATATATGGACACACGAACACTGGACGATCATAGGCACACTCATAAAGACACGTTGTATATACATTCAATAGACACGTAAACACTGGACGATCATAGGCACACTCATAAAGACACGTTGTATATACATTCAATAGACACGTAAACACAGCAATGTTTATTGAAATACAAGTAAACCGGTATGCACACACGTTTATTACAATTAGCGTTCAAGGTTGATTAATGCTATTCATTTGATTTGCTAATATCGCTTTAATTCATGATGGACTACTAGCTTAGAACAGGGGTCTCAAAACGATGGCCCAGGGGAGAGATCTGGCCCGTCAAAGTCTTTAGTCTGGCCCGGAGAGCAATTATTGTAACGGTAAAAAAATTCAAGAAAGATTTTTAAAATGAAAATGTGCGACAACGGTGTTTCTTTAATCTGGCTCGGGGTGCAATTATTATAAAGGTAAAAGATTCAAGAAAGATTTTTCAAATGGAAATCGGCGAAAAAGGTGTTTCTTTTTTGTTTTTTGTTTTTTTCAGAAAATTATTAAAACAATGAGGTTGTGGAGTACTAGTTTCACTAAACATCTTGGGCCCAACTCTCTTCCTGATCTACATCAATGATCTCCCAAAACACATACTTAAATCAAGGATGGAGTACTGCTGCTACATCTGGGCAGGAGCTGCTAAAAACAGCCTATCCTACCTTGACAGAATTCAAAATAAATTTCATGGCTTAGTGGGGGATGCCCTTTTCTCTTCCCTGCAACCTCTCTCCCACAGAAGAGACGTTGCGAACCTGTCTTTGTTTTATCGTTACTTCCATGGCAAGTGGTTATCTGAGATCCAATCTCTGCCCCCCCTCGCCAATCTTTCACGATAAACACCCGTCTAGCTGAAACCACTGTCAATAATTTTCCCCGCTCTTTATTTGTGCCAAAATCAAAACGTAGATTCCATGAACAAAGCTTCTTTCTTAGAAGTGCACGCCTGTGGAACTCTCTTCCGTTTGTCTGTTTCCCACCTGACTACAACATGGATGTCTTCAAATCCAACGTAAACAAATTCCTGATGAACCCCCCTAAGTAAGACACTTTATCAAATCTCCAATACTAATGATTACTACAATATTATCCCATTGATTGCTGTACACGCAATAACCCTCGGGCCTTGATAAGTGGTGGCTACCCTGTGAAAAAAAACATCTATGCTAATGAGAAAACTGTATAAAACACATGCACGTAATTTTTTTTGTATTTTAGTCTGCTTAGCTTTAAAAAGTCAGCAATATCAGCCTCCCACCTCGTTCGAAAATTTTAAGACCCCTAAATTAGAGGAAAGTGGGGTATCGTGCACTTTTTGTTTGAAAGTATAGAAAATATAACTACTAGTGGAATAATTTCACATAGTTAATTTCGAATGGATCCTTTTTATTGTAATAACTTAAATTTCCCACACAGTGTTAAAGAGGTAACCGCGACCAGTCTAAAGGGGCACGTATGACTCAGTTTGAATTGTTGTTAATTAAGTATTGTTGTTGTATTAAAAATTTACTTTTATTTATAAACTTTGAAAAATCTTGGGTTTCAGATGAGTAAAACGTATGCATTTTGAGGACATTATTACATTTATTTAAAAACGGTTAAAATTATATGGTAAACGTCACAAACCCCATGTGCCATTAAGTAGCATTATTAGAAATGCATAACTTTGTCAGCTAACAGTAAAACAACAGTGCTTATAATATCATAATAGATTATTGTTGATTCGCTAATAAATCAAAGAAAAGCTTATTTGTAAAACAAACGGAGGGTGCCCAGCTTTTCCCGGTCGTAAAATATGCTGAACTATGATATTTTAATTCGTCCAGATTTCGTATATATTATTATAGAGTCGTTATTTCAAAAGTAAAAAAAAAAGTATTTGGGTGCCATCAACTAGAATCGAAACCTAAAGCAAAACTGTAGCATTCAAAGCTGGTGACGTTACCACTGTCCCAACGTAACAGGCATATGAACTGATTAAAAACACACTAAGATGAATGTTCAAAATGTATAACGATGTTTTTCAATTTTGACCCATTTTTAACCCCATAAAAGAACGGTCCATAAAAAATCCAATTACTCTGTTTTAGTTTCGGAGAGATAAAGTTAATAATATGGAGACAGACAGACAGTAACACAGACAGTGCTTTTTATATATTATATTTGGATTATCCCGACTACCGTCCCCATTTTTGGATGTAATTTTCACGATGTTTCGGCTGATGTACCTTCGACTTTTTTCAAGTGTATCTTGTCAAACTCCGAAACCTTTCCGTTGAACTCATGAATCTACACGTAACTGTGAACAGAACACTTTATCTAATCCACGGGGGTAGCATGATTTCGTTTCGTTAGCAATGACTGGATAAACGTCTTAAAGAATTCAGAATCGTATTTTAGCATCGCCCATATTGAGGATTGAACTCTAAGAGAGCGTCACTGAACTAAACCTAATACCTTACCCGTCAAGCCACAGGTCCGTGCAGACATAAGATGAGAATAGTAGTCCGCAAAATGCAAATAATACAAATTTCAGAAATTCAGAAGGATAGAAAACAGATCGATCAACGGTTTTTTTTTTTTTTTTTTACAAAGGCATAACCACATTATCAAGGCCCAGAGGCCACTCAAGGATAAGGGTTAAAGAGTGTACAGTAGAAATTGGTCAATATAGTAATCATTAGTAATGAAAATTTGGTAAATTTAATAACTTATATGGAACGGCTCATCAAGAACTTATTTACGTTAGACTTGAACACAACCATATTGTAGTCAGCCGGAAAGCAGGAAAACGGAAGACAATTCCACAGGCGTGCAGTTCTAAGAAAGAAGCTTTGTTCATGGAATCTACGTTTAGGTTTAGGCACAGATAAAGAGTGGGGGAAATTATTGATAGTGTTTACAGCTAGACGAGTGTTTCTTGTGAAAGTTTGGCGAGGGGGGACCATAGATTGAAGCTCAGTTGAACACTTTCCATGAAAATAACGATACATCAGAGACAAACTCGCAACATCTCTTTTGTGAGATAGAGGTTGCAAGGAGGAGAAAAGGACATCTCCTACGAGGCTACGAAGTCTATTTTGAACTCTATCAAGGCAGGACAAGTCCTTTCTAGCAGCTCCTGCCCAGATGTGGCAACAGTATTCCATCCTTGGACGTACCTGGCTCTTATATAGGTAGAGAATAGCATCAGCAGTGAGATATCTACTGGATCGATAGAAAGATCCCACCATTTTTCCAGCGGCCTTGGCAACAGATTTGATATACGTGTTCCATTTAAGATCAGGGGTAATGGTCAAGCCCAGAAGCTTGTCAAAACTTGAGGCCTCCTGAAGACGAGAGCCATTCATTTCAATTGATGACAAATGTGAATTAGAATGTTGATGATGTAAAGAGAGAAGCTTGGTTTTAGATGCATTAAAAGTAACCAGCCACTCCTTTCCCCATTGTACTACGTGCTCAAGATCAGAGGAGAGAGAATTGGAGAGAACTTGGTCGTTTACTGTCTTAGATGTGGTACCATAAATGGTAGTGTCGTCAGCATAAATGTCTACAAATGATGTAAGGATATGATTTGGAAGATCATTAATGTAGATCAGGAAAAGAGTTGGGCCCAGGATGGATCCCTGAGGGACACCGGCATTAATACTGTGAGCTTCTGATTTTTGCCCCTAAACTACTACTCTTATGAACCTATCAGAAAGAAATGATTTAATAATTGAGAAGACTTTTCCAGCTATACCATAGCTAGCGATCTTATGAAGTAAACCTTTATGCCATACCCTATCAAAGGCTTTAGATATGTCAAGAGCAATTGCCCTAGAAAGATTGCCACCGTCGAGAGATTTGCTAATCCTATGCGATATAACTGTAAGGACATCTGCTGTAGATCTAGCAGAACGGAAACCATATTGAGTGTCACTAAGAAGGTTATTTTTGTTGAGATGTTTGATTACTTCTGTATTTAACACAGATTCTAGCAACTTACTCATGACGCACAGGAGACTTATTGGCCTGTACTGAGAGGGGGGATGAGCGATCACCTGAATTCTTAAATACAGGGCATACTGATGAGATTTTCCAGGGAGATGGGAAACTATTCTCCTTAAGACAACGTTTAAACAGTTTTGTAAGTATGGGCGCTGATTCAGGTTGAAGTTTTTTGAGTACTATAATTGGAATACCATCAGGGCCAGTTGCTTTACTCGAATCAAGGTTTTTGATTAGCTTCGCAACATCACGTAAAGATATACGTATATCACATAGCGTGTTTTCTGATACAGGAGGAAATATTGGGGATTGGCGGTTATCTCCTTCTCATCTGCTCTCAGGGTACCTATATGATTATTTGATCATGTGCCGTAAATAGTATGTATGTGTGTACGTGTGTGTGTGTGTGCGTGTGTGAGAGAGAGAGAGAGAAAGAGAGAGAGAGAGTTATATATATCCGAGGCGATGTGAGTAGCTAGATCATCATCATCATCATCATCATCATCATCATCATCATCATCATCATCATCATCTCGTGTGAATCCGAAGATTGTATTGCTGGCTTTGGTTCCCTAATATTTTACCAGACATAATTCTTTCTAGAACAACATCGAATACTTACAGGAGGGACCAGGTGAAGGTTGCCAACATCCTAAATCAAAGTGTGTTTTTTTTGTGTGTGAAAGGAATTGGATTCTAACTTCAAATACTCAGATCTTCAATCAGTTTCGTTAATTAACCATCCTTCATCTCTCAGTAGTTTGATAAATAGAAACAATCAAGGTCTTCTAATATTTTACGCAAGCAATGCATCTACAAGTTAAAATAAATGCATTTTAAAAATAAATGTTTTGTCGTGCAAATATAAACACTTATTCCTGCTTTATCCTGCTAATAATGTCTGCTATAAAGTCAACGAAACACTATATGTAAGAAGAACAAGATATCGACATTTTGACGGAAAACGAATATTTATGCACATTCTACACAACCCTACCAAAAGTAGCACTCACCCTACGTGAGATGAACCCGCTTCCTCTAAAGGAGCAAATGTCAAGGGGATATTAATTTCACAAGCGGTCATCAGTCGCTTGTATATCCCGGTCAGTGGAGATGGCGACGTTAATATTTTAGTTCTTGCAGGGAGATATCGACGTCCTCCTACGTATATTCTTAAATTTTCAATAATCTGGAATTGACCGGGCTCAGCGTTGCTTAACTTTTAGATCTAAGGAGAACCAGTGTGTCAATGTGAATATGCCGTATTACGTTAACATTGTGTACTCACCTATATAGCTTTTATAGTTATAAATCACTAAAGGGCGGTGAAAAAGTGTATATAAACTAAGTTACACGAAACAAAGCTGACAATACTTTAAAGGTTGCGCTGTTCTGCTAGTAATTCTATAAATATAAAAGAGACGGTGTACACCTGTCGGGTATTGATCGTTCGGAAACTAACCTTTTGCGTCGTGACTTGCAAGTTTTGCTCGCCTTATAGGCCACCATTAACATAGATTAATTTTCAGCTTTCTTCTAGTCCAATGCACATTCATTAGATCAATGAGTTTAAATGGTTCTATTCCATATGTTTGAATGTTATTACCCATTCTCACGTTTCCAAAGTGTATGGAACTAAAAAGTGCCTTCCAGATAAGAGGCGCGCGCACACACACACACACACACACACACACACACACACACACACACACACACACACACACACACACACACACACACACACACAGAGGATGGCCCATAAGTCTCTTTACAGTTTGAAAATGAAACAACTTGTCTTAAATGACTGTATTTATATCATTCATTTATTTTATCAAAGAGTGTATAGTGTGGAAATTTGTTCTGACTTATTTACGGAAGATAATGTCTCTTAATTAGCCTCCATTTTTGGCGACCTTTTTCAAGGCTATTCTCACTGACAGTTCATAATATCAGTGGTTGTATGGAAAGATTTTCCTGTTGTATGTTTGCCTTAAGTTCTTGGACGTTTCGAGGCTTATTTGCATACACTTTGTCTTTAAGAAATCCTCAAAGCCAAAAGCCTTATGCTGTCAAATTAGATGAACGTTGAGGCCATTCAAAAATCGGAATTTGAATAGATTTTTCGATCCTGAAACATCACAGTTAACAACTGCATTACGGCACTAGCAGTATGTGCAGTTGCTCCATCTTGTTGCCACCAATACCCTGGCATGTTTCTACCTAATATTGAACAAAATTCACTAACATATCTCTATACCGTTCAGCAGATAAAGTCACAGCATTTCAATTCGCATCTTCAGAGAAGAAGGGCTCAATAACTCTTTCTGAGGTTACTCCATACGACTTTAACTGTGTGCATTGGTCTCGCATGAACTAAGCGTAGATTTTCGGTACACCTGAATATGAATATGAACCTTGAAATGTTTGCTAACTTGAGGTTGAACAAAGTTCACTAACATATCTCTATATCTCTAAGCAGTTACAACCACAGCATTTTAATCACATCTTCAAAGAAGAAGGGCCTAATAACCGTTTTTGTCGTTACTCCACATCATGCTGTGATTTTAACTGGGTGCATTGGACTCGCATGAACTTGGTGCGGATTTTCAATACCCCAGAATCTTGTATTCTCTTATTATCATACACATTCAAATGAAAATAAGCCTCATTGCCCATGATCAACTTGTAAATAAACTCATGACCATTTCTTACAGTTTCCTGTAACCTGACAACGTAATTTTCTGAAAGTCTGGTGGTTGTAAAGATTGCACTAATTGAAATTTGTAAAAATACATGTGCAAGTCTCTTTGAATGCGCTGTAGAGAACTCTCTGAGATGGCAGTTCTTGAGAACGGCTTCCAGTGGATGTGGTTTGGTTCTTTTTAATGCTGCGCCTCACATCTTCAGTATTTTCAGGTGTACGTGTTGAGCGAACTATCATTTAGAGGCTTACTCTTGAAAACACGACACTAAGTTCATTATTGCAAGCCTAAGAGGATGTCGAGCATTGAAATGAGGCATATAAGACCTTTGCTTTGCAACAATTGACCGTAATAAAATAGTTATTTAATTTTTTAATGTGAAGTGACTTATGGGCCATATATATATATATATATATATATATATATATAGTCATCCACATACAGGACTGTTTCGCAGCTCATCAGTGCGGCTAGACAAGCAAGGATCGAAACCTGATCGCCCAAACGACAGTCGGAGCTTCTAACCGTTGCGCTATACGGCTGCTGTTATGTGGGCAATTAATTAACAATGTTTTTAAATTTTACAAATACCTAAGCTCAATTTATTTAAACAAAGAGCATCGCCTCATGCGCTAATGGTACTTTGATTATCACTTCTCAAATATATATATATATATATATATATATATATATATATATAGAGAGAGAGAGAGAGAGAGAGAGAGAGAGAGAGATATGAAGAGAGAGATAGAGAGAGAAAATGAGAAAATAATTTAGCCAGAGTGAATTTTAAATTAAAATAAAATACAGACAACTATTTTTATCATACAAATATGTAATTCATTCAAGATTAATATTTGGCATTCATAATTTAAATACAATTTTGGTATATGGCTCCAGGATTTGCTCATATATGGCCTTATCTAGAGTTCCAATCTTCACAAACTCTACGCATTAAAGTAAACTGTATATCGGATATACTGCGTCGAATGTTGTCTCCCAATTTGTCTATTGTGTCTGGTTCATCGGCGTAGACATAGACCTTTGCAAATTCCCAAAGAAAATAATTTAATGGGTTTTTAATCTCACAAACGAGGTGGCTAGTTCACAGGTTTATTTCGGGAAATTATTTGTTCATCGGATGTTTCTCTTAGTAACTAATCATATCATATAAAATTTCCAAACGTTGCTCGGGTTTCAGTCACTTCTTAATGAATTGCCAAACCAAGTTGAACTCAAAATAATCGATAGTTTGCCATTAAAGAAAACGTTATTCATATGTAAATACAAGCGTAATTGAAATATATATATTTTTAAAGTTAATATTGTATGAGGTTCGTTGAAAAATAAAGTCTTCGATTTTTTACTCACAAAGCTGAAAAGCTACAAAGACGGGAAGGGTTTCATTAAAACGAGCGACCTTTTCTATTTTATAATTCATTTTTCTATATAGTCACAATCACCATGAATCTGGACTCGTACCCAACAGCAACGCCGATACGAACTCGAGCAATAACATTGTCACGGACTCGACTAGCAACACCAATAAGTCAATCAATAACGTCGACACGGTCTATGAACAACCTTTGAGGAAACTGACGAATTACTCGAGTATCGTCCTTATATCGATTCTGGGGGAAGTGCATTCTCTTACCTAAAGGAATGTCTAGTAACAAAGCAGCACGCACATACCGTTCTCGTGAACTTTTTACGTACTCGTCATAGTGGTATGCTTTAAATCTAAGAGAAAATTACCGAAAATTACCAAAAAGAATTACCGAAGCCTACTTATAGACTTTTTATGGTTACTTTGTTTACAATAAACATATATTGCAAACCATCTAATATAAATTAATTCCGCAAATTTTTGTTTGAATATTATAATCGAAAGACGTGGCGCTTATTTGATTGTATTCGAGAGGAATACAAAGACTATTTAGTGAACACGCGTCAATTGTGTTATAAAAGTTAGCTTTAGTATTATTTTCTTAAATGTGGTATTGTAAATGTCTTTATATCTATGCTTTGCTATGTCCAATGAGGTAAAACTGCATTTATATGAGCATTTTCATGACAGATTTCTCAGCCTTATTACTTTAACAATGGCCCATACATAATTTCGGGAAAATTTCCATACAGAACCAGCAGGATTTCTTTATCCAGTTTTATTGTGACATATATATATATATATATATATATATATATATATATATATGTATATATCTATGTATATATATGTATATATGTATGTATATATATGTATATATGTATGTATATATATATGTATATATATGTATATATGTATATATATGTATATATATGTATATATGTATATATATGTATATATATGTATGTATATATGTATATACATATATATATATATATATATATATATATATATATACTTCTGTATTTGGTGTGTTTATGAAACTATGCCTAGGTATTACCTTCGCCTTTAGTGAGTAGTCCCTTTTCTGATGCCATGAGACCATTCTCCCCAGCATTAATCTTGTTTGAGACGAAAATGTAATATCAGTTCTTTTTAATGACACCGCCGTCCCAGTCATTACCGGGGTGGGGAATATATTACGCATATAGCTATAAAAGTGAACGTGTTTGAGTGGCTGTGTGTGTCTGTGTGTGTACATTTCCCTACGCAATAACTCTATCAATTTTACGTCTACAAACTCCAAATTTGGTATACAGAGTATTGGGATTTGAGAATATCTTTGTAATCGGTTTTTGGTCAGAAATTTGATTGTTAAGGGGTCAAAGTTCAACGATTTGACTTTTGAGAACTCTACCAAACTTCTCCGACAGTTTTGGGTCTAAACACTTGAAATTTTAAATAAAGATTCCTTGGACATGGATCTAACTTAATAACTTGATTTGAGCCCAAAGCAATGAATTTTAAGGGGTGATAATAGAGGGGAAAAGTAAAAAAAATTGACCGCTTTTATTTATTTATTTATTTTGCTCAACATACACCTCCAAACACCCGGGCAACGCCGGGCTGAAGTCCTGGTAGTATATATTTATTTTCTCAACATTACACTTACGTTGTATGAACTGATAAAATTCTACACTGGCTAATCGCCATTTTGGAACTAGTATATATGATAGGAAAAGAATAAGCGGAAATCAAGTGTAATACGTGTTTCTATTACTTTATATTAACGAAGAAACCATGCGTGGCGAGAGGAAACACCGTTAAATAAAACAAGCCGATCATCCATTTCCTCAGTAAATAATTTTAGTACATATACCATTCAATTTGAATACCATTCAAGTGTAATACCATTCAAATAATATGTGAGGTGTATCTGAGTTTACAATTTTATACGGTAAATATATTTCTTTCAAAACCTTCTTTTTTCTTCCCTCAGCGGAATGACGATGCCGACAAAAGGAAAACACAGAAGAAGTAAGTTTTCACATGAAAAGGAAAGAAAGAGATAAAAGAAGTTAATCTGCATTTTATTCGATAAATTTTTCAAGGTTCGCCTGTTTTCTTACGTGAGGGGGGGGGGTCATGGATGAAAATGAAAAATACCTTAGCTAAAATATATTAATTAAAATACGTAATCATTTGAGAAATTTCGACTTTAATAACCTTTGGGAATCTGTTCGTTCAGTGGATAGGTGAGAGTTTATCTACAACAGAACTGTACTGAAATGCAGAAGTGCAAATGCAACGCAAATCATCTTAATCTTTCATAGGCACGGTCACAATTAGTAGTCCTTAACGTCCAAGTGGTAAAAGGCCTTGTTTGGCGTAAAGAGGAGTAAAAAAAAAAAAAAATTACAGGCTAAAACAAACTAAAAGGTTTCCCAAGTTGCAAATATCGTATATGTGAAGTTTCAATTTTGTAGTCCAAATAATCAGAAAGTAGTTTGGTCGAGATGTTTATGCACACAGAGAGACAAAGTCACTTCTATCTATCTATCTATCTCTCTCTCTCTCTCTCTCTCTATATATATATATATATATATATATATATATATATATATATGTTTCTATCTCTGTCTCTCTGTGTCGAAGCTTTTATATATATATATATATATATATATATATATATATATATATATATATATATATATATATATATATATAACAGCCTCCTTCAGCCATTGACAGACTATGGATAACCATGAAGGGGGCAGAATGTGCGCAATCTCCAACCACCCCTCTCCTGAGTCGGCATTGTTAAATACCAGTGGCAAGTGAAATGTATGTACAGGACGACTGGAAACAAATGCCGAGATTAGTGGAGAGCACATACAGCGCCTAGAAATCCAAAGTGGTCACCCATCTGGTACTAATCAGGCTCAACGTTGCTTAACCGGCGAGAACCGATGTTTCAAGGCGATTATGCCGTATATATATATATATATATATATATATATATATATATAAACGATATAAAAAGTATGCATCAAAACAATTAAGCGTAATTGTTAAATGAAACAAATTAGCTAATAATATACCATGAAAGAAAAAAATAATTAATAAACGTTCGTTTTTTAAAGGGATATGCAAATTAGTAAACATTTATGAAGTCGCTCGCATATCAACGATTGTGTATATTAAGAAGATTGTTTTAATAATTTTTACATAGAAAAATAGGTTCTTGAGGAAAAACTAGGTTTTATAGAGATATCCATACAGGTATATATATATATATATATATATTTATATATATATATATATATGATGATTGCAACGTCTTGTCAGACGAGTGCCACTCCCTCAGACACTTAAAGTTCATGAGCCCAAATGCTTGAGGGAGTATCTATACAAAGATGATGTTACAGAGTCTTAGCTTTGTACGACAGCTAAATCTCTCTCTCGGTTCAAAATGTTGAGATCCAGCAACAAGCAAGAGCAAGATAGCCAGCAACAAATTAAACTGCAGACCAGCTTAATGGGGGTACTGGTCTTCCGCTTTATGATTTTTTAAATCAGAGATTTGCTTCTCCTAGAAAGGTTGCCTTCACCACGGCTTACCCAATACACATATACACACACAAATATACACGGTGCTAGTTGGCCGTTGACCCAGAAAAAGAGGACATCGCCGTTTGGAAGGTCTTGTTTTTAATCCTTCAGGGAGACTAGCCGCCCTCCTCACCAAACAAGTCTGGTGGGGGAACCAGTTTAGTCGCCGGTGACTCGACCATGAGGCAGGTAATACATATATATATATATATATATATATATATATATATATATATATATATATATATATATATATATAAACACCAACAATATGCAATACAAGCGAATACATAAATAAACAATAAAATTGTTGTTCGTTCATTTGGGTGTAAACAAAAGTGATTGGGTAAAAAAAAACAAAAAAACAATAAAAGTTTTCATAACCCTCAAAGTTGCGGCACCATACAAGGGATAATTCATCAACAAGCACAAACGGACTGTTAAAAACAGTTACCGCGTTTGTCGCGTCACGTGGAGATACTGGCTTCCGGTTTTAAATTCGTAGCACCCCCTCCCGTGCGTCTCTCTCTCTCTCTCTTTCTCCCACCCTCTCTCCCTTTCTCTCAATCACGTACACACATACACACACATGCACATGCACACACATGCATTCATACGCTGTCCGCCAACCTCGCACTGTTCAGTTTTACTCACCGATCGATATTTCTGCACTCACGTGACCCTTACACACCGGGCACCTCTACCACTGCCGATGTCCGCCATCTTCCTCTTAACCGACCGCTTCTCTCTTTCAAACCCAGACCACCGGAAAAGTTCGCGGGTGAGCCTAATGTGAAATGTCAAGAACACTGATTGCATTTGATAGATTACAGCTTCATTTATTCAGTCATTCCCCCCCTTTCTCAACACTTTATAATATCATATATATATATATATATATATATATATATAATATTAATAAATATTATATATATATATATATATGATCTGCATATATATATATATAAGTTAAATAATATATATACATTTATATATATAATTTCTATGATATATATATACATAAATATATAGATATATATATATATATATATCTTCGATTTTATAAAAAGAAACTTTGTGTGCATTTGTATCTGTGTGCCTGTGTGTCTTTGAGTTCGTTTACTATGGATTCGGAAACGGTTGGGCCGATTTTTATGCATTTTAGGTACTTTATCTGCCTGGTAGTGTTCTTAAATATGTTTCATGTCGGAATGTCTTCGAAACGTATCGATAATCGATAACCGAAATAATCCGATGAAAGAAGGAACAAGAGATTTTAACTAAAGTTAACATCTTATACAGCCAAACATCACAAGTTGTATTACCACACAAGCCGAACGGGCCGATACATGAAATCAACAGTAAGTTTTTTGATATGACTAAGGCGTTCGAAATAATTATTTCTGATTAAAGCGCAATTTCACAATGATACTTGACGTTTTCATTTGAGGCTTAAATTCAAACCATTATCACCCAACATATATATATATATATATATATATATATATATATATATATATATATATATATATATATATATATATATATATATATGGGAGGGTGTAAATACTCCCGACGAATCCGAGTACCAAAAAAATCTCATCGCATATACTGTAGAGGTCCCTAGATTCCGGAAAGCCTTCTACGTTGATGAAAGAATATATGCGTGTACATTAAAACTTACATCAACAAAATTAAATTTCATTAGTAACGAGAAACATTTGGAAATAAAGGAATAATAATAATAATAATAATAATAATAATAATAATAATAATAATAATAAATGATACAATACAAAATTGTCGTTAAAGCTGAAGAAATTCGAAAAGATGACGCAGATATGTGTGTGTGTGTGAGAGAGAGAGAGAGAGAGAGAGAGAGAGAGAGAGAGTGCAGCTATCAGACCTCCACATCGGGGTTCGACAGTATTTGAACCTTGCGTTAATTTATTGTCATTCAACTTCCAGAGAATGTCCGTGGCCGTGGCTAGCAAAAAAATCAATAGTAAACGAATATTGCTTGTAAACAAAATAATTTGCAATGTTTATCAGAAGAATTGGAAAATTTCTGAAAATCTAAGGATATTTGTTGCCACTTTGACCCCAATTAAATACCATTGAATATTTTCTATGAACGATCACTGTGGGAATCCTCCCAGTAAGTAAAATAATAATAACCATAATATAAAAAATAGCAAAAACTCTGATAGAAATTTAAAAAAAATAGAAATGATATAAAATATAATTGCAAAATAGGTGTACGAAATAACTGTTCAGAAATAAGCAATAAATCCTAATAACTCGAATAATAAGGATTCCATATAGGTTGAACTACATGGAATCTGAAAATAAGATGGTATAATTACAACACCTTTTCAGTATTTGCACTGCTCCGGAAATATTTTACACCCACGTATTTTATTGATTTAAACTTTATTACATATTTAAACTACTGATTTATTATCATCAAATCACTCTATTCACTAACCATGCTAACAGGAAAGATATCATCGAAACTAATGCCAACAATAACACTTTGAAACAGTAAAAAAGTGCTGAACATCTGTGGCTATCTTTCTATGCACAATGGCGTGGGAAATCCACTTTTTGTCGAATTAGGTACAGTGTTTTTGTTTTTTGGGTTTTGTTATTTATTATTTTTTTTTTTGCAAAATTGCCATTTTCGAGAATTTTATGGAAAATCTTAGTGATATGAGTTATTAATATGACGAGGGATTCTTTAAGAATATTTCAGCGAGAGAGAAATGTTTAAACGTAAAATGAAACCCTGGTACGTTGGTAGACTACGGCTGGAACATTAAAACGGAGGATGACACTCGACACAAAAGGGTTAAACAGGACAAATACTGTTTAAACTGGCAATTCTGTGTTTTTCATTTACAAACAAAAATAATAAAATATGATTTATAGTAAACTTGCCTGAGTTCCCGGCGTTGCCCGGGCGTTTAGAGGTATGGGTTGTGCAAAAATAAATAAATAAATAAAGTGGTAGTAGGCACGCAGGCTCGGACCCGTATTGCGAAGGGTGAAAAATACCTGGAAAAAAAACCGTGACGTCTTTACCGTTGCGTCCATCGCAAAATCGGAAGTAGCGAAGGCTTAAATTAAGGCTGGTCAATCGAAAAGAAAGGATGACTTTCGGAAATATCGGCGGAAAAAGCGACCTCTCCTCGTAGAAAAGTGCGCAGTTGAGGGCGAAAGAATTAATGATTTTAGACAATTTATCGATATTTGTCGTCCTTCTTCAAAACGATACCGATCTCGTGAAAACCCATTGCCTTTGTCAGAATTTTTAGGCATAGACACATACATACATGCATACATACATGCATAATGATTGCAACGTCTTGTCAGACGAGTACCACTCCCTCAGACACTTAAAGTTCATGAGCGCAAAAATGACTTCCATCGCCACAGGACCATTTTTATAGACAAATGCCTAAGGGAGTATCTATACACAGATGATGTTACAGAGTCTTAGCTTTGTACAACAGCTAAGTCTCTCTCTCGGTTCAAAATGTTGAGATCCAGCAACAAGCAAGAACAAGATAGCCAGCAACAAGTTAAACTGCAAACCAGCTTAATGATGGTACTGGTCTCCCGCTTTATAGTTTTTTTAAATCAGAGATTTGCTTCTCCTCGAAAGGTTGCCTTCACCACGGCTTACGCGAGTCCTCTCCACCCGAGCACACACATACAGACAAACACACACGGTGTTAGTTGGCCATTAACCCCGAAAAAGCGTTCATTCGCCCTTTGAAAGGTCTTGTTTTTAATCCTTCAGGGAGACTAGCCGCCCTTCTCACCAAACAAGTCTGGTGGGGGAACTAGTTTAATCGCCGGTGATCCGACCATGAGCAGGTAGTACTGGGTTACATGGTACCAGTAGCATATGACATGACCTGACATACATACATACATACATACATACATACATACATACATACATCATTTAAACAGACAGGTGAGATTTAGATTATATATGAAAATAGTGCCTAATCTAGAGAAATAAAGGTCAGATTAAGTATCAGGATAATTTTCTTATCTTTAATCAAGTCTTATATTCCATGTAATTTTTTTAATCTGAAATTTGTTGACCGGTGTAATTAAAAATATGATTACATCTTTGTTTTAAATTCTAAAATCTCAAAGATGAATAAATTCTGCATTAACAGGATAGTAAAGACGATTTCCTTATTGATTTTATATCTTTTCCTCCTCCTTCCAACAATCTCGCCAAATAACTTTACCATGTAAAGGTAGTTTTCAAATAATAATAGTTAATGATGAACTAAAAATCAATGTGATTAAAATAAAATTAAAGATTAAATCAAAGGATTAACAGGATTGCGAAAATTAAGGTAATTAAAGGTTAAATATTAAAACAGAAAATGAGCAACGAGCGGAAGGAATGACAGGAATTTTTTGAGACATGATAGCGTACAAAAAGATAGATTATTGACTAGAAGTTAGAGTAGAGAGAGATAGCGAGGAAAAATGGGGAAAAAATTAAGAATAATGATGACGTCAGAAAGGTGAGTTATATTTGCTCATTACGGGGAATATTTTACATTTAGTACCGTTTGGGGCTTTATATATATATATATATATATATATATATATATATATATATATATATATATATATATATATATATATATATAATTATTTTTTTTACTATAATACTATAATGATTAAATACCTACAGGGAATATATATATATATATATATATATATATATATATATATATATATATGTAAAGTAACACACACGCTGGTGTGCATACTCAAATTCCAATATTCACGCACACACTCTCGTAGTCCAATCAGGCCTCAGGAATACTCCTATTATGTTCTGAATGTTTAACGGTGTGTATTGATCAAGGGAGAGTCACTGCTGTCATTTACATTCTAAGTAACAATTAAGTGCAATATGGACATTGGACATATCCTAAACACTTCAGACATGTGTTTAGACGAGGCATTGGTAGCGAAATAGCTTGTACGGTGCTAAGTATTTCAATAAAACACGTGATATTATAATGTGGATTTATGAATCTTGGTAGTTGAATATTTTCAATTCGGTCACATGGAATATTTTGGTCCGCGCTGTTTTAAATTTGTCATTGTTCTGAGGCAGACAATTCTCTTTTGCTAAGAGATTCGTTCATCTTTCATCTCATAATGCCACATCACCACTGCTCCCTCCCCCCAATGTAAACAGAATTTTTGTGGAATATTAACTGATCCTTCTGCTCGGTTAATTTCAGCGCGTAACTTACAGAAGAACAGTTGATATAATTGCACAAGCACCTCTAAAAACTATACAAGTCTAGAATTGAACACCCCCTCCCCGGTGCCCCAAATAGAACGAAAATCATAAAGTATGTTTTTGTATACCATTCGTTAAAACTTACTGACAGCGTTATTAGCGTCCTAAATTGTGATATGAAAAATGAACGAATCTCTTAGTAAAAGAGAGTTGTCGCCCCCAGAAGAATGACAAATTGTAAAACAGCGCCTGTTGGTCTTTCTAATTACAGGTGTGCTACAGGGCCGAGTCGGTCTGTTTTTAGAATGTCAATAACATGGTTTGTGAACGTAAACCGTTGTTGAAAGGTTTCTTATTTCTAAGTATATTTCTGTAGTGACTAGCTTATGTACGCATTTTTGGTATATGATTTAATTTTCTTCAATTGTTTTTAACAATTTTTTCAAGCTGGAAATGCAGCATCCTACCGGATGCCAGACATTCACTCGCTATCTTATAACACCATCATCTTGGCATCTTGTTTACAATTCTAACCGTCCCTTTAAGTGCAATTGTTAAAAATCTCTATGGCACTTGGTTGACCGGGCAGTTTTTTTTTAAATACTTTTTTTCTAGTCCAGGTACTCCTATAATTACTGAAATGATCGAGATGCTCCTTAAATTCTAGTTCCCGTATATATAAGACGTTGGGATTTCGTAACCTTTTTCCCTCTCAGCTCTGTTTAAACCAGCATCATTTGAGACACTGGCTTCTACTAAGGTTGCTTCTTTCTCCTTGTTTTATGTCTCTGTGTTAGGTTTAATTTTGTTGTGATAAGGCAGATCACTTTGCAAAGGTTATCAAAAGAGGTAGAGAGTACTGGAAATCTGAAGAGACTTGTTGTCACCCAGACTTCAGTGAACGAAACAGATTGTTGGCAGACAAAAATCTTGGATGATGGCCTGCGTGAATATTTTCCCGGAATAATAATAATAATAATAATAATAATAATAATAATAATAATAATAATACATATAGGAAAATAAACGAACGAACAAATAACAAAAAATGAAAAGAACAGTTTTGGAGTTGTTTAAAGGTCATCGCTATAGTGGCTGAGTGTTGTGTAGGTTTGTTAGTGGTTCTGAAATGTAAGCGAACTAGCGGGCCAAAGGCGGGAAAAAGTTTAAAGATGGTTAAAAATAATCTGCGAGGGAGATGAGGATGGTGGTTGCGGCAGATCAATTTATTTTTTTCAATTATTTTAATATGTCTATTCTGTTTTTCTTTTTTCTTTTGCATAACCTATTACGTTTTCTTCTGCCATATCTTTTGTTGTTACTGGTGTGGTAAAGAACAAGAAGGAGTAGAGATGAAAAAAGGATGAAGTAAAGATAAGGATGGCGCATTGTAAGATGGAGAAGAGGATGCAAAAATGGGGTAAAGTAGCAGAGTGAG
Source organism: Euprymna scolopes (assembly GCF_053919585.1). Classification (NCBI taxonomy): domain Eukaryota; kingdom Metazoa; phylum Mollusca; class Cephalopoda; order Sepiida; family Sepiolidae; genus Euprymna; species Euprymna scolopes. The sequence goes on along the minus strand of NC_136484.1, from coordinate 22,951,313 downwards.
AGGGGTAGATATCTGACGGAGAAAAAGAAGAGGCAGGAAGAATGGAAGCAGAAATAAAGAGAAAGTGTATTGCAAAGAGCAAGGAAAACAGGAAATTAAAACAGAAGAAAAGAAAGGGAGGTAATTGGGAGGAGAGGATGAGTAAGAGAAAGAAATAAAACAGGGGTGGAAAGAAATTAAGAAAGAAAGGATGAAATAACACCAAGAAGGAAAAGAAAAATGAGAAGAAGAGGAAGAAGAGGAAGAAAAAGAAGAAGAAGAAGCAGAGAAAGAAGAAGAAGAGGAAGAAGAAGAACAACAACAACAGCAACAGCAATAACAACAACAACAACAACAACAAATCCATGAGGATGATACGTTGTCTTCATGGTTTCAGGTCCAACCTGATGTTTTTCTCCTACATAATAATTTGACTGCAGAAATTCCACTCAGTACCAAAGTATCCTACGTTTGCAACACCAGATTCCACATACAATTTTAATACATCTTATCCCTGAGTGGCTTCCGGGCCTTGATAAGTGGTGATCACCCTGTAAAAAAAAAATCTAGCCTATCAGCCATTATTATACATAGGTTTCGACCACAATTGCAGACACATTCATCCGTGATATTAAAATTCTACATCTCATCCGACGAGCATCACCATCGCAATCGCAGCATCTTAAGAGGAAGGAGTCCCTACTTTACTCTCTTGATCTTTAGTCCCACCACTATACTGACGGCCAGTATGCGCGTCTCCTAAAACCTTTTCTCATAAACTTGCTCTCTACTGTGTTCAGCTTCCGTTCTGTCTCCACTTGGATTGTATCAGTTAAGATAAAAATGAAATATAATAAGTCCTCAGATGTACTTCTCCATCGTACAGTATATCGTTACTCTATGGTTGACTGGGATAGCTTTCGTACATTTATATCAGATCTACCTCTGCGTTCCATGTTTAAAAAGGATGTGTCCTCTATAGTATTAGACATGACGGGATAGTTAATTTTAGGTATAGACCGTTTGATACCCTCGGAAAAGTTCCAGCACAAACCTAATAGCCAGCCGTGGTTCTCCCCAGAATGTGCTGCTGCCATTGCGCACAGAAATAACTTTTTCATTGCTTAAAACATAACAGATGTACTGAGAATAAAGCCGCTTTCAGGACTGTCAGCAACTACTGTAAAAAAAGTAATAAAGAACGCAAGAGAGCTGTATGCTCAGTCCGTTAAGTCCAAAGTAGCTGAGTAGCGGCTTGGGTCCCACAAGTTTTGGCAAATAGCAAACAGAATTCTGAACAGAAACGTGTGCTCTATCCCAACTATCATCAATGGACATGAGGTAATCTCGTCAGCATCAGACAAAGCCAAACTCTTTGCCAAGAACTTTGCAACTAAAGCCGTCAACCCCCAATATTTCCTCCTGTATCAGAAATCACGCTATGTGATAGACAAATATCTGTACGTGATGTTGCCAAGCTAATCAAAAACCTTGATTCCAGTAGAGCAACTGGCCCTGACTATATTCCAATTATAGTACTAAAAAAGACTTCAACCAGAACTAGCGCCGATACTTACAAAACTGTTTAAACGTTGCCTTAAGGAGAATTGCTTCCGATCACCCTGGAAAATCTCATCAGTATGTCTTGTATTTAAGAATTCAGGTGATCGCTCATCCCCCTCTCAGTACAGGCCAATAAGTCTCCTGTGCGTCATGGGTAAGTTGCTGGAATCTGTGTTGAATAGAGAAGTAATCAACCATCTCCGCAAAAATAACCTTCTTAGTGACATGCAATATGGTTTCCGTTCTGCTAAATCTACAGCAGATGTGCTTACAGTTATATCTCATAGGATTAGGGCAATTGCTCTTGATATATCAAATGCCTTTGATAGAGTATGGCATAAGTGTTTACTTTACAAGATCTCAAGCTGCGGTATAGCTGGAAATGTCTTCTCAATTATTAAATCATTTCTCTCTGATAGTTTCATACGAGTAGTGGTTGATGGGCAGAAATCAGAAGCTAACAGTATTAATGCTGGAGTCCTTCGGGAGTTCATCCGGGGTCAAACTCTTTTCCTGATCTACATTAATGATCTTCCAAATCACATCCTTACATCATTCGTAGACATTTATGCTGATGACACTACTATCTATGATAGCACATCTAAGACCGTAAAAGACCATGTTCTCTCCGATTCTCTCTCCTCCGATCTTGAGCAAGTGGTAAAATGGGGAATGCGGTGGCTGGTTACTTTTAATGCATCTAAAACCAAGCTTCTATCTTTACATCATCAACGGCCTGATCCCTATCTGGCATCAATTGAAATGAATGACTCTTGTCTTGGGGAGGCCTCATGTTTTGACAAGCTTGTGCGCTTGACATTTACTCCTGATCTTAAATGGAACACATACATTAAATCCGTTGTCAAGGCCGCTGGAAAAATGGTTGGATCCTTCTATCGATCCAGTAGATATCTCACTGCTGATGCAATTCTCTATCTATATAAGAGCCAAGTACGTCCAAGGATGGAGTACTGTTGCCACATCTGGGCAAGAGCTGCTAGAAAGGACTTATCCTGCCTTGATAGAGTTGCCTCGTAGGAGATGTTCTTTTCTCTTCCCTATAATCTCTATCTCATAAAAGAGATGCTGCGAGTTTGTCTCTGCATTATCGTTATTTTCACGGCAAGTGCTCGACTGCGCTCCAATCTATGGTCCCCTGTCGCCAAACTTTCACAAGAAACACCCGTCTAGCAGAAAACGCTATCAATAATTTCCCCCACTCTTTATCTGTGCCTAAATCAAAACGTACATTCCATGAACAAAGCTTCTTTCTTAGATCTGCACGCCTATGGAATTATCTTCCGTTTTACCTGCTTTCCAGTTGACTACTATATGGTTGTCAGGTAAAGAATTGTATCAGCAGTGAAATATCTGTAGGAGCCGTAGAATGATCTCAACATTTTTCGAGCAGTCTTGGCAATGAATTTCATGTAAACAAGTTTTCGATGAGCCGTTCCATATAAGTTAACAAATTTACCGAATTTCCATTACTAACGATTACTATAGTTTCCAATTAACTACTGTACACTCTTTAACCGTTATCCTCGAGTGACCTTTTGGCCTTGATAAGTGGTGATGCCTATGTAAAAAAAAAAAGGGGGAAATAAGCTACTACAGGTTATCACCGGGTAATATTCTACATTTTTCAACTATATACAATCAAATATGACGACTGGTTTCTCTCGCATCGAACAAATAATAAACTTTGATTTTCTTTGATAAAAAAGATTTAGTGCTGGAATATATGATTTTCTTTTCAAATATGCTATTTTGATTCGTGACGGGTACGTACATCAGGAAGTTTTGTTCTGTCTTTTCTTTACTTAAAATTTTCATTATTTATGCAAGTCTAAATAAGCTCCACTTATTGTAACTGATTTATTTTCTATATTGAACTAAACACAAGTTGCTATTATATTTGTAGCGAGTGTAAACGAATAAAAGATGTAGCGTTTGGAGTCCCAATCAATAAATACGTCTTTAGATGCTAAGATTATATACAACATGAAATCCAGAATTAAAACAAATAAGACGAAACACATTCTGCAATAAAGTGACGAAGTATTAAACACGTTTTACCGTATATCTGCGCTTACTTTAAGGTCATTCATATAAAACGTCAAGGAAAATATAATTTAGGTGTTTTACTAAAAGCAAGACTCCGACCCAGTCAACAAATATTTTCCAACAACAAAAATATTAAAAAAGAACAAAACTCGTATTTCTTGACTAAACAAGGCAGTCAATAAAAAATTAACGTAAAATATTATAGTAAACTTTTACAAAATATGTAATACTACTTAATAGAGTGTGTCATATTTGAATTTGCGTTTATTTAATTATTATTCTCAGAAAAGACTTTTGTAAGCCTTCACCAAATATAATCCGATATTTTAAAAATTGTTTCTGAACAGCCAATCATCAAATTGTTTAATAAATAAGAATCGAAGCAGAAGGAAAAACGCATGATTGACCTAGTTAAGTTGTAATTGGTGAACGATAATGGCACGAAACGGTTTTCAATCAGTACCAAGGAAGTCAACTCCCTGTAGCTTGATGCTAAGACGTTGGAACTTAGTTTGAGATTGGATCTTCATTCTTTTAAATGGATGATATGACAATATCTACGGAACAGTCTTATCACATTTGGATTCTTTGCCAGTTATTGTTAAGTCCACGGTTAGGCAAAACAAATATCTATGTTTAAAATTGAAGATAGTTTCCTCTTAAGACAGATTTCATGCAAGTCGAAAATAATTGTTTTAAAAATTAACTTACACGACACATGTCTCTCTAAGATAGTCAGAAATCAATAATTGAACCAAATTTTATCATCAGTAGAAAAAATCCAAAAGATTCCAGCTTTACTTTCAATGGCGTAGTTGAAGAAGTAAGAGAGAGAATAAATAAGAAAGAGCGAGTGTACATGTTTTCTTTTCAAACATGACATTTAAAGAGAAGGAAAAATTAACACCAAAATGGCTTACGTGGATGACATAAGACAATATTTAAACGAATTATACTTCTTTTTACAAAGAAGTCACTATCTATCAATACCCGGAGGCTACTCAAGGATAAGGCCTAATGAGTGCGCAGTGGTCAAAGGGAACATGTCGTAGTAATCGTTAGTAGTGGAAATTTGGTAAATTGGATTACTTAAGGGGATGGTTCATCAGGAATTTGTTCAAGTTGGACTTTAAGACAACCACGTTGTAGTCAATTGGAAAACAGGAAAACAAAACAGAGTTCCACAGTTCTAAGAAAGAAGCTTTGTTCATGGAACCTACGTTCAGGTTTAGGCACATAAAGAGTGGGGGGAGTTATTGATAGTGTTTTCAGCTAGACTAGTGTTTTTCGTGAAAGTCAGGACAGAGAGGACTATAGATTGGAGATCAGACGAGCACTTGCATTGAAAATAAGGATAAAGCAGAGATAGACTCGCAACGTCTCTTCTGTGAGAAAGAGGGCGCATGGAAGAGAAAAGGGATCCCCCCCACTAGGCTACGAAATCTGTTTTAGGCCTTGTATCAGCGGGATCAGCCTCCTGCCCAAATGTGACAACAGTATTCCATCTTCGGACGTACTTAGCTCTTATACAGGTAAAGAATTGTATCAGCAGTGAAATATCTGTAGGAGCCGTAGAATGATCTCAACATTTTTCGAGCAGTCTTGGCAATGAATTTCATGCACGTGTTCCATCTCAGATCAGGAGTAAAGGTCAAACCTAGAAGCTTGTCAAAACATGGAGCCTCCCCAAGAAGAGTGATTCATTACGATTGATGCCAGACGGGGATCAGAGCGTTGATGATGGAAAGATAGAAGCTTGCTTTTAGATGCATTAAGATTAACTACCCACTTCTTTTCACCTTTGCACGATTTGATCAAGATCAGAGGAGAGAGAATCAGAGAGGACTTCGTCGTTTACTGCCTTTGAAGTGTTGTCAATAATTAAAAGAAATTTGTCCACAATTTAATCAGATAACAACTTTAAAGTGTCACCTGAGAGATACGACTTGATATGGTGAATAGAGTTTAACTAAGAAAGGAGAACTGAATAATCTAAGGTCGTTAATTAATGCTTCGTTAATTCTTAATATTCTTTTTTCTTCTTATAAACTACACGCAAAATAAAAATAGGCATATATATTTCTGTAGATTAAGATTTCTACGACTGATAATATTTCATAGGGATTTAATTAAACAGCTTTTACAGAGTTACTTTAGAATTCCGAATGTCTCTTTAAGAGTTATTAGAACTATTTACAAATTATTTCTTTGAACATAACTAAATTCTAACTGATATTTTAGCACATATCTTGTATAACTAAAATATGTAGAAAAACACGTAGGGAAACAAACATTGATTAACTCCGCTATAATATAATAATAGCTTATCGTAGATTGTTTCACAGAGTGAGCAGAAGTTGTCGAATATATGAAACCTGAGTGCGATTTTATTTTTTGTTCTTTGTTATTTTTCTTTTTTTTATAAGGGAATATTTGTTAAGGTTTAGCATCACTAATACAACTGTTTATGATAATGTAACTAAATTTAGCACTAAAAATTATAAAAATTCAATAGTTTATTTTATTATATATATTATTACCATTTTTTATTTTAGACTTTTAAATCCTTGTCTCGTACGTGACATCGTAGGGATTTGTTTTTATATCAATATTCAGTTCTGATTCTCGTTCCAGTTTTTCACCAAAGATCATTTAAATTGCATCTGATACGACGGAAAATGAAATTCTCTGAGAATAGACGATTAACAGAATACTAACTAATTAAAATAAAATCAGAATCAAGACGAAGCGAACGAGCTAATCTTGCGTTGTCCAATTATAAATGATTTTACGCTGACAGTCAAAACGTAAACCATTAAATGTCTTAAAGATGACAAAGATAGGATTTCAAGATGGCAACTATTTAGAAAATAACGTATAATAATAACAACAAATTGCTTCGAAGTAAACATTATTTTAATTGCGAGGAAATGCAATATTTGTTAACGAAGATTGATAAACAAGGTATCGTGTCGAAATAATAATAATAATAATAATAATAATAATAATAATAATAATAATAACAACAACAATAATAATAATATAATTAATATTAATAATAATAATAACAATAATAACAATAATAATAATAATAATGAAAAAAAGGGGGAACTCATTTCTTTTTGTTTCCTTGTTGGCAAAGACGGGCAGAAATGCCGTGTGCATATATATATATATATATATATATATATATATATATATATATGGATACATGCGTGTATGTTTGTACTACAAAAAGGCTGTGACTTCCATACATATCACTACACTATAACTAACCGACGACTAGACATTAACTTTAACACGAGTCCTAATAGAAATAATTTAACACGTGTGAGGCACCGAAACTCTGTAAAAGAATGGAATGAAATGTGAGTTTTTCTTTTTTAAAAACAACAAAAAAAGTTAATTATTACTTTGAATTTATTTCAGGAAGTAGTCTCTATTGCGATATAAATGTATGATTCTGTCTGTCCATTTAAATTTCACTAATATGAATGCCACAAAAATAATTCCAGACGGGCGGCTGACTTTAAGCAAGGAAAAAAAAAGGAACTAATTTTTTTTTGTTTCCTTGTTGGCAAAGATATATATATATATATATATATATATATATATATATATATATATATATATATATATATATATATATATATATATATATATGCGTGTATGTTTGTACTGTCAAAGGGCTGTTACTTTCATCCATATCACTACACTCTAACTGACGGACGACTAGACGTTCAAGGGAACGAAATGTGAGTTTTTCTTTATTTAAAAAAAAAAAAAAGAAGTTAATTGCAAAAAAAAAAAAAAACTTTTTCTAAAAGATTAATATTAGATCAAAATATATGAAATAATATCGCAAATAAACCAGAAACAAACATGAAGACTATTATTTTTACTATTCCAAAATGATTCATTAAATATTTGGGAAGTAAATTTAAAATTTTTGCTTTGTATAGCATAACTGAAGCTTCATTGTGGAATAAGAATCATCACAGGCGAGCTTACCTTCGACAAAACAGTTTGTTAAGTCTCGCAGTTTCTTGCTCGACTAATAGTTGTATTTTTCCAAAGCCAAAATATGACTGTTTTGAATTTTTTTTTGAGACAGTATTACTCTGAGATAAAGTCAATTTGAAAACACTTACTTTGTTTACATTTGTTAATTCATATAAGGTCATATACTGTGTCATGAGGAGCAACTGGTTTATGAAAAATAACTTTAAAAAATACTTAGCAAGCATAACCAGTGAACCAAGTGCAAGTGAAATACAAACGGTTGCACCGAAAGGGATGGCTAGAATCCTGATCTCCTGGTTGGACTCACTAAAATAGCGGTAAATGTTAGACATCTGGTTGGATGTCCCACCCCCTTGAAGAAAAAAGATGAAGATAAATGAAAAATAAAGTGTGATGCTAAAAAGTGTTCCTTTCAGCTGTTCATTTATTGTCACATTGCTATATCGACGGCCTTTGACAGAGTTTGTCATTACGGTTTTCTCAAATTAATTAATTCATAAGGAATTACTGAAAGATTATTATTATTATTATTATTATTATTATTATTATTATTATTATTATTATTATTATTATTATTATTATTATTATTATTATAATAAACAGATCCTTCCAAGCTAAAAGAACGACCCAGTTTGTTCACATTCGTACACCGAAATATCACATTAAGAGAGATGTGCCTTGATTCTTTCATCTTTATTATTCCTGGTCTTCAAAACCACCTCGCTGATGCAATCGTTTTCCAGATAGATATATCTGCTGTGACATCACGCCCTATGCTCTACATGCGGGCAAATCTCGCTTCTCTGATTTCTGATTTCTGACTCCTCATCTTCTTTGAACGGTATTTCTGACAAAGAAGAAAGAATTGCTGTTTCTAAGCCAGAGTCCGTTCAATATAACACTTATAATTAGCAAATTTTTATCTTGAAGTAGTCTTTTTTAGCTCCTTGCCTCAAGTGGTCGTATGTGAGATCTGCCCCAGGGGTTGATACCTTCACCTTCATTATTCTTGGTCTTCATAAACCGCCTCGTAGATGCAACCGCTTTCCAAATAGATATATTTACTGTGACATCGTACCCTATGATCTACATGTGGGAAAATCTCGCTTCTCTGATTTTGTCCTTTCGTCCTCACATTTTTTGAACGATGTTTCTGACATAAAGAGAAGAATTGCTGTTTTCTAAGTGTGACTCTATTCCATATAACACTTATCATTGGCAAGTTTTGACATTGAAGTAGACATTCTTTTAGCTCTTTAAATCAAGTGGCTTTATTCCTTGTTTGCAGCGATTTATATGGAAAAAAAAACGAGCACACACATATCCGAGGCGGTGAGTGAATCCCTGTAAAATGAGCCCAAATCTAGAGGAGAATGAGACCCAAATAGATGGTTACACTCAATGGCATCGAAAGAAACATATGTTCATGTCATAACTACAAGAAACTTGTAGAACTATTAATAGACTGCTAGCAACCATCATCGAGAATCCAAAGTTCAAAATACTTAAAGAACCTGTGTTTAATTGCATGAAAGCTTTACGTATAAGTGGTTGTATACCTTGTTTAGAGTAAATAAAAGCAACGCAAAAATATTAAATCGGATGCTAAACATGTATTTTGTCGCAAAACCGTAACTAACCCATTCTCTATTAATCAGGTAAGCATCGCGCACACGGCCTGCCATTTTGCCTGCAACACGTATATTCTCAAAGACGGACATTCAAACTAATAATCGACAATCAAGTTTTCTTAGCATCGATAGCATATAAACAATGAGAAGAATGCAAGACATTTCTAGAAGACATAATTTACTCGTTAATATCAAGATCCGCTATGACCAGAAAGAAATCTTGAACGTGAATGAGACACAGCTCATTGCGTATTTTTCACGGCGCTAATTATTTTCGTAGTTGCGATTACCTTGTGTCGTTTTGCGTTGAAGAGAATGAGATAATTGAATGGATATACAACTGAAACACCTGCTCTTTTTCTTGTTATTTTGCTCATTCAGCCTTCTTTCAAAAACTGAAGCTAGCAATTTCGAAAGAAAATGGCGATGCCAAAGGGACACCATTCCCCCCCCCCCCCGTCTTCATTTTAAGTCACGCAGAATGCCTACAACGTCTTGACAATGACAAGGATATGATTTCAAGATGTGGTGATAATGGAAACAAAAGACGTGTTTGCTTCTCATCTAAACATTATTTTTAATTGCAAAGTCAGAAAAGGTGTATTAAACAGAATTGATACTTTATTAAATTAATTAATTTAAGTCGTTATAGAAACAGTGATGATGATCATCATCATGGTGCTATTGATTATAATGATGATGATGACCGCTGTGGTCGTGTCAATGATGATGATGATGATGATAATGGTGGCGGCAGTTGTGGGTGTCGTGGTGATGGTGGTGATGGTGGTTACGATAATGATAGCAGTGATGATGATGATGGTGGTTGTGGTAATAGTGGTAGTGTTAATGATAATAATTATGATGATGGCGCTTGTTGAAGTAGTAGCGGTGGTGGTGGTGGTGGTGCTGCTGCTGCTGCTGCTACTGCTGCTGCTGCTGCTGCTGATGATGATGATGATGATCGTGGTATCGGTTTTGGATTTTGTGGTGATGATGATGATGATGATGATGATGATGATGATGATGATGATGATAGAGAAACTCAGGATCATGGACCGAAGAACCATGTAATTAATTTCGATGCAGATGCATTGCGCCCGAATGATAATATTAACATTATATAATGATAAAAGAAGAAAAAGGGGTTTTGTTAAACATAGGATGATGCCTGTATGATGACTGCATGATGCGGGAAAAAAAGTAAAGAAAAACACAACGCTAAGTACAGGATAATAAATTATCGTCGATTTTCATTCAAAATTAAAATCAGACATTCTACAGCTACCTTTTTTTTTATCATATTTGCGCAGAGTAAAGCAGAGGACATAAAGGACAATCCAAGAATTGCTGTAACAAACAGACATTGGGAAACTGTAATGTAAAAAAATTAAAATGCTGAAGTGAAAACTGTAGCTATGCCCGGCCGGAACAAATGGCGGCAGGAAAAATTCACAGCGATCACCGCATGGATACACCCACACGTATGAAGAACGACTAGGTGCATGACATCGTGATGCAACTACGGCACACATAAAACATAAGGAACTATGTTATGCTCCCTCACGTATAAATGCAGTAAATAGGCTGGAACGTTCGAGATGGCCTTTCTGTAAAGATTTATCCGCCAAAAATCAAATCAGTTTTTTCTTCAATTTCTCAAGTGTTAAAGATAAAATCCGTCCTGGGAGACGTACACCCACCGTCATGATTTTGCGCGCGACAGACATGAAGTTTATTATCCTCGTGGAAACTTACCACATTAAGCGAGGACTTACATTTTCCCTTTAAGCAATTTTATTTAGAACTTAAGTCCTTATAATACAAACAAACACACATCCATGTATTACTTATGGACTGGTCGTCTCAAAAATAGCCACATGAACCTTAAGCCCGCATGTGGCATTGTTATCATAAAAAATCAGTAATTTAAAGCCTCGTGTTAATCTCACAAATCCTCACTTCATTAATCTCATTATGAACTTTCAACACAAGAAAACACTTATGTTGGAATAATTTAACTAATATTCCTAACACATAAGTAAATAAATGTTTATTTCATGTTAACAGTGATTTCGTATTCTTTGTCCAATGTCGTTATTTTCTGGATTTAATTTTTATTTCATGTAAGGATGTGGATTGGCGAAACTATGCTATAAATCGTCGACTTCGTTAAAGTTACCTTTAATTGTCTCACGGATACACTTCTGCGTTCGACTTCAATAAAATTGCGACACACACAACTTCAGTCCTATAAATTGATGAATCCCGACTATAAAATGGTTGTCCTACCGAACCGCATTTCCTATAATACGAACGAAAACAAAATCCAATCGTGCACAAGAAATAAAGTGTACAAATCTCGAATAAAGTACACAATTCATAAGAAAAGTAAACAACAAAGATAAATGATACTAAAATATTAAAAATTAAAAAAAAAATGCAAAATCTCTAAATAAATCAATCAAACAAAAAAAAAACGACGATGAAAATGCAACGGATTTGAAAACAACTAAATAATTACAAATATTAACAAGAAGGATACTATTAAATCTCCAAAGGAAATGACGAACCGAAACTTAAAATATAAGAGTACTAAAATTAATTTCAGGATATAGAATTTCGAAAGTAAAAATAAACCGAAATTTTACATATGATTTTATAATACTTTTCTAGTGTAATGTGGATTTACCCTATTTCAGTAATAGATGGACTCTTATAGTTATTGTATATAGAGTTATGACAAAGTTTAGTCGTAGCCATTTGACGTTCTATATATGCATAGAATCTAGTTGCAGATCCAATGTTGCATATAATTCTGGCAGAAACTGAATAATGGAATAAGTTTATGGCTAACTGTCTGAGGCGCCCCAACCGGGGAATGTTGACAAGGCTACCAAGCCTATTTCTAGGCGGCCAGAGTATGCATTCTTTAGAGGTGCTTGCTGGAGTTTCCTCACTAGTTATATGAACGTTAAGGGAAACGAAATTCAAACTGAGAAAATAGAAAGTTTCAAAACCAACGAATAATCACGAAATAAATTGCAAAGTGAAACAAGAGAGAAATAAAATGAAGGAAAATATAAAAATTAACAGAAACTACGATCATATTCACAAAAGAGAAAGATAGAAAGAGAAATATTACAAAACATAAAGTTTAAAACACCACAAAAGGCACAATTCGAAACTGTTCAAAATAAAACTACGGCAATCTTCACAAATTAGAAATATTTAGCTACAGAGTACAAAAAAAGTGTGAATATATTATTAAAAAAGACAAAATTTCCAAAAGTTTAAGACAAAAACAAGTTGCAAAATGAAACCAAAACTAAACACAAATGAAAACTACAAATATTTACCATAAAGAAAAAGAACAGGAAAAGAAGCATGTTGAAAGTTTCATACTGAACAATAAAATGTTATGAAAATCTGAATGTTTAGATGTTAGAAAAGACAAAATCCCGCCAAAAATTTTTTAAAATTCTGAAGGTAATAAAAAGTCTAAACTTTTATAACAAAACAATGCGATACATTGCAACAGAATGAAATACAACTCAGTAAGTCGCAAGAAAATTAAATAGACCACAAGGCCTTACAATATGATGGAATTTAGGGGATGGGTTCTACACAACAAGACATGATGGAGTAAGTACATACACTGGACCATCTGTAAAAAATTAAACATCCAACGTAGCAGCAAATCCTGGGAACATCAACCTGAAAGAAAAGTTAGAAATGACTTATATACCATACATTACGACCATGTAATCCCTACAGCCACCTACCTTGAGAATGATGCTGTGAAATCTGACATAGTTATATGGAATAAGTCAGAGAGAGTTGCAACCTTGGTTGAAGGGAGTGTTCCTAATGATGGAGGTCTTAAAATGGCTGAAAGATAGAAACGGACCAAATATCAAGGTCTCATGCATGATATGAAAAGAAACTGGAATCTTAGGGAGATATCAATCATACCAGTTATTATAGGTGCCACATGGCTTATGAAGAATAACCTGAAGTTCTACGTAAACAACTAAATAATTGCAATAGAATGAAATACAACACACTGCATTTTAATAGAATGAAATACAACAAAATGCATTTCAATAGAATGAAATACAACACAATGCATTTCAATAGAATGAAATACCACACAATGAATTTCAGTAGAATGAAATACAACACACTGCATTTCAATAGAATGAAATACAACACACTGCATTTCAATAGAATGAAATACAACAAAATGCATTTTAATAGAATGAAATACAACACACTGCATTTCAATAGAATGAAATACAAGAAAATGTATTTCAATAAAATGAAATACAACACACTGCATTTCAATAGAATGAAATACAAGACAATGCATTTCAATAGAATGAAATACAACAAAATGCATTTCAAAAGAATGAAATACAACAAAATGTATTTCAACAGAATGAAATACAACAAAATGCATTTCAATAGAATGAGACACAACAAAATGCATTTCAGTAGAATGAAATACAACACACTGCATTTCAATAGAATGAAATACAACACACTGCATTTCAATAGAATAAAATACAATAAAATGCATTTCAATAGAATGAAATACAACAAAATGCATTTCAATAGAATGAAATACAACACCTTGCATTTCAATAGAATGAAATACAACAAAATGCATTTCAATAGAATGAAATACAACAAAATGCATTTCAGTAGAATGAAATACAACACACTGCATTTCAATAGAATGAACTACAACAAAATGCATTTCAATAGAATAAAATACAACAAAATGTATTTCAATAGAATGAAATACAACACAATGCATTTCAGTAGAATGAAATACAACACACTGCCTTTCAATAGAATGAAATACAACACACTGCATTTCAATAGAATGAAATACAAGACAATGCATTTCAGTAGAATGAAATACAAGACAATGCATTTAAATAGAATAAAATACAACACACTGCATTTAAATAGAATGAAATACAACAAAATGCATTTCAATAGAATGAAATACAACACACTGCATTTCAATAGAATAAAATACAACAAAATTCATTTCAATAAAATGAAATACAACACACTGCATTTCAATAGAATGAAATACAAGACAATGCATTTCAATAGAATGAAATACAACAAAATGCATTTCAATAGAATGAAATACAACAAAATGCATTTCAACAAAATCAAATACAACAAAATGCATTTCAATAGAATGAGACACAACAAAATGTATTTCAGTAGAATGAAATACAACACACTGCATTTCAATAGAATGAAATACAACACAATGAATTTCAATAGAATGAAATACAACAAAATGCATTTCAATAGAATGAAATACAACAAAATGCATTTCAATAGATAAAATACAACACACTGCATTTCAATAGAATGAAATACAACAAAATGCATTTCAATAGAATGAAATACAACAAAATGCATTTCAGTAGAATGAAATACAACACACTGCATTTCAATAGAATGAACTACAACATAATGCATTTTAATAGAATAAAATACAACAAAATGCATTTCAATAGAATGAAATACAACACAATGCATTTCAGTAGAATGAAATACAACACACTGCCTTTCAATAGAATGAAATACAACACACTGCATTTCAATAGAATGAAATACAACAAAATGCATTTCAATAGAATGAAATACAACACACTGCATTTCAATAGAATGAAATACAACGCGGTCAAATACAAAGAAAATCCAACTGAATACATTAGAATAGAATAAAATACAGCACAACCTATTACAAAGAAGGAAATACAACTCAATACATTGGAATAGAATGAAATACAACACAATGCATTACAATGAAATAAAATGCTACACAATACACTACAATAGATTTTAATCAAACACAATACATTACAATATAATGAAATACAACTTAATACATTACTCAATCCCAGCTGTACTATAAAATTGCTCCGTTGAGGTTGCTCCAGTCCTCGTCAAACTTTACAACAAATGCCTTAACGAATTTTGCTTTCGTGACTGCTGGGAATATTCTCATGTGATACCAGTTAACAAGAATTCTAGCGAAAGAACTGACTCATTAAATTATCGCCCCATTAGCCTCCTCCCGTTTTTCGACAAAACATTTACGTCTAAAATTAACAAACTCTAGTCCATCACCTTACAGCAGCTAAACTTCTGACCGACCAACAATGTGGATTTAGGCAAACCCGTTGTACAGAAGATATCCTAACTGTGATCTCTGAACGTATATACCATACATTGGACAAGGGAGGGGAAGATAGAGCGGTAACCCTAGATATATCTAAGGTTTTTGACAGGATTTGGCACGATGGTCTTCTCAGGAAAATCAGATCATACGGTATCACTGGACGAATACGTACCATAATAAAATCCTTCTTAAATAAGAGAAGAATCCAGGTTGTCCTCGATAGTCGTATCTCTAAACAATATGATGTAAATGCGGGTGTACCTCAGGGGTATATTATTTGGACCTTTATTTTTCCTTATATTCATAAATTTCCTTCCTGATAAAATTGTCTCTGAGATGGTTATATTTGCTGATGACACTACGCTGTGCAAGAGGCCCGAGGGGAAAACGAATGAATACATATCTAAGGAAATGGCAGAAACACTAGAGGAAGACCTCCAATCTGTAGTGAAACAGGGGCAAAAATGGATGGTCACATTCAATGCTGTGAAGACTAAGCTTGTTTCCTTCAATAATTACAAGTAACCGTCTCAACCACTAATAATAGTTATGGCTAAAGATCCATTAGCACAACAGTAGTTATCAATGAAAGGAAAAAAACTCCAGAAATTCATAAGATACCAGCGGTGTTCAATAAGTAATGCTCCTAACCTTCTTCCGTCAAAATAGAGTACTGAAACTTGACACAGTTATTAATCATTATCAACAAATGAACAACCTATCATTTATGCAGCTCTGGGGACTGTTATTGTAGAATACTCCAAATTAGCCCTCCAGCCATGAAGTGACTTCAGCAATCGAAGCTGCGTCATCTGAAAATCGCCTTCCTTTCAAAAACAACTTAAAGGTTGGGACAAGATTAAAGTACGCGGAGTGAAATTAATGAAATTGGGAGCAGGTGGGATTTATAGCTACGACCCCTGCTTCTAATCTGGTTACGTGTGTTATGAAGTAGAACGTTGAAGTCGAAGAATATTCTTGTTGGTTTTACTCCGTCTCCTGATTTTGAGAGTTCTAACTTTTTATTTTTCGAAAAGTGAAGCAAAATGAATTACTGTAATTTTGGTATCTTTGCATCAAATCTTATCCTTACTGCTTTATCCTGACGCAAAAAGACTGTGGACATGATCTTGCCAGCTAGAGGCTACACCTTTACCTTCTTTGGGGTGAAATGTGCCCAAGTTCACCAATGCATTGACTTAACTTTGCTCGCACGATCATAGTGATAGAATCAATCATTTCAAAAACTTTGACTCACTTCTCAAACTTCATCTCCGAGTACTCGACGCGTTCTCGCTCTTGGAAAAGTGTCAGCAACCTAGGAGTACATCTGGCAGACACTTTACACGCATACAAATGGTTAGAAATTATACCCTGTACTACTATTTACCTCTTGGGCCATTTGATAAATAGCCTTGTGTTGAGCTTCCAAAATGATAGTTTTACTTTGATTGACAGATACTTTGTCAATTGCAGAAGAGGGTGCGACCGGATCTGGGAGTTGATTCCATTGATTTCTGGCCATATTTGAAATCACAGTGCCAGTGTTTTTCAAAGTCATATTATATGGCCTCATTAGTGTACGTTTGTTTCATTAAATCAAAAGTTTCCTATGGTGTGCGCTCTTTCAAATATAAAATTTAATCATCGCGAACCAGCTATCTTACAACTCCTGTTGATATTTTCCAACGCGCTCATACACGCTCTGTTATATCTTTGTATATGTATAGATATCTATCTATGTCTATATCTCTGTCTTTCTGTCTGTCTGTTTTTCTGTCTTTCTCTCTTTGTCTCTCTTTTTCTCTATATCTCTCTCTTTCTTTCTGGCTGTTCATATGCACTGAAATTTATGACATAGGACATAATCAGCTTGACATTTTTGTCATCAATGGATCACCGAAGTTAAGCAGCGTTGGGCCTGGTCAGTACAAAAAAAGGTTACCATTTGGGAATACCAGCTATTTAAGGTAAGAAGACACTCTGCTAATTCCGGCCTTGTTTCTAGCCGTCTCGGGCTTTTACTTCCTCCAGCTTCAAACCATACCGGTTTTACTAGACTCGTGATTTGAATTCTGCAACATTTGCTGCACAAAGGATTCCTAACTTACATTGTCACTTGAGACTGAAAGGATGACTAGACACTAAAAACAACAATTTCAACTATCTTTGCACAATTTCAAACAAAGATTCAAGAAGTAACAGCAGATAATGGTTAGTTTATTAATTTGTTTTAACATAAAAGTCACACTAGCATTGTAAAAATTCAAATTTTTTCAATTTTTTATGCAATTTGAATCCAAGACATTAGACAACAATTGCAAATAGTTTCCGACATGCAAACTTCTACATAAATTCTAATATCTTTCAGAAATCATACTACTCTGTGGATATTCATAAAAACTGGAATACGAATTCTAAACATAAGGATTAATAGCATAGGCTATAGATTTTAAAGATTTTTTGTAAAAGAACCGCACCAAAATAAACTTACTAATAAGATTACTGCGCAATACTGAATTTCACATCTGACTCAGTTTAAATGCGTATAAATAAGAAACCACAGTTAGTTCAGAGCTGTAATTTGTCACATAACTTATAGAGATATAAATCATTGCATATGTCAAATTTCAGCCAACTAAAATTTGGTGAGGGCATTACTTATTAAACGCCCCTTGTAAAATAAAAAAGAGCATGCCAAAGTAAGCAATCGAAAAAACAAAATTTTGTAAAATTGAACAAGAAAACCAGAAAGAAAATACGGGTTTGTTTTACTGTACACACAGATTCAAAAAAGTTGTCACAAACAAATATATAACAAATAAATGTTATCAAAGGCAAGATAAGTTACTTTTCTACCCAACTGGATATGTTTTTAGTGTTTATATTTAATGTAACATGTTTATTCAGCTCGAAAAACATACAGTGTTTACCGATATATTGAAAGATTTAAAATGGCAGCCGACTCTATCTTTGAGGGCGGTAAGTTTGGGAAAATGAGATATAAATAAAAGAAAACAGACAAAATACTGTTAAAAACTCGCTCAATATATGTTACCATGACATAGGCTGACATATATTCGGCGGGTTTTTAACAGTATTTTGACTGTTTTTTTATTTATAAGTCATTTTTCCAAACTTACCGTCTCCGAGAGAGAATCGGCCGCCATTTTGAATTTTCCAATACATCGGTAAACACTATATGTTTTTCGAGCTAAATAAACATGTTACATTAAATATAAACACTAAAAACATATCCAGTTGGGTAGAAAAGTAACTTATCTGCCCTTTGATAACATTTATTTGTTATATATTTGTTTTGTGACAACTTTTTCGAATCCGTGTGTACAGTAAAACAAACCCGAAAATACAACAAAAAAAATGCAATGAGAAAAGGCGAGCATTTATCATGGAGGAAGACTTATAAAGAAAGGGTTTGCTAATCATTAATTAAATATTGATATAACATAAAGCGGTAAGTGGGGAGAGGAAAGGGAAGGAAAATGCGTAAAAATTAGATGTGAAGCAAAAATAATTAAAAAAGAAAAGAAAAAGAAAGAAAATAAAAGAAGCAGAAAGAAAACCAGAACTCGATGTAATGGCTAATTACAGAAGTTGTAGATAAACAGTATAATAATAATAATGATGAGCACTTCAATAAATATGATACAAAATTACAAGAATGAAATCCTACCTGCCATGTTCCATTTAATCAAGTGTATTCAGCATCTCTGTTGGAGTTGAAATATTATAATGGCACCACAGAAGATTTAATTAAAATACGAGAAGCACGGAGGAGAAAACGTTAGTGTGACGATCGTAATATCCAATTATTTGACCAGCATTGTCATGGCGTCGGCCTGCGACGGAAACGAGTTTCGAGATTTGCCTATTTGCAAGTAAGGAAAACAATGGTGTCAAAAATAACATTACTAACTTCATTTTTCAAACGTGTTTAGGCAAACGGATGGAAATAAATTGTCGTCTCTTTTATATAAAATGCTCAATCTCTCTGTTCCATTGCAAAAACAAACATAAATAAATAAATAAATCTTACTCGAGTTTTGTTTCTTTATTTAACACAAGTCATTTATAACCATTTTTCTTTCCCCCATCCCCGTTTCAACACCGGCTTAAATGTTTCTCGCTGCCACTGCGAGGTTATATGTCCACCTCACCTGGCAGCGTTTCTCTTTCTGCTTTTGGTTTTTGTTGATTTTTCAGCGTCTCTCGCTGCCATGATTATCCTTTCCGTGTATTTTCTAATTCTTTTTTTTGTGTGTCATTTACAAAGTCTTCTATACAAACTAGTCATCTCCCGCCTTCTATTCTTTTCACGTAGAGTCAGTCAATATCGTCTCTTGGGTGTAGTGCATTGTGCATGGTCATGAGTTTCCTGGTCTTCTGATCGAGCTATCTCAGTTTTTGGTCCGCCCTATGAACGGTCCTGCGTATCTTATTAGTGATAAAGTCCATGTATTTACACCTTTTATTAGGTTTCTGCGATATAATTTTGTATCGAGAAGTTTTCTTGTTCTCGTGAGGTATTCCTTCCCAATTCTCTCTTTCATTTTTGTGAGTTTGACGGTGTCTGCTTCCAGAACTCCCAAGTATTTATAGGCGTCTTGTTCCCCTAGTGCCCTCATCTCCGCTTCATGCCTTCTGTTCTCCAGTTTTCCCTTTCTTATAACAAGTAGTGCGCACTTTTCCATTCAAACCCTATTTCGATATACTGGCTGAAAATCCTGGTAGTGTTTATTAGAATCTCTAGTTCGATTCTTGAAAAAAGTTTCAGGTCGTCCATGTACATTGGATGGTTCATTGTTTCCTATTATTATCATCATTATTATTATTATTATTATTATTATTATTATTATTAATATTATTATTTATTTATTTTAATAATAATAATAATAATAATAATAATAATAATAATAATAATAATAATAATCTAAATATTAATTTACTTATTTGTACGCCTGGTGTCACAAAAACATCATCATTCTAACATTAATTAATGAGAAACAAATTACCTCCGTTTATAATCGCTCCTTATCAGTTAAAAATCATTAAAATCATTTACTCTCCAAAGATTTAAAAAAAAAAAAATAAGATGACTGTTTTTTACGGTTTCAGAATAGAAAATATCCGCAAAGTGTACATTTTCAAAAATAAAGATAGATAGATAGATAGATAGCGTGTATGAATTTTGCCAGCACGTTATAATATGACACCTAGCGTTTACGTTTAATTATTCTTTTTTTTAAGTTAATTCTACTTTTCTGTATAATAATTCTTGTTTGTTAAACTGCTGTGTATAAGATCTTTTGTTGTGTTTGTGTTCCATTTTTTGTGACAAAATTTAACTGGTTATTTTATTTTATAATAAAAAAAAGTCATGTTGAGAGAAGACTATAAGTGTTTTTTTTTTATTATAAGTTCTTTTGATATATGTTCCTTTATAATTTATGTAACAAAATAATTTTAAAAAATAAACAATGTAATGCGTTAAGTCTTCATGGAAAAATAAAATCTAAATCAAATTTTCGTAAATTAATTATTTTTAGCGTTAAAAAATGTTAAAAAATAATTTGCTAAAATACGATTCTAAAATCGGCGTTATTTGTTTAATTTTATTTTTTATTCGTGTTATTTATAGTGTTTTTAAACTTTTTTTAACTAAGTGGAATTTCCATGGGTTATGTTGATTATTATTATTATTATTATTATTATTATTATTATTATTATTATTATCATTATTATTATTATTATCATTATTATTATTATTATTATTATTATTATTATTATTATTATTATTATTTATATCGTATAAAAGTGGGATTTCCAAAAAATTATATATCCATATGAATTGGGTGCATTGGCTTGAATCAAAACTTAAATAAACACTTATGAAAAAAATGTGTGTGTGTATATATATATATATATATACATATATATATATATATATATATATATATATATATATATATATATATATATATATATATACGATATCGTGTACGATCTTTTGTGTGTCACGCTTACATCCGGATCGTTTAATTGTTATATTATTGTAATTCTTGTCATAAATAATTGCATCAAGAATTCTTCATAAGTTTTGGTTTCGGTTTCGAATATAGCTGATGGCACTTAAATCATGTATTCTTTTTATGAATGATTTTATCAAGAATTCTTCATAAGTTGTGGTTTCGGTTTCGGTTATAGCTGATGGCACTTAAGTCATCTATTTTTTTTATAAATGATTTTATCAAGAATTCTTCATAAGTTTCAGTTATGGCTGAAGGAACTCAAGTTATATATATATATATATATATATATATATATATATATATATATATATATATATACACACACATTTTTTTCATAAGTGTTTATTTAAGTTTTGATTCAAGCCAATGCACCCAATTCATATGGATATATATTTTTTTGGAAATCCCAACTTTATACGATATAAAAATCGATAGAACATTAACTCTATAATAATATATACGAAACATGCAAGAATTAAAATATCATATTTAAGCGTACTTTACGACCGGGCTTTACCGAGCGTTCGTGCTAGCTTAGAGATACACGCTTGCAGTTTTAACAAAAAAGCTATGATAATATCAGAGTGTCTCCATTTACACTGGACATCTACAGAATGCCAACATCAATATATTACATATGAATGAATCCTCTGTGGAATTTTCACAGGTCCCGCTAAGTGTTATTATTATTATTATTATTATTATTATTATTATTATTATTATTATTATTATTATTATTATTATTATTATCATTATTATTATTATCATTATCATTATTATTATCATTATTATTATTATTATTATTATTATTATTATTATCATTATTAGCAATGGAAACGTAATAAATTTTTTACGAAACTTCAAGTTGATAATCAAGAAAAGCAGCACCTTTTTAACGATTGCTTCCGTGTTAACTTAATGTCCACGGAATATAGCCGATTTATTGTCATTTTCCCAGTGAATCATCTCAATAACACAAGGTGTTTGTGCACGTACAATATTATTGTGTTTAAACAACAATTCTCATACAGATTTTATTAACAGGCTTTTTTCATCCGAATGAAAATAAAAATTTGTAAACACGTTTGCAGTTATTTCCTTTGTGTGAAACATGCGATCATCAATACTTATATGAGTGAAGGTTATTGTAGGTTTAACAACTACGTATGGAAAAAGTTTTGCTTACAATTACATACAGCTTTATTTTCGTTGCTAATCTATATAATAAAAGTAAACCTACGTGGTCGACTCCCTTCAATAATCACGTGTAAAATTTTAATTTCATGATCAAAGATATAAAAGCTTTAATAGAAACTGATAATAGCAAAATAAAGGAAAGAATTTCACTTTTTCTTTTTCAAGTACGTCAGTCAGTAAAATAATCGATGGTATACTTTTCAGCTATGTCGAATCGCTAACAACATCTCAAAAAGAAACTAGATTACCACTGTAAACCTGTCTTCCTTTTAATTTAAACCATACGTCTCCAAACTAGAGCTAGATTCGGCCCTCAAAGTCTTTTATCCAATCCTTGAACTTATATGGAAAGTATAAAAGCATTCTAAGAAATAGAAAGTATAAAAATATTCTAGAAAATATTTAAAATAGAAAGTATAAAAGTATTCTAGAAAATAGAAAGTATATAAGTATTCTAGAAAATATTTAAAATAGAAAGTATAAAAGTATTCTAGAAAATACTTAAAATAGAAAGTATTCTTTCTAGTATTCTAGAAAATAGAAAGTATATAAGTATTCTAGAAAATAGAAAGTATAAAAGTATTTCGAAAATATTTAAAATAGAAAGTATAAAAGTATTCTAGAAAATAGAAAGTATAAACGTATTCTAGAAAGTAGAAAGTATATAAGTATTCTAGAAAATATTTAAAATAGAAAGTATAAAAGTATTCTAGAAAATAGAAAGTATAAAAGTATTCTAGAAAATAGAAAGTATATAAGTATTCTAGAAAATATTTAAAATAGAAAGTATAAAAATATTCTAGAAAATAGAAAGTATAAAAGTATTTCGAAAATATTTAAAATAGAAAGTATAAAAGTATTCTAGAAAATAGAAAGTATAAAAGTATTCTAGAAAATATTTAAAATAGAAAGTATAAAAGTATTCTAGAAAATAGAAAATATTCTAGAAAATAGAAAGTATATAATTATTCTTGAAAATATTTAAAATAGAAAGTATAAAAGTATTCTAGAAAATATTTAAAATAGAAAGTATAAAAGTATTCTAGAAAATAGAAAATATTCTAGAAAGTAGAAAGTATAAAAGTATTCTAGAAAATAGAAAGTATAAAAGTATTCTAGAAAATAAAAATATTCTAGAAAATAGAAAGTATAAAAGTATTCTAGAAAATAGAAAGTATAAACGTATTCTAGAAAATATTTAAAATAGAAAGTATAAAATTATTCTAGAAAATAGAAAATATTCTAGAAAATAGAAAGTATAAAAGTATTCTAGAAAATAGAAAGTATATAAGTATTCTAGAAAATATTTAAAATATAAAGCAGAAAAGTATTCTAGAAAATAGAAAGTATAAAAGTATTCTAGAAAATATTAAAAATAGAAAGTATAAAAGTATTCTAGAAAATAAAAGATATTCTAGAAAATAGAAAGTATAAAAGTATTCTAGAAAATAGAAAGTATATAAGTATTCTTGAAAATATTTAAAATAGAAAGTATAAAAGTATTCTAGAAAATAGAAAGTATAAAAGTATTCTAGAAAATATTTAAAATAGAAAGTATAAAAGTATTCTAGAAAATAGAAAATATTCTAGAAAATAGAAAGTATAAAAGTATTCTAGAAAATAGAAAGTATAAAAGTATTCTAGAAAATAGAAAGTATAAAAGTATTCTAGAATATATTTAAAATAGAAAGTATAAAAGTATTCTAGAAAATATTTAAAAGAGAAATGTGTGAAAATAGTATGGTGTTATTTCTTGTTTTTTTAATGATTAAAAGTTAACGAGCAAAATATTATACAACAGGTTCAGTTAATATATTTTTTCATTTTTACCCGTGTAGATTGATCTAAGCAATATGACCCCCACCCTCGTTCGAAAAATTTTACGACACCTGATCTAAACCTTCCCCTTTTCAAACATCGTTTTTTTTTTTTAGTCTTCTCGGTGTGCTGCTCTTTCTCCTCTTCTCTTCTCTTATCAAGCCTTGATAAGGAGTTACTTGTTTGTATACAAAAAGAGAATTTTTTAAAAGACGTATATTACAACTGTTCTTGTAAGCATGACTTACGGAGTGCCTTCAATAAGTTTCCAGACATTTTCGTACGCACACTTTTATTGATAGCACGCATATGAAACTCTAGTTCTCATCGGAGCAATCTCCTCCGGTTCTATTGCATTTGTTGTACCGTCCAAACAACTTTCTGAAGGGCCGATGGAAGACCTCTTGTGTGAGCAAGTCAATGACCCTCGTCATTATCTCTTTCATCTCCGCAATTGTCTCATAATGACAGCCTTTAAGATTTTGCTTGAACTAAGGGAATAATCAAAAGTCACAGGAAGCAAGGTCTAGACTGTAGAGAAGGTGAAGAACTGCCTTGGTGCTTATCTTAGCCAAATGGTCTGTGACAAGGATCGAGTTATGGACTGCACCTTTGTAACAAAGTTCGCGCAAACCTTCCGCATCTTCAGTTACTTGCGAATAATTGTGTACAGTTCCCACACTGACATCAAACTGTGCACTTATTGTCTCTATAGACACGTGACTGTCCTAATCAATGAAATTCATGATTTGACCAATAAATTTTGATGTTTTCACTTCCTTACTCCTCCCACACCTCTCATCATCCCTCACAGTCTCTCTGCCTTCTTTGAATATCTTTGCTACTCAAAAACTGATGCTGAATTTATGTAAAATAGTCCAAAGGCAGTCTTAAGCATTCTACACGTTTTTGTAGCATTTTTCTTTTTTGCAAGTTTAAAACATAATTTTATTGCATATTGGTCTTCTAAATTGTCCTCACGTTCAGATTTCATTTTTGAAATTCACCAGCTGCGACAATCAGGCTTTAGTAGGATGTATTCCAATTCCTTTTGTAGTTGTTGATTTGAACCTGAAATAATAAAAATTAGTCAATCAACTCATAAGATGTATAGCAATGACATACTCAGTTTTCAAGCCTCTATGCTAATTTTAAATGCACGTACAAAAAAAATCCGGAAACTTATTGAAGGCGCCTCGTTGATAAAAGCCAATTTGCTGGTGTTCGTTAACCCGACTATGAATAGGTCACTGTATCAGTGTGAGAAGGCGTGTTTAACATCTCGGATGATTGCCACTCTGTCAACAAACTGGTTTCAATTTGATTTATGACCGTTTCCGATCACCTCAACTATAACATTCTGATCTTATTCAAACAAAGTTCTTTGATCTTAGTAAACGCCGCCCAATTTTCGTTCATGTGTACTTACTTGCCTTGTGTGTGCGCATGCGCGGGCGAAACACATACACACACATGTACGATTATAATTAAACAAATGCGCGTTATCTGATTTCAGTATTTCAGTAGTAATCGGATATGCGAAAATGAATTTCAAATATTACCGAACGAATATACCATGTGGCCAAAGTGCGCAAGAAAAATAAACAATTATACTAAAAGGGACCGGTAGAATTAAAAAAAAAAAGGTTCTTTGATTGAAGTGTGCGAAATAGCCAGTGAATATCTGGCATCCGGTAGGATTGTCCATCGTCAGCAAAAATAAAACGATGAGAAAACTGAGATTGAAAAAAGCTTACATGTGCATATGCAATTATTTAAGATGAAAAATAAATGAATATATAAGATATAAAGATATAAATAGATGAATATATAAAAATATATTTATCAAAATATGAATATACAGGGTGACTAAAAACAAAAACAAAAGCTAAACAACTAGAACATATGCTGTAGAACGGAGAAAAAAAAAAGGCCAAAGACCCTAGTGTTTTGATGTGATGTTTTGAATATAATAAAATGACCAAAGTTTCATTTAAATAGGACAAAACGCTAAGAAACGGGGCATAATTAGAGTTGGGACCCGTTTTGGGGAGGGGCACCCTGTATAAATAGACTTAGTGTTCATATCTTTAGTATGCGTCTGCTGTTCCAAAGCGGTCATTCATGGGTACTGACCAGGCGCAACGTTGCTTAATAATAGTGAGTTAAGGAGAACCGGTGTGTCAACGTGGTTTTGTGGTATAGGGTATACAAGCGACCAACGATCGCTTGTGAATTTGATATTCTCGTGAAACTTTCTCCTTCGGAGGAAGACTGTTTAACCCGCCTTGTGCAAATGCCGCTTCAAAAACATTGAGGCAATGTGTCTATATAAAGTGACAATTTATGACTACTACTACTGTTGTTGCTGTTGCTGCTGTTTTTGTTGTTGTTGTTGTTATTATTATTATTATTATTATTATTATTATTTATACACTAAGAGTAGTCACACAAGCCACCATCAAAGATTTGAAAAACAACTAGTGGTATTCTTTGGAGTCTGAGTGACAACAAGTCTCCAAGATTTCCAGTACTCTCGTCCGATCGAAACCGAAAGCAAAACTAGAAATCCATTTGGAGAGTAATTTGCGACATCGCAAGAGCTGTTCACCACTAATTTCTCATTGACGGCGACCACCGGAATTCAGTGGAATATGGGTAAAAAAAACAGAAAAGCCTCCCGTAGGTCCCAGTCCTCTTAGCACTCATCCAGCTAGTTTTTTCACTCCTTGATCTTTCCATCCTCCTTAACCCTCCTCACTTATTTGGTGTGGCGCCAGTTTATAGAAACACACACACACACACACACACACACACACACACACACACACACATATATACACACACACAACAACAACAACAACAACAACAACAAAACGCGGGAGGGAGAAGGCAGAGGCACAAGAGTGCAGGAAGAAGGGGCTAAATTACAATAATAGTTTCAGTTTTCATGATCCCGTGTAATGTCCATTTGTGTCTTACATATGTAGCAGTTTCTGTATGTCCGACTTGTGCTCATGTGTGTGAGTCGTGATTTCAAAAGTGAAAAAAAATGTATTTGGTTGCCATCAGCTAGAATCGAAATCGAAAGCAAAAGTGTAGCATTCAAAGCTGGTGACGTTACCACTGTACCAACGTGACACGCATGTAAACTTAGTAAAAAATAAACTAAGATGAATGTACAAAATTCATAACGATTTTTTCTATTTTAACCCCTTAAAAACTATTATAATCGACTAAAGACCCATGAAAGATCGGTTTATAAAAGATCCAAACATTTAAGGCCTCTAGCGCCGCTGTGCGACTTTTAGTTTGAAAATATGGAGACAGACAGACGGGCATATAGCCTTTTATATATAAGACTAGTTAAAAAAAAAGTAAGTTTTCGAGGACCATCAGTTAGAATCGAAACCGAAAGCAAACAGTAGCATTCAAAGGTGGTTACGTTACCACCGTACCAACGTCCACGTATATATACCGATTAAAAATAAACTAAGACCAATGCTCAAAATGTATAACGATTTTTTTTATTTACCCCCCCTCCCTGTCTTACCCTTAAAAACTATTTTAATCGGCTAAAGACCCCTAAAAGAACGGTCCACAAAAGATACAATCATTTAGGGCCCTTGAGCCTTTCCGCGATTAATAGTTTCGAAAGAGATAGAGTTTAAAAATATGAAGCCATACAGAAAGAAAGAGAGACAGACATATTGTTTTATAAATTAGACTAGCGGGCGCGGGCGCACGACTTAGCCCGGCATAAAATACGCTTAACAAAGATATTTTAATTTGTCCAGATCTCGTACATATTATTATATAATCGTCATTTCCAAAGTAAAAAAAAAAGTATTTTGGTGCCATCATCAAGAATCAAAACTGAAAACGAAACTGCAACATTCAAAGCTGGTGACGTTACCACTGTACCAATGTGACACGCATATGGACTGGTTAAATAATATAAATTAAAAATAAACTAGAATGAATGTACAAAATGTATAACGATTTTTGACCCATTTTTGTCCCTGTAAATCTATTTTCATTGACTAAAGACCCATAAAAGAACGGTCCGTAAAAGATCCAATCATTTGAGGCTTCTAGCGCCGCTCTGATATTTTTACTTTCGGGGAAGATAGAGTTTTAAAATATTGAGACAAATAGACAGATAGCAGACATATAGTTGTTGTTATTATTATTATTATTATTATTATTATTATTATTATTATTATTATTATTATTGTTGTTGTTGTTGTTGTCATTATTATTATTATTATTATTATTATTATTATTAATAATAATAATAATAATAATAATAATAATAATAATAATAATAATTACGAATTTTCATACAATTCATTATCAGCGATTCCATACTGAGGGGATGAGGTCCTGTCGTCTGGAATGTGAGTTACAAAATATCTCGTGATTCCTAATTCTCGCAACTTTTTTCGATATTCGTCACAAATACATGTGTGTTCTCTCAACAGCAGTTCACCATTATTACAGTTGATAACAGCAGCAGGTCGTCCTTGGGATTTGAGTGGAAAATTGGAGAAGCGTCCTGTCTTAAAAGCGGTAAAAAACGTTGTCCTGCTGTATATATATATATATATATATATATATATATATATATATATATATATATATATATATATATATATATATATATATATATATTGTATGTGTGTGTCCTCAGGATATTCGAAAAATAGGGATGGTTTGACCTCTAAACATGATAGGACAAGTCAATTTAATGATTCTTGCGGCAGTCCCCCTTTTCTTTTAGGCCAGAGGCTAGGATATTTTATTAAAGCATACCGGCATGGTGAATGCACTTGGCTTATAAGTGTGAAAAACGTTGTGTTTAATTTTTTTGTTCTTTTTTTTTTAAGATGGCGCCTTGTTGGTTGATTTCGTATTGTGTTTTGCACCGGATATTCAACATGAAGTGATTTTGCTTTTCAAATGTAGAAAAATCTTTTTTATTGTAGGTTACAAAAAAAATATTCACTTCAATCAGTTTCTTTTCTTTTTTAACTTTGTAAGTATCGAATGAAGGTTGTAAGTAAAATTCTTATTTCCTACGCACTATGAAACGCGGCCGAGATGTTTATTCTGGACTTTCTAAATTCTGATTATATTGCACGCCTTAAATCAAGATAAATGCGATAGTATGAGGGCGTTGCGAAAGTAATGCCTCCTATTTTTTATTCCGTTCGAATGGTTACAATATTAAGAAGAATGAATTTTTGCATTCATGACGTGAAAGTTACATCTCTTTGTTGTAAATATTGACGGTGTGAGGCTTTGAGAAAGCAACGCCTGTCATGGACGTCTGTTAGAAGCAGGGATGCGTCATTGAATTCCATTCCTGGCAAAGTGCATTGAGAATGGTATGTTGAAATATAAATTCGCGAGCACAAAAAGTCACTGGTTTTAATGGTACAACTCAAATCTTAGTAGAGGTTCAAATTTTTCAGTTAAAAAAATAAGGCGCTCTGCTTATGGGTAGTTTGTATGTGTATATTAGTGTGTAATAAGGCGGATATAAATGTATAGATACACGTTGCTCGTTATAAAACAAAGTCAAGGATGTTTGTGCGTGTAATTGTCTTCTTTATTCGTAAGACTAGCGGGGCTGCCCAGTCTTGCCCGATCGTAAAATATTCTTAAATATATTTTAACTTATGGAAATATCGTATTTATTACTACAAAGCCAATTCTCTGTTGAATATTATTCTGTACCTAATATATTACATTATTTTTTTAAACATTAAAACAAATTATATGGATGCCATCAGGTCGAATCGAAACCAAAAACTTTAGCACCCTAGCCGAGATCCCTATCATTTGAGCTATCATTAAACCATGCTAAGATATAAATCAATTTGCGCATACGTAAAAGTAATAGAAAAATGTAGTAGAGTTGAAATGAACATTTTGAATTTCAACTTGCCGACACATTTCTGTACGCGTTATTCCTCCATCCAAACAAAGATTTTACTCATTATAAACCATCGTTATTGTATGATTACTATTTTTTTTAATTTCAGTGTTAGTTGAGCAGTAGTTTAAGAGTTTATCGCTGAAATATTTACAGACAGACAAACAAGTGCGCTTGAAACAAAACTACAACGTAATATTAGGAAAATAAGCAAATCTTTACTTGTTTGAAATTTATCACAATATAATATTATATAGATAATATATATATATTAAGTTGTGATTTGGTTTCAAGCGCACTTGATGCGTATTTTATTTTATTCAAATTAAATCAACGTTTCTATTGAACTCTCCTTCTTGACGTTATTCTCGCGTTACCTACGCACAGTTCAAACATTTATAAATACAACCGCCAGATACCACGCACGGCTCTATACAAACAGACTTCTTGCTCCAAATTTAAACATGGCAAGGAAGAAGAAAAAGAAAAAAAAAGAAACAAAACAACACACTGAAGATGGAGTCTACCTTCGAAATATATTTGTGATAAACTTCAAACAAGTGGAGATTTGTTTATTTACCTAATATTACGTTGTAATTTGGTTTCAAGCGCACTTGATGCGTATTTTGTTTTATTCAAATTAAAACAACGTTTCTATTGAACTCTTATTCATGATTTATTTATTTATTTATTTATTTATTTATTTATTTATATACGAATAAATACGCAATCGTGCGCATAAAATAGTGGATTAATTTTCAAAACAAAAAGTTGACTGTTTCAACAAAGAATAAAACATTTAAAATAATTTCCTTACTCCATGGATTTTCGATGCAGGATCATCGTCTCAGGGAAAAGTTAATAGCAAAATATTAATTCTGTTTTGCTACAATTTTGTTATTCGGCACATAAATAGAAAATAAAGATTAAAGTCTTTAAAAGGGGAATAAAAAAAGAAAAAAATGATTGAAACGAAAAAGGGTATAGGATTTCTGTATCTGATTAGAATGGTGATCCTTGAATAGAAAAGAATGATGTTATTAGATTCCAAGTTTGGTTGAAGTTTGCTACTTTGAAAAATAAATAGTTTGGCAACGAAAGGTAAGAAAAACTCCCACACTTTTGTTCCTGCGGATAAGACTAAAAAGTACTATAAATTAGACTACTCTTCTTAAAAGAAAAGAACACAACCGTGATTTAAACGATATTTATATATGCCACCAACTAAGGAAAAAAATTGGACGATATAAAGATATACAAGTTTCAATCAAAATATCTTACATTTTTGGCCTGGGTAGCGTTGAAGTAGCCATGCTAGTATATATATATATATATATATATATATAGGAAATTTATTACTGTGAGTCCAGAATGAGTTTACAAATTGTTTCAACTAGAGGAAAATCCTCAAAGAGAGGAAAAATCCAACTAGCATCATCAGAATTCATAGATGGACAGACAGACAAACAAGTGCGCTTGAAACAAAACCACAACGTAATATTAGGAAAATAAGCAAATCTTTACTTGTTTGAAATTTATCAAATGAAATCGGAGTCCATCTATGAATTCTGATGATGCTAGTTGGATTTTTCCTCTCTTTGAGGATTTTCCTCTAGTTGAAACAATTTGTAAACTCATTCTGGACTCACAGTAATAAATTTCCTATATACTGCTCTGACTACACATTGAGCACTTTAGTCCGGTTTTTTTTACCACTGGTAAATAAATATATATATATATATATATATATATATATATATATATATATATATATATTATATATATATGTATATCGGTGTATGCATGTACATATCGCGTATTGATGGACATTTTTGATTTGCATCTCAGCTTTATTGACCAAGCCTATAAGATATGCCATGAGAATATTTCCCGTGAAGAAACCTTGCATTTTAGCCACTTATCACTTCAATGTGAACTTAGACACACACACACACACACACACACACACACACATATACACACACACACACTCATATATATATATGTGTGTGTGTATATATATATATATATATATATATATATATATATATATATATATATATATATACTAGTTAGCAAAGCATTTCATCCAAGGCATGAAAATTGTTAAACAAAATGTTTTTACTATAAGCTTTAAAAATAAAGGTACAAGATTCATTTTTAAATTTATTTATCTTCAAAGTGCACTTTTATAAATTTTACAAAGTAAGGTATAAAAAATTTAATACCTTACTTTGTAAAATGTATAAAAGTGCACTTTGAAGATAAATAAATTTCAAATTAAATCTTGTACCTTTATTTTTTAAAGCCTATAGTAAAAACATTTTGTTTAACAATTTTCATGCCTTGGATGAAATGCTTTTCTATCTTTTATCGTATCTTTTTAAGATTATATTTTATTTAATTTATTAATTGGGATTTAAAAAAAATGAATGTGGTTTTGCATGTACTTATAAAAGCTCTCCTACTCTGTAATTCAGTTTGCATTTCTCCTCACACTATAACTCATTTTTGCAGCTCCCTCTTTGTATTATAACAGGTATGAATATTCTCTCTGTTTCAGTTTGTATTTCTGCTCACACCACAACTCTTTTTGCAAATCCCTCTTTTTCATACATGTCTGAATTATGAGAAAATCTGATTTTTTTAACAAAAGCTTTGAAATAACTTTTTTAGATTAAAATTTTTAAACACTTCTTTCAAAATAGAAAATCTTTACTATTTTATAAGGAACATATTTGATATAGGTTTCATTAAAAATATTCAGTTGATAACGAGAAAAATAGAGATGAAAATTTCAAAATGACTGTATAACTGGTTACGCTCAATAGTAGACCTCACCAGCGAAAATCTTTGTTATTATTGTTATTCTATTATTATTATTATTTAAAACATTTTATGTCCTGCTCTTTCGCGCAAGGACTAATACATATATATATACATATATATATATATATATATATATATATATATATATATATATATATATATATATATATATATATAAAATAAACAAATGTGTATAAGATCCAACCTGATGATGACAAATAGGAGTGGCAAAAAGGGATGAAGCGAACGTTTCTGTTAATCAGTGCTAATGTTGTTACAAGTTATAGATGGAATACACTTAAGTCAAATTGATTGATATCATTATAAATGCAGGCTTCACAAACAGAACATTCAAGGTGTGTAGCTGCACACATATATTCATTTCACAGTCGAATGCAGTTGTGTATTTATTTCTATATTCTATTCACCCGCTCTCTCTTTATATATCTCTATCTCTATCTCTCTATCACTTCTTTTTCTTCTTCTTCTTCTTCTTCTTCTTCTTCTTCTTCTTCTTCTTCTTCTTCTCCTCCTTCTTCTTCTCTTTCCCTCTCTCTCTCTCTCTCTCTCTCTCTCTGTATATATATATATATATATATATAAATATAAATATATATATAAACACACACACGCACGCACACACACACACACACACACACACACACACACACACACACACACACACACATATATATATATATATATATATATATATATATATATATATATACCGAAGGGGGGGTGTAATCCTTGTAAGGATTTTTCAGATTATTGCAGGGTGGTGAATCCTCGCGGAAATGACTCGCAAAAAAAAGATTCAATGCTATATATCTTTTCAAACGTACTATAAAACTCTATTAACGCATTGAAAACTATTGAAGTAAGTCCTGAAACGAAATACATACAATTTTTTGTAAATACATGAATAATGATAATATATATATATATATATATGTATATATATATATATACATATACACACACACACACACACACACACACACATATATATATATATATATATATATATATATATATATATATATATATATATATATATATATATATATATATATTAGCAGCACTCGTGTCCCAGCGTGGCCTCGGATCAATACATATAACGATATAAATATTCAAGCATCAATGAAAAACACATCTTAAAAGAAAACATATTTCTGTAAACAATTTAGGTAATTAAACAACATTTAGCCATGTTTTCTAAGATAAAGATAAAAATAGTAGTTATAAAAATATTTTTGTAAATAAGTAAATAAAATCGAGTCATCAATGGTCGAGCGTGGTTCTCTACGTAAAGTGTTTAATATACCAGCCTCACAGAATGTTATGAATTAAATATTATAAAACAAGTGAAGCACGAGTGCACAATGAATGAAGCATAAAAATGACTAAGTTCAGCATTAATATTAGCCATTTTAAACCGAAAGGCGCCAATAGAGGAGAAACCGGAGTTTTTTTTCCGGAAAATTCGTTTTGTTACATTTTTACTTTTATCATGTTTTATGTCTGTGCAAAATTTCAAATCGGAGTTTTCATGTTTTATGTCTCTGCAAAACCGGAGTTATCATGTTTTATGTCTGTGCAAAATTTCAAAAATTTCCAAGGCGTAGTTATTGAGAAAAGTGCGAACAGACGAACGGACGGACAAAGCTGAATTTACACACCCACTAGTATTTGTTGGTTTCGATCAAGCTAAATAGATTTTCCTACCTTTTTCTTTCACGGATGGTTGTTTCTCTGCGTTTATTAAAATGAATTTGCCAAGAACTTTGCAGCTAATTCTACCCTCTGCGACAATGACCATCAACTCCGTATCTCCTCCTATAACAGACAACACGCTATGCAACATACAAATATCTGTGCGTGAGGTCGCCAAGCTAATCAAGAACCTTGATTCCAGTAAAGCAACTGGCCCTGATGGCATTCCAGTTATAGTGCTGAAAAAGCTCCAACCAGAACTTGCCACCATACTTACAAAACTGTTTAAGCGTTACCTTAAGGAGAAGTGCTTTCCAACACCCTGGAAAACCTCATCAATATGCCCTGTATTTAAGAATTCAGGTGAAAAGTCATCTCCCTCTCAGTACAGACCAATAAGTCTCCTGTGTGTCATGAGTAACTTGTTGGAATCCATATTAAATAAAGAAGTAGTCAACCACCTCAACAGAAACAACCTTCTTAGTGACATGCAATATGGTTTCCGCTCTGCAAGATCTACAGCAGATGTGCTAACGGTTATATCTCATAGGATTAGTGAATCTCTTAACAAAGGTTTCCTTTCCAGGGCAATTGCTCTGAACATATCGAAGGCCTTCGATAAGGTATGGCATAAGGGCCTACTTCACAAGATTTCCAGCTACGGTATTTATGGAAATGTTTTCTCAATCATTAAATCATTTCTCTCTGATAGGTTCATAAGAGTAGTGGTTGATGGGCAGAAATCAGAGGCCCAAAGTATTATTACTGGAGTCCCCCAGGGGTCCATCCCGGGCCCAACTCTCTTCCTGATCTACATCAATGATCTCCCCAAACACATACTTAAATCATTCGTTGACATCTATGCTGATGACACGACCATCTATTGCAACACATCAAAGGCCGTAAATGGCAAAGTTCTCTCTAATTCTCTCTCCTCTGATCTTGAGCGCGTGGTACAATGGGGGAAGAGGTAGCTGATCACTTTTAATGCATCCAAAACCAAGCTTCTACCTTTACATCATCAACGCTCTGATCCCGATCTGGCATCAATTGAAATGGATGGCTCTCGTTTGGGGGAGACTCCATGTTTTGAAAAGCTTCTGGGTTTGACATTTACTCCTGATCTGAAATGGAACACGTACATCAAATCTGTTGCCAGGGACGCTGGGAAAATGGTGGGATCCTTCTACCGCTCCAGAAGATATCTCACTACTGATGCAATTCTCTATCTGTATAAAAGCCAAGTGCGTCCAAGGATTGAGTACTGCTGCCACATCTGGGCAGGAGCTGCTAGAAACAGCCTATCCTGCCTTGACAGAGTACAAAATAGACTTCGTGATTTAGTAGGGGGTGCCCTTTTCTCTTCCCTGCAACCTCTCTCCCACAGAAGAGACATTGCGAGCCTGTCTTTGTTTTATCGTTATTTCCATGGCAAGTGCTCGTCTGAGCTCCAATCCCTCGTCCTCCCTCGTCAATCTTTCACGAGAAGCACCCGTCTGGCTGAAACTACTGTCAATAATTTTCCCCACTCTTTATATATGCCTAAATCCAAACGTAGATTCCATGAGCAAAGCTTATTTTTTAGAACTGCATGCCAGTGGAACTCACTGCCGCTTGCCTGTTTTCCACCTGACTACAACTTGGACGGCTTCAACTCTAACATAAACAAAGTCCTGACAAACCGCCCCCTTAAGTAAGACACTCTATCAAAACCCCCAATACTAATGATTACTACAATACTATCTCATTGATTACTGTACACGCAATAACCCTTATCCCTGAGTGACCTTCGGGCCTTGATAAGTGGTGACCCCCATGTAAAAAAAAAAAAGTTCATGTGTGCTAGTCTCTGCATCCAATGGTTTTCCTTAATATTTCTGCTGTTTTCATTACTGTTATCTGTTGTATCCTTTTTTTAAAATAACATCCCCCCCCCGAAACAAGGCACATCGCCACTTTGATATATGGGGCTACTATCAGGGACAGAAGTTATAGGAGTACTATGTAGGGAGTTGGGCAGCAAGATGTCGAATCACGTTACACTTGAACTTCTGCATGTCAGTACAGTTGGGGAAGAAGGGTCCCGGAAGGGAGTTTCAATGTCTAGCGGTTCTGGGGAAGAAACTACTGGAGTAGAAGGCTCTCTTACATCTAGGGATCTCTACTGTGTGGTTATGAGATTTAGCTGCGTGTCGGGTCTGTCAGCTGTCGTGGTATTTACGTCGAGGGGGTACAAGTGCTTGCAGTTCGTCAGAGCATTCACCGTTAAAGTACTTGTAGAACAGGCAGAGGGATGCAACATTTCGTCGATGTAATAGAGGCTGAACTTTAGATGACAGTTCAAGACCTATTATGTTGTCCACTCTCTTTTGGATCTTGTCCAGGAGCGAGAGACTAGTAGCAGAGGCACCAGCCCAAATATGACAACAATACTCCATACATGGACGAATGGGGGCCTTATAGAGGTACAGGATACTTTCGGGCGTTAGTAGCTTTCTAGCACGGTAGAGAGAACCTACCTTCTTAGCAGCGGTCCTGGCAATGCTCTCAATGTAATTGTTGTTCCAACTCATGTTTCCTGTAAACGTTAGGCAAAGGAGTTTCAAAGATGTACTTTCAGATAAAGAGTCTTTGGCCATTGCTATTGGTGGTAGAGAAGGTTTCTTGTAATTATTGAAGGAAACAAGTTTAGACTTGGCAGCATTGAATGTGACCATCAATTTTTGTCTCCCATTCCACGAAAGATCGGAGGTCATCCTCTAGTGCTTCTGCCATTTCTTTAGATATGTCTTCATTTGTTTTCCTGTCGTGGATGTTATAGAGCGTGGTGTCATCAGCATATATACCAATCTTACAAACAATTTTGTCAGGAAGGTCATTAATGAATATTAGGAATAATAGAGGTCTAAGGATAGACCCCTGGGGCACTCCCGCATTTATATCATATTGTTTAGATGTACGATCGTCGAGGACGACCTGGATTTTTCTCTTATCTAAGAAGGATTTAATTATTTTAAGGATTTTCCAGTGATACCGTATGATCTGATTTTCCTGAGAAGACCTACATGCCATACCCTGTAAAAAGCCTTAGATATATTTAGAGCTACCGCTCTACCCTCCCCTGCTTTGTCCAGTGAATGGTATATACGTTCAGAGAACGGGCTGCTGTGGAATGTTGCTCGGTCAGAAGTTTAGTATCTGTAAGGTGATGGACCAGAGCTTAGCTAATTATGGACTCAAATATTTTGGCAAAAAGTGGGAGGAGGCTAATGGGACGGTAATTTACTGGATCGGTTCTTCCGTCAGAATTCTTGAAAACTGGTACCACAGAAGCAGTTTTCCAGCAGGCAGGAAAGCAA
Organism: Euprymna scolopes; assembly: GCF_053919585.1. Classification (NCBI taxonomy): domain Eukaryota; kingdom Metazoa; phylum Mollusca; class Cephalopoda; order Sepiida; family Sepiolidae; genus Euprymna; species Euprymna scolopes. The sequence goes on along the minus strand of NC_136484.1, from coordinate 22,912,923 downwards.
GATTCATTAAGGCATTTGTTGTAAAGTTTGGAGAGAACATAATCATCCCTCAGATTCCAATCTCTCCCATTTCTTTTTATAAAATTTTTCAATATTTCCCTAGCGCCCCCCCTTCTCCCCCTACTCCTCCTACTACTATTATTATTAATAATAATAACATTATTATTGAGATTATTTTTATTGTTTTTGTTATTATTATTTTTTTGTTTGTTTAAATAGTAATTATTGTTATTATTGTTATTTTATTATTCTTACTATTGTCATTACTGTTATTGTTATTATAAATTATGATGATTTTCATTGTTATTGCTATTATTATTCCGGTTGTTGTCTTTTTTTGCTCTTGTTGTTGTTGATAATGTTTACTATGTAAATGTTTATATGCCGATAATATATATATTTTTAAATATTTAGAATTTTTGCTAAGTATATATATTCTTAATGTATACATTCTATCATATGTATATGAGTAAATGTATACATTCTATCATATGTATATGAGTAAAAATGTATTATATGTATATACATGTATATACAATATATATATATACATACACACATACATACATACATATATATATATATATATATATATATATATATATTGCACGAGTAAATTTTGGTGTGTGCGTTTGTATATATGTATGTATCTACCTATCTATATATTTATCTATCTATATATGTATGTACATATATATATATATATATATATATATATATATATATATATATATATATATATATTGCTTATGGTTTGTTTCGCAGAAAAATCAATTATAAATTGTTTTTTTTTTTTTTAACGCACAAATGTATATCTAGGATAGGTTTATCAAATTTTAGATTGAAGACTGTTTGGCGAAATTGATTAATACTTCGATTAACAAGCGTGTTCCTAAGCAAAAACAGGAAACAAAGTATGTTAATATATACATACGGGAGCACCTACACACACACACACACACACACATAAATATATCTAAATATGCATATATATATATATATGTGTGTGTGTGTGTGTGTGTGTGTGTATATAAAAATTATATTATTTTACTGAACATTGACTTTACAGAGACCCTGTGTATATATATATATATATATATATATATATATATATATATATATATATATATATATATATATTATACTAGTAGTTCAGCCCGGCTATGCGCTCTATGTACTTTTCATAACTTTCTGTATAACATTTTTTATATATATATATGTGTGCGTGTATATATATATATATATATATATATATATATATATATATATATATATATAAAATTTAGACTCATGTCCAGGTAACCTACATCTAAAATTCCAAGTGTTTGGTGAAGAAGTTTAGAAGAATCTGCAAAAGTCAACTTCCTCGCATTTGACTGCTTGGCAGCCAAATTTCCGCTCATAAACTGGTTAAAAATCTTGCAACATGTCTGAATACACTTTATGTAAAATTCCAAAAGTCTACATCCAAAATTAGCTGAACAGTTTACTAAAGACCGCAAAGGTATAATTTTTTTTTTAACTTTGATCACTTGGCAGACAAATTTGCGGCTGAAACCGATTAAAAAGCTTTCCCTATGTCTGAATACATTTTATGTAAGATTTCAAATGTTTAGACCAAGAATTGGCTGAGTAATTTTGTAGAAACCGCAGATGTAATTTCTTTTAAACTTTGACCCCAATTTTGACCCATTAACATTTATTCTCTTCGGCACAAATCAAATTAAAAAGTTAGATCCAAGTCTAAGTAATCATACATTTAAAATTTCAAGTGTTTAGGCCCCAACTTCACGGAGGAGTTTGGTAGAGTTTTCAAAGGCCAAATCGTTGAACTTTGACTTCTTGACAGCCAAATTTCTGGCCGAAAACTGATTAAAAATATTATCCAACATCGCAATACCCCTTATGTCAACTCTCGAATCTGTGGACTGAAAATTGACAGAGTAGTTTGGTAGGGAAATGTACATGCACAGGCAGACAATTGTACTTTTATAGATGTAGAGATATATGCTTTTTTTCCGATGTTAAATAGTTCGTATGCTGCACACAGGTAGTGCCTGCCCTGTATTTATGGAAATATTATCAGAGTTTTGATAATAGCTCACGTTACCTTAAAATTAATAGATTTTATGTCCCCAGTTTCTTCTTTAGTAATAATGATGATCAAACAAGGTGAAAAAAAAAAAATTTAAAAAGTTAATTAAAGCATCTGTTCGTTATCCTGATGCTTTTGAATCGTTTAAAATTAACCAGAATATATTAATAAAGAAATTCCAAAACTATATTATTAATGTATAAAATGTATTACTTAATATATATATATATATATATATATATATATATATATATATATATATATATATATATATATATATATACTAGCAGAAGTACCCGTCGTTGACTGGGTTAAAAACCAGCCTACAGAAAATGGACTGTGATTGATGAAAGTATGATAGGTTATGAAAAGGAGGGGGTTCTAAAGAGATAGGCTTAGATACTCAAAAATTTTACCCTACGCAAAATATGATGAAAGTAAAGATACTTTTCGCGAAAATATATTTTTTATATCAACTTTGTTTCCATTCGTAGCCAACAGTGACCAACAAAATGCTGTTTCCTTAAAGAGAAAATGTTATATATAGTAATATGAATATACAAGAAATAAATGTTACCTTAGTCAATAAAAGTTATTTTCTGGTAAAAAAGTTCATTGGTTTGTATTTTTACGTAGTTTGTAAAAGAATATATATTTTTTTTAATTTACGAACCGATTTAAAAAAAAAAAGCATCTGTTCGTTATCCTGATGCTTTTAAATCGTTTAAAATTAACCAGAATATATTAGTAAAGGAAATCCAAAACTATATTAGTAATGTATAAAATGTATTATACAAAAAAATGTATGTATATATATATATATATATATATATATATATATATATATATATATATATATAACTACTTAATTTACTCACATAAAATTAATATACGAAAGTATAGATTTATGCGTAAACTTTAAGTATTTACTTCAAAAGTGCTCAATACGTAGGTAGAGCTAGTTAGTAATTTATTGGCCATAGAATGCGTTTTTTTTTTCAGTTTACGATGTGAAATACAATGTTTTTCCGGCCTATAGTTAAGGTGTTTGCCCCGCCTTACGGTATTACATATAATATTATTTTATGATATACATGTGCATTATATACTGTACTGTATTTAGTTACTAATTTTTATTTCTGTATCTAGGGAACAACTGTATATCATAATATTTTGTATGAATACTTGGAAAATAATATATATGCATGTATAAATATATACATATGTATACACATATATTGTCATCCATATACAGTACTGTTTCGTTGTATCACAACTCATCAGTGCGGCTAGACATAGACCTTTCCCCAGCCGTGGATTGGACGTATATACGTCGAATTAACAGTCGGTAGCTCACACCATCGGACCACGAATCAGTGCTGTAAATATTTCTCCTCGAGTGTGTATGTAATCTACACTGGCCCGTCGCAAAAGTGCTCTATCAGTTTGTTTACAAACAAATTAATAGTGGGCTTCGCTTAATAGCTTAAATACGCGTCTGGTGAAAATATATTTCCAAAGTGCTCAACCCAAAGGGGGGGGGCTTTAATTATCATCCACATACAGTACATATATATACAGGCTGACCAAAAAAAAAAAAACAGAGGACGTTCAATTTTTTTTCTGAGCATTTTACAGTTAACGGAGAAAAAAAGGGCAAAGCCCCTAGTGTTTTGATGTGATCTTTTGAATATAATAAACTAGTTATGACCAAAGTTTCATTTCATTCGGACAAAAACCAAACGGGGTCTAATTAGAGCTGGGGCCCGTTTTTTGGGGGTCACCCTCCACTGACACGTATTTCGTCGTCCAGGACTCATCAGAGGGGCTGAATCTAGCGAGATTCGATATCGGCACCTCGTGATATGAAGTCTAAACCTCTACCACGCGGCTAACCTCGCAGGACTACTAAATGTATCACTTTTACGTAGATGTTTTTATTTGTTTTTGTTAGCGATACTTTCTTGAATGAATTCAAGTATTTATACGAAAGTGCATTTTTACCTAAATGCTTGTTGGGAATAATTTTCCCATCTATATATATATATATATATATATATATATATATATATATATATATATAGTATTGAAATATGTTATATATATTATATATATATATTGTATTGAAATATGTTATATAGATCTGAAAAGTAATAATATATATACATACATATATATATACATATATATACATATATATACATATATATATATGAATATAAAAACATACATCTATAATGTTACATAGGTTTGTTATATATATATATATATATGTATATATATAGATATAGATATATATAAACATACTAAACTTTATTCATATATATGTATATATTTAATTGATACGTATATATATTCATAAATACATATATATATATATATATATATATATATATATGCATTTATTTTTTTGCGTATAGCAAAGTTCAGCCTGGCTAGTAACAAATTAGTAACCATTTAGGAATTCTGGGCACTTATCTCGGCATTGTTTCCATTCGTCCTGAACCTCAACTTACTACTGGTATTTTACAACACGGAATCATAATTTGAGATTGCGCAACTTGGGCCACAACTATTGTTATCCATAGTCTGTCAAGACTGAAGGAAGCTACCATGTATGTATGTATGTATGTATGTATGTATGTATGTATGCATGTGTAGACCTTAAAAGTCAATATATACAAAAAAAAATGCATAAAATTACACATAAGAGCACAAACACACTCATCCACATACGGTACTGTATATATATATATATATATATATATATATATATATATATATATATATATATATATATAAACAAGCATACGTAGCTAATTATTTCTCAAGATATATTTTTTAAATATCATAATATATATATATATATATATATATTGATATAATTTATTATTATTAATTTTCTCTCAGTAAGGGAACATATAGTTGAAAAAATCTGTTCTCTCACAGGAAATCTTTCACCTATAGTTCTTCTTGTATCACTCACATTCTTCATCCCCCCTAAATTTTAGACATACTTGCTTTTCTAGCTACCACTAGGTCCTTTTCACATACACGCCACACACATCCGCACATACACACGCACACTACAAAGACGCACACAAACAACAAACACACACACGAACACACACATAAACACGCACACCCCGCCGTTCACTACGCTACTTGTGTTGTTTTCCTTGGCCGGCGATCCCAAAAATGACTGCAATTGATAATTTGTCAACCAGCTTAAAAAAAGATTATCTAGGACCAAGATCGTCCTTTCATCCTTAAATATTATCAACTATAACTGGTCAGTTAATGCTGCGCGGGTTAAGTATTTTCTCACATCATTAATATTCTAAGGAGTTAATCGATGATAACATTGTTAATAGTGAATATAAAAACTAAAGATGCGCCATATAAAACAGCTGTGGATTTCACATCGTTTAAATTAAGTTATACGCCGGATGATTATATAAGTGTGAAAATTGTTCAATTTCACCGATATATATTTGTAAACCTCAAACAAAACACAGGCGTTTCCTTATATATATATATATATATATATATATATATATATATATATATATATATATATATATATATATATGTATATATATATATATATAATTGCAATATATATTTTTTGTAGGGTACAGAATTTATATATTGCAATTATGAGGGAAAGACATGTTTTGATATTCATGATGAAAAATTTGGGAGATCAGCTAATCGGTTTCGCCCTCAGTCTTCTAGAGCTGGATCGAGGGATATATCTTGTTTATAAAAGCGAGATGAACCTAAGAGGGAAAAATATAGATTTAATTACATGGTAATCGCCGACTCTAAGTGAAAAGAAACGATGGGTGAAAGAACTAGTAAATGTAGGAAACTGTTTTTCAAAAATACTCAAGGACACTGTTGCAAGAGGTATGTTCAGATTGAATAATACAAGTATACGTTACACCAAAAACAAACAAAACATTTCAGGAAAAGAAAAAGGCGAAGATAAACATCTACATGAACGATTCATAATAGTGAAAATAGAAGACACATTTAAAACGCCTGCCTAAGAAAAGGACACTTGAATAGGTAAACGAAATCATTACTGACACCTGCACAAAAATATGCAATCGGAACTAACGACATTAAAGCTGAAATAGATCTCCAGAAAAACAGTAAATATAAACTTCGTGGACATGAAACTGTAAATCACGCAATGCATTAATACTGTGAACTAATTCAACTTTGACCGAGACCTGTTCTTCACCACTGCTCCGGATCGCGGTCTCCGTGGGCATACAAAAAAGGTCTACCTTCGACCGTTCCGTAGGGTTCGACGCCAAGCAGCGTTCTCGGTTCGAGTAGCATCTCAGTGGAACCAGCTACCCGATGAGGTCATAAAACAGCCCACACTGCCGGGTTTCAAAGCGGCCTTAAACAGACGCTGGTCGGACCTCCATGGTTGTCTCCCTGTATAGTTCCTCTTTGTACATAGATTCTCACTGATTTTTCCCCTTATAAAAAGCAATCGCTTGTACGTTTATTCTTTGCAAATTAAATGAATGAACCCTAAAAGAATACAACAATTGGAGAAAGCATGGTACAAAGGCTTGCAGTTTGAATATTCTGAGAAATAGTACCGGACAGAAAGTCTAGATTATACTAAAAGACGAAAATCACGTAATATTGTGGAAGATGCGGTACAAATAAACAAACTCAACCAAGCAAGAAAAATAGACATGATCATCTAATATATAAAAGCCTATATATCTGTCTGTTTGTCTTCATATTTTCAAGCTCTATCTCCCGCGAAAGTAAAAGACGCAGATTGACTGGATTTCTTACGGGACGTTTTTCATGGGACTTTAGTATTTAAGGGGTTAAAATTGCAAAAATCATTAAACGTTTTTTTTGTACATTCAGCTTAGTTTATTTTTCAGTTTTCATTTTCAATCAGTTCATATGCATGGCACGTTGGTACAGTGGTAACGTCACCAGCTTTTAATGCTACAATTTCGGTTTCAATTCTAGTTGGTGGCACCCGATTACTTCACTTAATTTATATGTATTTTTTACTTTTGAAATCACGACTCTATAATAATATACACGAAATCTGGACAAATAAAAATATCACATTTAAGCATATTTTATGTCCGTTCATAGCCGGGTACAACCCCCCTCCCCGCTCTAGTAGTTAATATAACGGAAAAACTGCCAAAACTGCCGTCCCAGCAGACTATAGAGTAAAACTCAAAGAATATGAAACAAATACACAGAACATGCTAGAGAACTGAGAGATATACGAAACACGAGTGAAGGCAACAATCAGGATAATAATCTCTCTTTCTATTTTGTGTGTATATCACAATAAACTGGCATCATCAGTAAATAAGCGAGGAGGGTCAAGAAGGATGGAAAGACCTGGGAGAGAAAGAACTAGCCAGGTTTCCGTTGGGTTGGTGCAAAGAGGACTGAGACCTTGGGGAGCTTATTGCCAGCTAAATTCCAGTGAAGACCAATGATCGTTACCAACGACAACTCGATGCTAAGTGGCTGTTACAATAACACAAATTCTTTTGCAAAGCTTATCCGAAAAGGTGAAGAGTATCGGAAATCTGAAGAAACTTGTTGTCACTTAGACTCCAGCGAACACCACAAGTTGTTCTCAAAAAAGGAAATCTTTGGTTATAGCCTGTCCGACTAATTTTAGTAAATAATAATAATAATAATAATAATAATAATAATAATAATAATGATGATGATGATGATGATGATGATGATGATGATGATAATAATAATAATAATAATGATAATAATAATAATAATAATGATAATAATAATGATAATAATAATAATAATAATAATGATAATAATAATAATGATAATAATAATAATAATGATAATAATAATAATGATAATAATAATAATAATAAAAGTAATAATAAAAGTAATAATAAAAGTAATAATAATCATAAAATTAATAATAATAATAATGATGAGAAAAAGAAGAAGAAAAAGAAGAAGGAGGAGGAGGAGAAGAAGAAGAAGAAGAAGAAGAAGAAGAAGAAGAAGAAGAAGAAGAAATAATGGAATGGTATATTGAAATGAATTTTTAAAATCATTGTCCAAAGCGATTGGAAAATTGAATTCCATTCCCGAGTCACCAATTATTTAATTAAAAGAAAAACAAAGGAAGAGAACACAATTAATTAAATATTCATAAGGGCTTATTCTGCGCCCTTATTTTGAAATCGTACTAATCATTAAGATTGAAAATGATGGGTGGGGTTATTGCCCAAATAATGTTTGATCGATTCGAGGATATAGGAAAGGGGTTAAATGGGTTTGGAGAATTCACGTAAATCAAAATGATACAGTAATCTTTGATTAAAACATCGCTACTTTTCTGCATATCCGAATCGGTATCGATATTGGAAAAATTCGTGCCTATTTTCCGATGCCTAAAACGATTCTTTTAATTATCCCTTTTGTTTGATTTCTTTTAAAACAAAATTTGTACTGTTGGTGGCAATGCTTAAATAATAAATATTTATTGATTTTAAAATGCTACTAAAGCCAAAATCTATAGACTACGTTCCACAAATGTTTTTTTTTTCTTTTCAACGTTTCATAAAATATTTGCACATTTGACATGTGTCTTTACAATAATCGCGACAATAACATCTCTATAATTAAACATTTACAGATTTTTAAGAATAGGAATCGGTAATTGTATTGGAGTTGGAAATTTTGCATGGAATCGGTGATTGTATCGGCATCGGAAAAATATTGTAATTGTCCCACCACATATTTATACCTTATATTTTTAAGTTTTGTGACTTCAAATCATAAAACTTTAGGTTTCAACCTATGCAGCAACCAGCAAATACATAAAGATATTTCATTAATAATTTCCTCTGATGAAAAGAAATAGCATTCTTTGAAACTCCGCGGATTAAGGAGCACCCAACTTTGGAATATTCTGCCGAACAATAAAAACTGTATAACTCTACTTTGCAAATTTCTTCTTATTATTATTTATCATAAGCTCTACTACCCTTACTTATTCTATTAAGCTTTTTTATTTGGTGTGGTTTTATATAAAATATAAATAATTATATTTATATTTGATTTTGGTGCTTCTCTTTGATTAGTTAACTCCTCATAAATTCATTCTGATATATATGTATATATATATATATATATATATATATATATATATATATATATATGCTTTCATGTTAAACAACTGATGATCCCTTAAAAAATAAAAAAAATTGTATTATAGTAAATTCGAGAGAGTTGATGCAGTGATTGCAGGTGATTAAATGACTTACTGACTAGATATTTTTTTTTTTAATGATAAAAAGTAAATTTTTGCATGGTTTCAAATGTTAAAAACTTCAAAGACTATATATATATATTCACTTCATTTTCACCCCAAACAGGGCACAGTACCACTTTGATGTGTACTATCGAGGATATAAGTTGCAAGGATACAATGTAGGGAGTTCAACAGCAAGCTGTCCGTTCACATTACACTTGAACTTCTGCATGTCAGTACAGTTGGAAAAGTAGGAAACCGGAATGGAATTCCAAAGTCTAGCAGTTCTGGGGAAGAAACTATTAGAGTAGAAGGCTGTCTTACATCTAGGGATCTCCACTGTGAAAGGGTGGCACTTTGCTGCTTGTTTGTCGGGTTTGTCGGGGTACTGGTTGTCGTTAGTTCGCCGAAGTTTAGCAATGATGAGTCTGGTCAGAACAAGATAAGTGCCCATTTGGGAATGTTAGGTCCTCTATGTATTGAATTGGGACGTAGAAATTTCCGGGTTAGTATCTGGGGCGCGTTTGAAACCACTGTTTCGCTAGGACATGCATTTGGAAGAAGGAAGAGTGTGAGGTAAAACTTGAGGTTTACTGTTTGCTTGACTCAGATTATGAGTGGTCGTAAAAACTGTGCATGATGCGACACAAAAACTTCACCACTTTAAACAAATCAGCTGTGTGATTTTGAGACAAGTTAGTTGCCCGAAACTTATACATCGAGATTCGATGGGAGAGTATATATATATATATATATATATATATATATATATATATATATATATATATATATATATATATATATATATATATATGTATGAGTAAACAGTTAATAAACATGTTAAAAACCACTTTGAAATGAGTTAAACACATATTTAAATATGTTTTTAACTCATTTCAAAGTGTTTTTAACATGTTTTATTAACTGTTTGCTCGTATTATAAGCTCTATTTCCTATTTGGTTTTATCGAGCTTTTACATCTGGCTGAGATAATTTTATAAATATTAATTCTTTAATATTTATAATATACTTTAATTTTACCATCTTGGATCATTTTGGTAAATTTAATTGTAATTTTTATTTCATATATATATATATATATATATATATATATATATATATATATATATATATATATGTATATATATATATATATATATGTGTGTGTGTGTGTGTGTGTGTGTGTGTGATTTATTTTTATTACCGTTTTATCTGTTATGTTACATATGTTTCGGATATTGGACCATGTTTACGATCCAACAGCCTCGCCAAACCTTACAGAAATGGCTGTTAGTATTTGGAAGAAATGTTTTAGAGGAAACTCGAAAAAAAGGGGGGTAAGAGATAATAAGGGGGAGGGAGACGGGTATCGACAATATTTAAGTTTTGAAGGTTAAAATACATTAGATTGTAGTGTGTGGGGAGTAACAGATTCAGGTAGGCGTGGGTGGAGATATATGGATATAGGGAGGGGGAGGGGGAGAGAGGAGGGTAAAAAAGAAAGAAGGGTAAGGAGAGGAGGGGGGGAGGAATTTCAATTTTTAGGTTTTAAAATTTTGACTGCTTTCTGGTTGTTTAGCCAAGTATATGAAGTAGATGAGAGAGAGAGTGTGTGAGAGAGAGGAGAGAGAGGGAGAGAGAGAAAAGGTTGTGTAAGTGTCATATGTGTTTTACAAGTAAAAGGTTTCAGTTAGAATGTTTGTATTCGTCATAGGTCGACTTGCTTATTTCAGTTGACAATGAGTTGGTTTTAGGTAGTTAAGGGTTAATACATACGCTAATGCACGCGAAAATACGCATACATACAGACACATACATATGTATATTTCTGCACCCCCACATACAGACACATACGCGCATACACATATATATATAAACAATGCATATGCAGACATACATGCATTTATATGCAGAGATACACACACATACACACAACTCCTATACACACATACATACTCATATACATATATATATATACATACATACAGTAAGAAGTAGATGTACATATGCATACATACATACATACATACACACATGTATCCATATACACGTATATACAATTATATAAATATACATATTCATAAAAATATAAATATACAGACACACACACACACACATATATATATATAGGCATTGTATATTCGTACTAAGTAAATAAAGTAAAGTTAGGATAAATAAATAAATACACGGGTGTAGTTAATAATGCGAGGTTAAGTAGACGCATTGTAAGATATGTTCAAAATACATGTTGTTGGTTTAATATTTAGGGGTCTGTATTGATTTGCTTTGCTTATTAGATAGGGATTAAGTTACTATCAGAAGACATGAAAAACGAAATAAATGCAATTGTAGACACCGCACGCTTTGCCCAGTCCAAAATAAATGTCTATCAAAAAGCGTAGTTTATCAAGCAACAATATTTGCGAAAGAAAACCCGAATAACATGAAATATTACATAGGCATGACTTCCTTAGATTTCAAAACCCGATACTATGACCACAAAAGCACATTCAAAAATAAAAAACACCGTATAAAAACAACACTAGCGAATAAATACTGGGAACTCAAAGAAAGCGGACATTCGCCGGTAGTCGAATGGAAAATAATGAGACAAGCTACCACATGCAGACATTTAGACGACCCATGTAAATTATGCCTCCATGAAAAATTTTCTATCCTGTACTTTAAAGAACCTCAAAATCTATTAAACTGTAGGCGGGAAATAGCAAACAACTGTGTTCACAAAATAAAACTTACTCTAGGATAGCGATACAAAATAGCTTTAAAACTAACAATAACAATAGGAAAAAAACAAAAAAAAAACAAATAAATAAATTAAATAAACATGAATATACATAAACGATCACATACATATATGTATATATATATATATATATGCATATATGTATATGTATGTGCATTGTTGTGTGCACATAGGTATATTTATATGTATAAAAAAAAGAAAAAAAAGGAGAGCGGCCACCTAAAACCACTAACCTAGTTCTAAAACAGATCCTTTGTTTGATAAAATGCATGCCCATTGGCTGGTAGGAAGGGGCGCGGTGGATACTAGAAAGCTGATTGGCCGACTAGAAATCCTCAACATGTATAAAAACAAGAAGCAACGACAGAATTCGCGCATAAGCCTGACGAATCCTATAGTTGGATGAAACGCAGAATATTCAGTGTAGCTTAATCGCCATATATATTTTATAAATTACTATATATATATATATATATATATATATATATATATATATATATATATATATATATATATATATAAAGTCATCCACATACAGTACTGTTTCGCTGTTTCACAGCTCATCAGTGCGGCTAGATAGGCAACTACCTCAAGGCAGGATTGAAACCCTGTACGACAGTCAAGGCTCCGTACCATTGCGCTATTGGCGACTGCTGCGTGAGTCATGAGTTTAATGATGCTTTGACATCGTCCGAACTACCTCTGCTCGATTTGTTTACACAAAGAGCATCGCTTATACGCTAATGGTAATTCGTGTATCACTTCTCAATATGCTCAACTCAAAACTAGGAGCTTTATAGGCATCCACATACAGTACTGTTTCGCTGTTTCACAGCTCATCAGTGCGGCTAGAAAGGCAACTACCTCAAGCCAGGATTGAAAACCGACCGTCTGTACGAAAGTCAAGTACGTTTTATGAGGAAACCAACCACATTGTTGATCCTAAACGATAACTATAGGGTATTTGGGACGGAATACGCCGTCAATACAGACAAATATATGCTATTATGTACCCGTTTGCATGTATATTGACTGGAGAACCTCTTTCTATAATGAAGCATATAAACCTATAAAATATTCTAGTTTTAAGGAAAGAAAAACAACCCAAATGAAAGGATGATAAACTTCGAAATTAAGTTCATACATAGATATGAACAATAATTACTTCAGACAGGTAGAATGGAAAATGTTACCCTCAGTATACCTCCTTTATTAAAGTCATATAAATAGGATTGTATATCTATTCACTGGCTGTTAATTGAACCATATTGACATATATCTTATAAATAATCAAACAAATATATAAATTAATAAATTAAAAACAAGAAGCAAATGAACGGATAAAAAAGCGAGGAAATAAATAAATAAATAAAATAAATAAATAAATAAAATAAATAAATAAAATCAATAAATAAATAAAATCAATCAATAAATAAAATAAATAAATAAAATAAATAAATAAATAAATATAACGTAACAATAAAAGAGATAGATAATCTATTCGCCGCCAGAAAAAAAAAAAAACAACTATGAAAACCAAAGATAAGGAAGATGACAGCTATGAAAGCATAATATTACTCCAGATCCAAGCGAAAACATAGGCCAATAAACACCCGCAAATTAAAAATAATACCAATACTCTCTCTCTCTCTCTCTCTCTCTCTCTCTCTCTCTCTCTCTCTCTCTCTCTGTTATAGCTTGACCACATGAGATCGTAACTTTCCTTTTCCCCTCAACCCCAACCTACTCCCTTCTTTCACCACATTCACAAAGTTTATCTCCACTTTCTTCCAAAGCGGCAACCATACTCGAATATCCTATTAAAAACGAATGTAAATCTTAACTCTCTTTTCAATATCGCTCAGTTTTTTGGTCTGATGAGGTGGTTTCCTTTAATTAAAACATCTATGCACACATGTAACAAATAATGTTTCTATAATAAGCAGACTCTATGTATATATATATATATATATATATATATATATATATATATTTATATATATATATATATATATACTTCGTTTACTCACATAACTTACTATACGAAAGTATAAATTTTTGCGCAAACTGTAAGTATTTACTTCAACAGTGCTCATTACGTATGTAGCGCTAGGTAGTAAGTTATAAAATATATATGGCGATTAAACTACACAGAATATTCCGCGTTTCATCAACGCTAGGATTCCTCAGGCTTATGCGCATAAGCCTGAGGAATCCTAGCGTGGATGAAAAGTAGAATATTCTGTGATGCTTAATCGCCATATATATTTTATAATTTACCATATATATATATATATATATATATATATATATATATATATATGTATGTATACAGGGTGACCCCCCCAAAAAAGTTAAATGGAGGCCATCTAGAACATATGCTGTAGAACAGAGAAAAAAAGGCCAAATCCCCTAGTGTTTTAATGTGATGTTTTGAAACTAGTTATCGCCAAAGTCTCATTTCGTTCAGACAAAACACTAAGAAACGGGGCCTAATTAAATTTGGGGCCCGTTTTTTTTTCGTCACACTATATATATATATATATATATATATATATATATATACATAAAAGAAATAGATGGATGATTTCCTTCGCTTCTTTGTAGCTTATTTGCTATAAAGATATTTTCGCCCGAATACTAAGCTCTGACTACGAAGTGAGCACTGTCGAAGTAAATACTGAAAATATATAGGTAATACTTATATATTTTTATATAATATATAAATATATATATATATATATATATATATATTTATAGGTATGACCTATATATATATTTTCAATATACATACAGCCACCAATGTTTCATGTTTACGCAATCATCTGTGCAGGAGATTACGATCAACGCTGTGTGAAGAATTCGCAACTAAGCAACCTTTGGCTCATTAGCATGGAAAATACCCCATTCATCGTCACAAAATCAAAGAACATTTTAGACATTAATGAAACTTATATATTTATATATCTTATATTTAAGATTGGAATGTTAGGTGTGTTTATAATTTTAAAATATCTATTATTTTTGCAATATAAAACTGGAATCTTACGGTACATTAATAAAATAATATAAATATAATTGACAAGCAGCTGATCCCAAAGAAACTGCAAAACAGTCTACACACATATTTAGTGAAAATGTGATTTAGAAGTCTCTTATTAACAAAACATAGGCCCCAACAACCAAGCACAAGTAGTATGCTCGGCAACATAAGATAAGGAATTTTTCGACACAGTTGACTAATTGTAGAACTATACAGCGACAAAGCAAGCAAGGCCGGGTAAGACTGCTAGTATATATATATATATATATATATATATATATATATATATATATATATATATATATATATAGTGTGTGCGTGTGTGTGCGCACGCGCGTGTGTTTGCATTTAGGTAGCATTTTTTCTCTTATGATTATTTCATTAAATAAAAGAGACGTGTTTTTTGTCTATTAATTCTATTTTTGATTCTTTCAAACTTTCGAATAACGGCCTTTACTTCTGTCAGGAACTGGTTGATGTAATCGCCATATTTATCATAATCCGAGTACTTTCTAATTCTTCTGTATTCATCGTCAAGGATAGATTAATCTAAATGATTTTGAATAATTCATATACTCCTTTTTCATTGGTTAATTATTTCAATAACTTTACAGACATTTCAGGATGTTATTACTTTTGGTAAAATTTATGTTATTAATTGTAGATTAATTAAATTTTTATTAGTAATGCTTCTATTATTTAGAGTCTTCGTTTATTATTAGTCTGTTCAATATAAATGTGCTGCACACTAAAATGTTCCTAAATTGAGCCAGAGGACAGGGATGTTGATTAGTTAAGCGGTTATATATAGCACTGTTTCCGGAGCGATGCAGGGTTAATCACCTCGACAAAGTGCTGGTATTCAAACCTATGCATATGTGTTCACCTTTACTGCCGGAGACAATATCTTAAAGTGCATGTGAATTCATAAACTAAGTTATTTCTCTCAAGCAACTCGATCAGTATATATATATATATATATATATATATATATATATATATATATGTATATATATATATATATATATATATATATATGTATATATATATATATATATATATATATATAGAGAGAGAGAGAGAGAGAGAGAGAGAGAGGGAGGGAGAGAGCGTGTGTGTGAGAGCGGCGAGAGATACAAGAGCGAGTAACCAACAAAGATGAGGGGAAATAGAGAGGGAGAGCCAAAGAAAAAGAAAAACAGTTTATAGAAAACTGAAACAAAAAAAAATGAGCAAAGGAAATGGAAGATATGTGCTAAAATTATACATTAGAGTCTTTAAAAAAAAAGACAAAATTAATAAGTTTTTTTTTTCTCATTAATTTCATTTCATCCCGAAAATCAATTAAAAAAAATTATTTTCTAACATTAATTAAATTTTCATTAAAAAAAAATTAAAAGAAAATAAAAATATTTACTCAGAATAAAAGTTGAAAATCAGCGATGAAAATAAAAGAAAGGAAAAAATGTATTCATCTTCTTCGTCATCCTTTAAATTTTTTGTCATTGTTTTTGTATGTGTTTTTTTTTGTTGTTCTTTAGCAGTTATTGTTTTCCGTTCTCTTTTTTTTATTTTATCTCCTCCCTTTTCCCGTTACTTCCTCATCCTCATCTTTCCTTTTCTTCATCTTTTTTCTTCTGCTTTTCTTAATATAGTTCTTTATTCTCATCTTTATTTTTTTCGACATCATTTTCCTCTCGCCTTCTCCATCTTTGTTGTATGCAGTCTCTGTGTCCTCCTCTTTTTTCTTTTTCTCTTTCACCTTTTTCTTCTTTTCCTTCTTCTGTTCCAACTCCTTTTTTTTATTTTTACTTTTCTTCTTCCCATCTCTTTCTCTCCCTCCTCAATCTCCCTTTCCCTCTTTTATGTCTTCTATATCTTTTTTCCTTTCTTTCTTTGGACATTTATCTAACTTATTTGTTTGTTTCCTCATTAATATCCCTATTTACTTTTGTTAATCTACTTTTTTATCTTCTTTTTCTTCGACATCTTTTTATTCTCATGTTCTTGCTGCCCCCCCCCCATTCTCTTTAACTTTTTCTTTTTGTTGTTGTTGTGCTTTTTCTTCTTCTTTTTTTTCTCGTTTTTATTTACTTTTAACTTTTTTTTACTTCTCCTTCTCTTTTTTATCCCTCTCTCTCCCTCTTCTCCATATTCCTTTTCCTCTTTCTTCTTCATTTTATTTCTTTTCTTTCTCTTGCTATTTATCCATTATCTTTTTGCTTATTCATTTCTGTCGTCGGTTTTCTTTTTTTCTTCTTTGATTCTTCTTTATTTTTGTTGTTGTTGTTTTTCTTCTTCTCGTCTCGTCCTGTTTTCCGCTCTCTCTCTCTCTCTCTCTCTCACTCCCATATTCCTTTTCCTCTTTCTTTTACATCTTTTTTTCATTTCTACGTCTTGCTATTTATCCATTATTTTTCCATATTCCTTTCTATCCCTTCTTCTTCTTCTTACTATTATTGTTGTTGTTGTTATTATTATTATTATTATTATTATTATTATTATTATTATTATTATTATTATTTATCTCTAACTCCTTTTTTATTTCGTTTTTTCTTCATTTTAATTCCCCCCCCCCCGATTCTTCTTCTCCTCTATGTTCCTCTTCTCTCGCGTCTCTGTCGCCATTTTTGTGTCGGCCTTTTCAATTAAGCTCGTGTTCGGAACAACAACAAAAGAGGGGCCACCCGTTATTAACAATCCCCAGGATTCATTATAGCATTATGGTCATTATACCATTTAACTAATGAAGACGGACGTAATTACAATCAGCAGCAAGAAGAGAATCATTTCCGCAACTTCTTAGCCTACTTAGCCCCAATCAATCCATTTTGATTGTAATTACTTCGCACAACTTTCCCACATTTTCCTTCCTTATCTTTACTTTCACAATTCGCGCTGTTTATTTTCATTTTTTTTTCGTAAAACATATTTTCGCAGCCATTTTGATTTCCTTGCGTTTCTTTTTAATTATTAAATTTTTTTTTGTATTTTATTTCTTTTTTATCTTTGTTTTATTCAACTCAAGTAATGTGTTTTTTTTTTTCTATCTTAAAATGTTTCCCATTTTATTCTTTTCATTTTTTTTTCTCTTTGCTTTGAAAATTTCTAGCAAGTTCGTTTTTTATGTTTTTATTTATATACTTTGGGTGTTTACTATTGTTTTTCCCGCGTAAATGTTTTGTTGTCAAACTCGATGCTACATCTAAATATTTCTCATTGTTTTACGTGAGAAGCCGCATTGTAAATTGCAGTGCGATTTCTTTGATTCTTTTCAATTTTTGTAAAAGATTTGTAAAAAAAAAATATATAATTGTTTTGGCGTTCAATGAAATAAACACATTAGTAATGTAAAAAATGTGAAACAATTAAAAAATTATTTTGTTATTTTTAAATAGAAAACTGACAAACAAGGAAAGGAAATATTGTGGCCATAAAAACATGTTTGAGTGTCAATAAAAAAGATGGAGGATTTCAATTTAAACGCTAAATTCATAAATTGTCCCCATTGCTCCTTAGTTCTAAAATTTAAATTGACATATTTTAAATAGAACTAGAATGATGTAAATAATTAAAAGAGGGGGGGGGCATAATAAGAATGGAAAAGAGAGAAAAAGAAAGGGGGGAAGAGGGTATATAATTATTTCACAATGCATTCTAAAATCTTTTGCTAACAACAAAGAAGACGTATTTAACCCCTGCCTCCCCCATCTCTTTCTGTCTCTCTCTCTGTCTCTCTGTCTCTCTCTCTGCCTCTCTCTCTCTTACTCTTTCTTTATTATAAACTAGCGGGGGTACCCGGCGTTGCCCCAGTGTTTGTTTCCGGGACGGGGGGGGTTAAAAACTGTTATGGCAGGTAAGTAGGAAGGATCAAACCCGGAGTCATGAGTAAAAGTAGGAAAATAAAGTGTGAAAAAAAAACAAAAACAAAACATCTGCAACGTTAACAGTTCGGCCACCAAGAAAAGTCCATTCCAGTTGTTTAGGAAAAAAAACAAAAAAAACGACTACGGTAGATCGGCGCGAACGTGAAAATATAATGTGAACTGTCCAGCACGCTAACCACTACGCCACAGAGCACTGCAGCTTAGTTTAATGATTTTAAATAACTTCACATGAAAGAACTACGAAGCCAAACCGGTGTTCTCTTCTCAACTATTCCTTGTGAATGATCCCCAAACGGTGTTAAGTGGTGGCAGGGGGAGGAGGAATGTATTAGAGAGAAAATATTTTACCACTTTCATTGATCTTAACCGATTTTGGCCGTGACTTCTCAGCAGAAAAAGTATAGAAATCTAAGATTATCGAGGAATTTGAGAAATAATAAACCTATAACACACCTCAGATATTGTTCTGCCGTTTGTGCATATTATATATGCATGAAATATCTTGATTTTTAATCCTATTAATGTCAAAATCAGACGGGAAAAAATGAGTTCATTTTATTTATATAGAGATAGAAGAAGAAGAAGAAGAAGAGAAAGAGAAGAGAAGAGAAGATGTAGATAAGTTTAATGTTCCAGCAATTTCGGTTCATAGAAACAATAGAGCGTACGCCCACAGAGCACAAGATACCAACTGTAATCGATTCTATTCGTAGAGTATTACATTTTCTTACGATTAGTGAAATTTATGGGATGTATTTCTATCAGTATTTTGTTAAATTTTCGACTTTTCAGCGATTATAAAGGCTCGATTATAGCTCCAATTGGAACATACCCCCAATACTAATGATTACTACAATACTATCTCATTGATTACTGTACACGCAATAACCTTTATCCCTGAGTGGCCCTCGGGCCTTGATAAGTGGTGACCCCCATGTAAAAAAAAACATCGTTTTGTTTTTGGTACTAACTCATTAGGCTTTACACTACATTTATTTAATTAAATAAACACATTTAAATCAGTTAAAACACACAAAAATATTCAAACAAGCAGAAAAAGTAACTTATCTTGCCTTTAGTAACATTTATTTGGTGTGCATTTATTTTTTTACTATCCTTTTTTGGGAGTTTTCTTTTGATGATTGTGAAAAATCCAATAAACCTGACTTGGTCAGATTTTCCATGAAAATTTTTATTTGCTTGTGAAGGGCTAAAATGCCCATGAGTAACAAGGAAAGGCAATTTCTTGCAAATATCTAAATTTTCCATCATTAGTCAGATTTCGAATAACCTGAAACAAATATGTCACCAGGAAAGCTTTGCCTGTTTCCCACCTGACTACAACTTGGATGTCTTCAAGTTCAACATAAACAAATTCCTGATGAACCGCCCCCTTAAGTAAGACACTTTATCAAATCTCCAATACTAACGATTACTACGATACTATCCCATTGATTACTGTACACGCAATAACCCTTATCCCCGAGTGGCCTCTGGGCCTTGATAAGTGGTGACTTCCATGTAAAATAAAAAAACTAGGATTTGATGATGCCTGAAAACTCCACCAAGACAATTCATAAACATCGCACTTTATTTTTAACAGATATCTAAAAATCGATACCTCTTAATTACCTCCACCCTAACCCACCCGCAAAAATATTCAATAAGTCAATGGTTAATAATTGCCTGCCTTATAGCATAGCATAACTTATGCATATGAGTGCGTAGAAAAGTGTCAGTAGCATCGAAGTGGGGTTGTCTTGCGAAGAGATTAGTAGCTGCAGCAGCCGAAAAACGCGCATATGCAAATTAGAAAGTGTGCGCGAGAAGAAGAAGGAAAACAAAATGTATCACGGGCTAAAGAAACAAAGTCGGCGTCGAATAAAATGGACGTGTAAAGGCGAGAACGAAATGTGGTCGGAGGAAGGAGAAAAGCGTTTCACGTAAAATATACCTGTGGCAGCGAAAGACTTTTAAGTGGTGCCGAAAGTAAAGGAAATAAATGTTTTTAATAACGAGTTACCAACGTTACCAAAGGCAAGATAAGTTATGCTATTGTTATTATAATTATTATTAGTAGTAGTAGTAGTAGAAGTAGTAGTAGTAGTAGTAGTATTGTTGCTGTTATTATTATTATCATTATTATTATTATTGAACTTATTATTATTATTATTATTATTATTATTATTGTTATTATTATTGTTATTATTAAACTTATTATTATTATTAATATCGTTATTATTATTTTTATTATTATTACTATTGTTATTATTGTTATTATTATTTATATTTTATTATTACTGTTATTATTATTTATATTTTATTATTATTGTTATTATTATGGTTAGTATTATTATTGTTATAATTATGCTTATTGTTATTATTATTATAATTGTTATTATTATTATAGTTATTAATATTACTAATATTATATTAAGAAACTTATTATTATTATTGTTATTATTATTGTTATTATTATTGTCATTATTATTATTTATAATGTTATTATTATTATTTTTATTGTTATTATTAAACTTATTATTATTATTATTATTGTTATTAATATTATTATTATTATTATTATCAGTAGTATTGTTATTATTGTTATTATTGGTATTATTATTGTTGTTATTATTATTGTTATTATTATTATTATTGTTGTTGTTATTATTGTTCAGCTTATTATTGTTGTTATTATTATTATTATTAAATTTATTATTATTATTACTTTTATCATTATTACTATTATTACTATTATTATTATTATTATTAATATTAATATTTTTATTACTAGAATTATTATTACTATTATTATTGTTATTATTATTATTATTATTATTATTAAACATATAATTATTATTGTTGTTGTTATTATTATTATTTTTAAACTTATTATTATTGATATTATTATCATTGTTACTGTAATTTATCTTATTATTAACCATAATATTATTAGTATTATTATTAATACTTTTATTATTCTAAACCTTATTATTATTATTCTTGTTATTATAAACCTTATTATTATTGTTATTATTACCCTTATAATTATTAATAACCTTATTTTTATAATATATAACCTTACTATTTTTTATTATTAACCTTATTATTATAATTATTATTATTATTGTTATTAACCTTATTATTATTTACCTTTTTATCATTATCATTATTAGTATTATTATTGTTATTAACTTCATTATTAATTACCTTTTTATTATTATTATCATCATCATCATTATTATTATTATTATTATTATTATTATTATTACGATTAACCTATTATTCATAGCGTTTTTATTAATATTAAAATTATTATTATTGTATTTTATAAAATGATTATTATTGTTGTTATTATTGTCATTGTTGTTGTTGTTATTACTATGATCAATATTGTAGTTATTAAAATTATTTTGTCATTATTGTGATTATTATCATTGTTAATATTATTATTGTTAGTATTTTAATTATTATTATTGTTGTAAATTTTAGTGTTATTATCGTTCATAGTGTTTTATTATAATTACTGCTATTACTATTATTATTATTATTTAAATTAAGAATATTACCTTTTTGATATTAAAATAATTATTAATATGATTAATTTTATTAAAAATAATATTTAAAAAAAAAGAATAATTATTATTTTTACTACTAGTATGATGAGAAATATTATTACTATTATAATCAATAATATTAATTATTTCATGAATGGTAATATTAATAGTATTGTTGTCATCTATATATTAATAGGATAACGTATGTTTATATTTATTTTGTGTGTCACGCTTACATTCGGGTAACTGTCGTTTTGTTGCTATGGACTTCCATTTCTTGTAATAAATAATTCTACCAAGAATTCTTCATAAGTTTTGGTTTCGGTTTCGATTCAAGCTGATGCATCGAAGTTATATGGATATTTATTTTTTTGAAAATCACAACTTCATAAAATTCGATAGTACGTTAACTCTATAATAATATATACGAAATCTGCAAGAATTAAAATATATTTAAGCATACTTTACAACCGGCCTACGTTGGATGTCCCTGCTAGCTTAAATAAATGTTTTTGCAGTTTTAACAAAAGAGCTACAATAATATCAGAGCGTCTTCATTTACGCTGAACATCCATAGAATGCCAACATCAATATATTACATATGAATAAGTCCCTGTGGAATTTTCACAGGTCCTGCTAGTTATTATTACTAATATTATTATTTTATTATTATCTTCATCTTCATCATCGACATTCTCATTATTATAATCCTAATTATATATATGTATGTGTGTGTGCGTGCGTCTGTGTGTGTGTGTGTGTGTTTAACTAAACTAAAAGTCGCAGAGCGGCGCAAGGGGCCTCAAATGATTGGCCTTTTTTACAATCATCTTAGTTTATTTTGAATTTGGAATTTTTAATCACGTTATATACCTGTCACGTTGGTACAGTGATAACGGCAACAGATGGTCCTTTGATAAGACGGAGGCGCATTCAAAATCAATGTTTCTTTTTAGATAAAATACGCTTAGATATGATATTTTGGTGAATGCAAATTTCGTATTTATTATTATATTATATTGGACCCAATATATAGTAATTATTTAAAAGTTAAAAAAAAAAAGGACTCGGCACCACCGAGAATCGAAATCAAAACTTTTGGCTTATAATTTACTTTTTCCTTTAAAGCTAATGCCTGAGCTATTAAGACACGTTCACTGCAAGGGTAATAATTAAACATGAACAATAGCTATTACGTTACTCATGCATCGTCGTAATACCGTCCTTCGACCTTCACCTGGCAAATTCCATTTTTATAATTTTCATACTTTTACACCGACTTTCCTCGGCTAAACCCTAAATATAAACTTTTGCATGGGTTCAAAGACCCTATGTATTAAGTTTCATGTCTGTGGATCAAAAACTGACAGAGGAGTTTGGTAGGCAAAGTTTTTTTTACAAATATATATGCGCATACATAAATAAATATAGAAAGAGTTTTGTATTTACTATAACTTTTACGCAAATATTACGCAAATATAAATAATATAGAATATCTGCATGAATATAATTACAATTAATTAATTAATAGTTAACCATAGATGATCATCCCATAAGAAAACCGAAAAAAACAAATAGGAAATTAATTAAAATCAATGTTTTAAATAATATGCAAATTAGCTAGATATTTTGCAGATGAATGTGATTTCACGACCCACATATAACATAGTTGTATTTTCTTTTTGAATAAATAGAAAAAAAGGGATTTTCCTATGAATATCAATGCACACAAAAAATTATAGCAGTTTATATATATTTATATATATATATATATATATATATATATATATATATATATATATATATATATACAAGCATTTCAACCATGCGTTGCCTGGGTGTTTGGACGTGTATGCTGACCAAAAACAACAAAAAAAAATGATTTAATTTTTTAAAACTTTGACCCCTATTTATTGTTTTGGGTTCAAATAAAGTTATTAAGTTAGATCAATGTCCAAGTCACCTATATATAAAATTTCAAGTGTTTAGACCCAAAATTGTCGGAGGAGTTTGGTAGAGTTCTCAAAGGTCAAATCGTTGAAATCTGACCCCTTAACAGCGAAATTTCTGGCCGAAAACCGATCACATCGATTTTGCCAAATCTCAGTACCCTGCATATGAAATTTCGAGTCTGTAGACAAAAATTGAAAAAGTTATTGCGTAGGGAAATGTACACAGACACGTTCACTTTATATATATATATATATATATATATATATATATATATATATATATATATATATATATATATATATGTGTGTGTGTGGGTGTGTGTGTGTGTGTGTGTGTGTGTGTGTTTGTTTGGCAAAATATGTCTTTTCAATTATATTTCACTCTTTGTGTGTACCAATACCTTTTGTTTAGAAGATCAATGTATGTAACAATCGAACATGTATAACAGAATAAAATTATGTCACATTCCAAAAACCAAAAATTAACTTTTCATGCAAAACAGCTCATCCTGCATATTAAAACGTCGGTACATTTTTTACAGATCCGTTGTCTTATCCAGAAACAAACGCTTATTATGCCAATACTATCTCTTTTCATGCATATACTCTTCAGAAAAAATAGAAATTCTTTGCTCAGGTAGAAAAAAATGCATGACAATATCATGCTGCAAGAAAACGGTCATCTTTGTTCACAATGTGAAAACTGTACGGAAATTAGATCATGTTGGAGGAGCTGTTTTGCATGACAAATAAATATTTCGATATTGGAATGTAACTATACTGTTATTCTTTTATATATCTACTGTTGCTACAAAGTTACCGTCATATTCGTAGTGAGGTTTTAGCAGCAGAAATACCTTATGAATTACGCTTTTATTTCGTTGTGGTTTAATCTTACCAAAACACCGAAATAATAGTCAATGCTGTTCATTTCTTTTATACTAATGTACAATTATATATCCCACCAACTTTCTCTCGCTTCAACCGCCCAAGGATGAGGGTGTACGTTACACAGCATCCGATTCTATTGTTTCAAAAAGAATCTTCTTACCAAATTCCATTCCACTCCTACGACAAATATAAACTTACATTTACTGAACCTTACAAAACGAAACTAAATTGTTTAAATGTTCAGAAAATAAATTGCCAAATCTTATGAAAAATTAAATATTGTTTTCTTTAGTAGTTATTTTATTTATTTTTATGTGAATTGCTTAAGACAAGGTATGAAGCCAGTTGATTTAAAAAGCTAAAAATACTACTTTATGGTCAGAACCCAGTCGACAGTAAGTGTTAGATGGGCAGAAAAGAAAATCACTCATTGGATGTACGGATTCAAAGACAAAATAAGGGAGACGAGAATTACGAGACCGTCACAAATAATTCCAGGTTAATTTGCTATACCGCTTTCTATTTTAATCTGGTTAGCATTGCATTAAAGAGAACAATTGCACTAATATAAAGTAGAATCATTGTATTTCAAACGTATTTGTAGCATCTGTTTTATTTGTGAATTTAAGAAACAAATATGCGTAAACAAGCATCTTAATTAATGATTTAGAACTTTTAATTACAGAGCCATAAGTTCAATTCATTTATATATATATATATATACATATATATATATATATATGTGTGTGTGTGTGTGTATATACATTTTTATGTATGTATTTTTTAATTTTTTATATATATGCATTTTTATATATATGTATTTTTTTATTTTTTTCATATATATGTATATGTATATATTTTATGTATATATATACATTTTTGACGTATATATATATATATATATATATAAACACAATACATACAAACACACACACATACATAATACATACATACACCCCCCCCACATATATATATATATATATATATATATATATATATGTGATTGCACTTAATGATTTTTATGTATTTTTCGCAAGTGAAGAATGAATTACGTATGTAACGATATTGGCGATAGTATATAAATATTGTGTAAGTACATGTAATAATAAATCTTCATCAGAATCATACGTAAAAAAGTTTATTAATTTTTTAATCACGAAGCTTAATTTAAATGCAATTTCGAAACAGCACACGTCAGACACAAACATATATATATATATATATATGTATATATATATATCGAGAGAGAGAGAGAGAGACAGACAGACAGACAGACAGGCAGACAGACAGACAGAAAGCGGTTACTCGATTACTTGAAACGTTCTAAAAATAATATATATATATATATATATATATATATATATATATAATGGATGGATTGGCAGACAGATAGATGGATGGATTTCATTTTGTTTCTGCTTAGATGTCAACACATAACTTTAAAAAAATAAATGAGTTGATCGTATCAACAAATGCTATTAGTTGTATTTTGTTACACTTTTGCTCCTCCTCGGAACATGATAAAACTATTAATGGATATATATATATATATATATATATATATATATATATATATATGTATATATATATATATGTGTGTGTGTGTGTGTGTGTGTGTGTGTGTGTGTGTGTGTGTGTGTGTGTGTGTGTGTGTGTGTGTGTGTGTGTGGACTGCTCGCATATCTATTGCACGCTACATTAATAATATAGTAGTAATAATAAACAGAAGAAACACACAACAACAACAAACAGCAGTAGCAGCAACAATGTATTTCTATATGATCAAGTTCGGGTTCTACAAACGTATCATCATACAAGTAATTGCTTGTACAAACCTGCGCGTGCGCACTTACATAGAAACTTTAATGGTGGCTGTGTGTAATAAATAATAAGACAAGCGCGAGATGGTAGACGTGATAGTGTCTTATGACGCGATCACTTGAGCGAGTAACGATGCCTTACGTATAATGCGTTTCTCATTATATCCACACGTGATAAGCAGACGAGACAAGTGTATGTGAGCTTTGTACCGAGATTTGCAAGTTCAAATTACAAATGTGTCAAAATAACGTATAGAAAAGTTTCCGCCGTGGATTCTATACCGAAACATAAATGTTCGGTTTTGCAAAATATTGCGTTGAGGGATTTGCATTTGCGAAAACAATTTTGGATTTTGATAAATATGAGCTGCCTTGAATAAGTTTTCAGACTTTTTTTACAAGCAAATTATGATAAGACACACACGAAACTCTTGTCCCCTTCGAAGTAATCTCCTTCGGCTGCAATGAAGTTGTTCCGTTCCAACTTCCCGAAGACCCCATGAAAGTCTTCTTGTGTGACCGTGTCAATTACCCTCAGCACAGCCTCTTTCATCCTCTTTATTGTCCCATAACGACAGTCTCTAAGGTTTTCCTTGTGCTTAAGGAATAACCAAAAAGTCATAGAGAGCAAGGTTTGAACTATAGGGAGGGAGAGAAATTACCTTGGTATTATCTTGGTCAAATAATCCGACCTTATCTGAAAATCTATTGGACAAACTTTGCACAAATCTTCCGCATCTTCAATCCCTCGAGAATAATTGGATGTACAGTTTACACACTGACATCAGACAGTGCACTTATTGGCTCTATATACACAGGATGGTCCATTCATGAAATTCTTTATTTGGCCAATCTACTCTAGTTTTCTGACTTCCTTACTCCTTCCACAACTCTCACCTTCCCTCACAAAGTCCCTGCCTTCCTTGAATCTTGGCAACACCGGGTACCCCACGTAGTAAATTATAAAGTTGAAATGTGATTCGAGAATAAGGCTTAAAGTGATTGTCTTTTAAAAGATGAAGAACATTAAGAGCGGACTGGAAATGGTAGATGAAATAGATTACGTTTAATTACTTATGGGAACGGATTATGAAAAACGTATGGTGACATTTATCTGCAGACAACTATGTTGTAATCTCTAGGGCAACAGTCTCATGGTAACGTATTCCACAGATGATAAACCATTTTAAAGATGCTCCGTTCAAGGAACCTTACGTCGTTGCAATAAAAAAAAACAACAAATTATTGCTCTGAATGTCGTATAAGAAGGAAATGTCCAAAGCGTCTATGTTTCTCTGTTAAATTGATATTATAAAAAAAATAATGACGTTGACACACCGGTTCCCATTGGATCATCTAAGTTAAGCAACATTGAGCCTGGTTAATGCTAAATGGGTGACTATTTGGGACTTCCAGATGCTGTATGTACTATCCGCTTTTATCGGCATTGTTTCCAGTGCCGATTCAGAAGAGGTGTGGTTGGAGGTTGCACAACCCGTGCCTCACAATTACACGCGCAACTGCCCCTACAGGGGGTATCCTTTGAGTTTCGAGACTGAACGGAGGCATCGCGATATTATAAAACGGGAAACTATTTGTTGGGATTTAAATCTTACATTTGATAGGAAAACAAAATAAAAGAAATAAAAATATACCAAGCTACTATCTGTCAATAAAAGTACATTCTCAAAATGAAAAAAATCTCTTTGGAAAAATAGCGGCTGATTCTAAGTGAGACATCTAACCGTTGGCAATAGTCCAGCACTTTTTTTTAAATCTTTTTTGTAACAGAATTGGAACGCCGTGATCAGTAACTGGACTTTCCACGTATTACCAGTTACCAATTTCTGGACTAAATCCTTCACCTGAAGGCGATTAAAACCAGTGAAAGAAAATAACATGTTTCACTTATTTCTGTCATGTAGATTATAAAAGAAGCATTTGCCAGAAATGACAACCATATTATGATGTAAAAATAACTTCTTTCCACAAACATTTTGAATTGCGGATAAAAGTGTCATTATGCATATGCTACTATCTCAGTACTTATCACTATCTATCTATCTATCTATCTATCTATCTCTCTCTATATATATATAACTACTTCATTTACTCACATAAAATTAATATACGAAAGTATAAATTTATGCGTAAACTTTAAGCATTTACTTCAAAAGTGTTCAAGACGTAGGTAGAGCTAAATAGAACAAACACAAAAGAACAGGTCAACCAGAGGTCAAATAGGCATTTGTCCGGTAAGTGCATGTTCATTGGCTGATAGGATGGGCGCGGTGGATACTAGAAAGCTGATTGGCTAACTAAAATCTCAATAGAAGGTGCGTATATAAAAACGACAGACAACCACAAAATTCGCGCATAAGCCTGAAGAGTCCTAGAGTGGATGAAACGCGGAATATTTAGTGTAGCTTAATCGCCATATATATTTCATAACTTACTATATATATATATATATATATATATATATATATATATATATAGTCTAAAGAAGCTTTGAATTAAAGAAATGTAAAAATAAAAAAAAGATAATAAATTTAACCTACCAGAGCCTTAGCACCTAAATAATTTGATTTCTAAAAAAAATCATTATTACAAAAGAGAATTTAATCATATAAGAATGAAAAAAAAAAAGCTTTAACTAAAATTGTTAAATAGAAATTGTCTTAGCAATTGTATAAACCGATTTCTCCAAAGTTTTTAATTAAAAAAAAACAAAAAACAATTTAACTATGTAGGGATAAAAGAGAAAACTTTAACTAAAATTTTGTATCTAGAGAACGAGGATCCTCAGTTGCCTACCATGTAGCTGTTTCGGAGATTTTAAAACAGGGCAGCTGTTAAATACATAGTTCTCCAGTGGATAATACCACTTCCCTAATAAGAAAATGTAAAATAACACAGTAAATATTTATACTAATATATAAAAAATATATAAATAAACTATTAATAATATATATAAGCATTCCTTCTTCCCCTCACCACACCTCCAAAAAATCCTACTGCTCACATTCACAAAGTGTACACCCTAATTTTTCACACACAAAGATCTCATGAAAAACAATATAATCTTGACACTCGTCTCAATTATTGGTTACATATGTGCATACATGTTTCAGTAGAATTCAGGGACAACACTTCATCAAACCAAAAAAGAATTGATATTGAAAAGGGTGTCAATATTTTATTGATTTTTATAAGATATTAAGGTGTGATCTACATCTGGGGGAAAATTTGGATGATCACTTGTGTGTATGTGAGCAGTAGGGTGTTTTGGGAGGTAGGTGAGGTAAAGGGGGATCTGTTTTTCGTGTTTAAGCTATCATTAGTACGGACGTGTTAAGTGATTCTTTAAGCTTGGCGGTTATGATTTCAAATTTCCCATATCCTAGGTTGTTTTTATGGTTGTATATCTTTTATTGATGATGACTTTAATTTCCTTTTGACAAGTGTTATTTTTATTTATTAATGTATTTTTTATCTCTCGTTTTTATTCGTTTCATTGTTTTTAGTTTTATAGTTTTCAGAGTAAGGGTGCGGAGGGAGATATAGTCCGTTTCATGCAAATAAGCTGTTGACACTTGGGTGTTAGAATTCTATTAGTTTGACAGCGACTTTTCTTGTTTTGATCAAAAGTATTTTAAATTCCTATTGTCGCTACTAGCCATATGCTAGGTTGTTTTTATGGTTGCCTTTCTTTACTACTGGCGACTTCCTATTGATAAGTGTTTGTACTCTTTTGTTTTTTATAATTTATTATATATATATTAATTAACTTTTTTTATTCTTCGCTATTTTTCGTTCTTTTTTTAGTTTTGGAGATCTTTTTATTTATTTATTTTTTATATATAAGGTATATAAGATTTAAATAAACGAGGTGTAATGACAATCATATTTTTCCCTATATAGTTATTCTGAGGTAATTACCGCGGCAGAGATATTCATGTGTATATATATATAAAGCTATTTTCGATGGTTGCAATTTTTATCTTTATTCTGGTAGTTAAATATTTCTCTAATACTATAATATGTATATATTTGATAGTTTAATACGTTTAGAGTTACAAAATATCAGAGCTTCTCCATTTCGGCTGAACATCTACAGAATGCAAATATCAATATATTACGTATGAATAAGTGCCCTGTTGAGCTTCCACAACTCCCGCTAGTATATATATATATATATATATATAACTATTTCATTTAGTCACTAAAATCAATATGCATATATACATAAGCCTGACGAATTTTTACGAGAATGAAACGCGGAATATTCTGTGTAGCTTTTCATAACTTACTATATATATATATATATTCACAGACACACACACATCTATATATATATATATATATATATATATAGAGAGAGAGAGAGAGAGAGAGAGAGAGAGAGATACAGAGATGTGAACAAATTCTTAAACACATTGCTTAGTATGATGTATATATATATATTTTTTAAAAAATTTAAAAAACATTATGCACAGACACACACACACACGCACCTAGCTTGTGGTAATTGCTTCTCTAGCCGCACTGACGAGCTGTGAAACAGCGAAACAGTACTGTATGTGTATGAATATATATATATATATATATATATATATATATATATATATAGAGAGAGAGAGAGAGAGAGAGAGAGAGATAGATAGATAGATAGATAGATAGATAGAATCACTTCATAAATTGTTTTACTTCCTTATTTTTTTTTCGGCGAATGTTTTCATTAATTAAAAATAAAAAATATGTCCATTTTTTTTTAAGTTGCTCTTTATAGACTATCATTTATTAATTCCTTGGACATTTTGATGCGACTATCTTGTATAAATATATGTTATGATGCCGAAAACATAACTTCATTAAGTTTGTTATTTTCAACAATTTGGACGATTAAATGAAGGATATATCCATTAAATATTCATTGTTCATAAACTCCATAACATCATCGTGCGTGTGTTTTTACATAAAACTTTGAAAAAAGTTATTTGTACTTTCTTGATATGAAAGCAGGTGAAACATTGTATGTGGTGCCAAATATAAATATATGAATACGCTTTAAGGTAAGGTGAATAAGGGTTGGGCCCAAAAAAGTTTTGGATTATGTAATTAGTGTACGTGTTTATTCGAGGGAAACACACACTAAAGGGGAGGTAAGTCAAGAAAAATGAGACGGCATGTAGTTTGAGGAAATAAAGAAAAATATTGCACCGAGAGTAAAAGCTAAGGAGGAAAGAGAATAAGAAAGGAAAGAAAGGGGGTTAGAAGGAAGGCAAGAAAGTAAGAAAATGGCATAGTTGGAAAGGTAAAGCAGAAATAATAATAAAAAAAAACAGACGGGAGATGGTTGGAAAAAAGAAAGAATGTAATTTAAATACGATCGCAACGAAGAAATAATAAGAACATTCAAGGGAAACGAAGGAATTGATCAACGGGGGAGTTACTGCCTTAAAGCAAGAATCCCCTGAAACTTCGCGATGTGGTTGTTAATTTGAACCCTTAATCATTGATGGCCAAACCCAGCTGCCCAAGGAAAGCAGATAATTTCGTAACTAGGTAAACATGTGAAGGCGCCAATTCACATCTTTGAAACAAAGGAAAAATATGAAAACCCCATGCAAAATGACAAAATAATTATTACGAAAGACTTCAAGCTTTAAGTTTGGTGTGTAGTCTTTCGTAATGATATATAATATATAAACTAAAACGAGTTTGACATTGAAAACAAAAAAAAAACTTAGAAAGTGCGAACAAAGAGGCTTTCTTCAGTTGAAAATATGTAATAGCTTTAATGCCGTAATATATTTACACAAAACTAGCTTATCTGTTCGACGTAATCCGGGATGGGTTCATGTTATTTCAATTAAAACTTTTAAATAAAAGAAAATAATTTATGAGATGGAAAAAAAAAATAAGTATATAATAGCTATCTTGAATTTTATCTATATAAGTCATTTTTTAAAATACTTTACATTTTAGTAATGTTCTTCGCCGGACTAATTATTTTTAGAAGGAGACCAAAGCAAATCACATTTTTAATATAAAGATCATGCTGTGATAAAAAAAGGAACAAATTGCTAGTCAGAATCAACTATAGATTTATTGATATTTAAGAAACTATCGATTTATTGATATTTTGGCAAATCTTGGAATAAGTTTCGTTAACACTATTAAGTGTTTACTGTCAGATAACGACGGGGATTCACACTATTCCTTTTTACAGCTCTGTTGAATCCATCATCCCATTTTCATGAGTGACGTTCGAAACATTCAAGTGTTTTCATCTTAAAATACATGCTTATATGTCAATGACGCAGAAGGAAGCAAATGAAATAATCGTAATTTGCTGCAGAATACGAACTGCTTTTTCTTTATTCATAAACCTAATTGAACATTAGTTAGTTTTTAGCATATAAAAATGATCAATTTGTATTTCTTGAATTGATGGCCAGGTGTTGCTTTGGGGCTTGCTACAAAGTGTTTCATAGAATTGCCAGGTAATAGTGTAACGTAGACGTTACCATCAAACCGTGTCGTTATATTTCATCCATTCGGACCTACACATTTGTCTGGTACCGTCACAAAGGAACAAACAAAAATAGCAAGAAAAATCTGACTCGGCATCTGTTTTAATCATTTAATCGTGGTTCTTCGACAATAACGCATTTCATTATATTTCAAAAGACTTTTCGCACATACATGTATTTTACAACATTCTACGCCCTCCCTATAGTCCACACCTGCTCCCTGTGACTTTTAGTTATCCCCTAAGAATAAGGAACATCTTAGAGGGCGTTGTGAAACAGTTGAGGAGATGAAAGAGACTGTGACGAGTGTCACTGACACGCTCACAGAAGAAAACTTTCATATGT
Organism: Euprymna scolopes; assembly: GCF_053919585.1. NCBI lineage: Eukaryota > Metazoa > Mollusca > Cephalopoda > Sepiida > Sepiolidae > Euprymna > Euprymna scolopes. Next base: position 22,878,721 of record NC_136484.1, on the reverse strand, counting down.
CCTTCCAGAAGTTATTGGAGCCGTACAAAAAGTGCATTGCAGCCGGAGAAGGTTACTTCGAAGGGGACTAGAGTTTCATGCACTAGCAACTAACGTTCCTATACGAAAAAAAAATCTGGAAACTTATTGACGGCAGCGCGTATATTCTTTTTTTTTTTTTTTTATTCAATTTTCACCGGTCCTGGATATGACCTTAAACTATATCCAGTGGTGAGGCCCGAGCTTGCGGGCTTTGGGGAGTGTGGAGCCACCCTTTAATTACCATTGCTCCCAGGTCCACTCTGACCCGGAGTGGTAGTACCTGTTAGGGTCCCAACTATGGGTTAAATAGAAACCGACTTGAAAACAACAAATATATTCTATTAAAGAATTTTTCTTCAAAATCACTGGATTTGGCATTAAGTAACCCGAAAAGGGTTGATATGCCGTAAAACAATCAACTCATCACCATCACCATCAATTTTCACCCCAAACAAGGCACAGTGCCACTTTGAAGTAGGAGGCTACTATCGGGAACATAATTTGCGAGAGCATTATGAAGGGAGATGAGTAGAAAGATGTTTGTTCACATTACACTTGAACTTCTGCATATCAGAACATATATACAGTTGGGAAAGTAAAATCCCGAAAGGGAGTTCCTAAGACTTGCAGTTCTGGGGAAGAAACTATTGGAGTAAAAGGCTTTCTTACACTTAGGGATCTCTACTGTAAAGGGGCAGGACTTAGTTGCTTGTCGGGTTTGTTGGGGGTAGTCACATCGATGAGGTACAAGTTCTTGCAGTTCGTCAGAACATTCACCATTAAAGTATTTATAGAACAGCCAGAGGGATGCAACATTTCGTCGATGGGACAGAGGCTGAAGCTTAGATGACAGTTCAGAACCTATCAGGTTGGCGACTGTCTTTTGAACCCTGTCAGGGAGTGAGTGTTTATTTATATTCTTTATTTCTGATGGTTTTATGTGTTTTAAAAAACATACGAGATTTAAAACGAGATCAACACGAGCAACGTGATTCACGTCGTTTATGCTTTCATTCCGTCTTTAGTCAATTAAACATGTCGATCGTATTTTGATACATTGGAAAGTGTTTACGCGAGTCAAATACACAAATTTAAAAAAAAGCAGCTTTCAAAATAGGCAAGTGGTATTTTTATTTGATTTGTTTAGCGTCACCCATTGATCGGCGCTCCCAGTTGGAGATTTCTTGTTCGTTAAATGTCGGTCAATTATTGAGCTAATCGATACTCGATCCTTTTCATGCCTTTTGTAACGGAATTCTTTAATCTGCCCTTTCAATTACCATCAGAACATTTATCTGTAATAATGCGAATCAGCTCCTATGTTCGATATTATTCACACACACACACACACACACACACACACACATAGTCTAATATATATATATATATATATATATATATATATATATATATATATATATATATATATATATATATATATAGTAAGTTATAAAATATATATGGCGATTAAGCTACACTGAATATTCCGCGTTTCATCCACTCTAGGACTCTTCAGGCTTATGCGCATAAGCGTGAAGAGTCCTAGAGTGGATGAAACGCGGAATATTCAGTGTAGCTTAATCGTCATATATATTTTATAACTTACTAACTAGCTCTACCTACGTATTGAGCACCTTTGAAGTAAATACTTAAAGTTTACGTATAAATTTATACTTTCGTATATTAATTTTATGTGAGTAAATGAAGTACTTATATATATATATATATATATATATATATATATATATATATATATATATATATATATATATATATATACTAGCTGGACGCCCGGCGTTGCCTGTTCGTACAATACGCTTCAACATGATATTTTAATTTATGCAGATTGCGTATGAATTATTATAGAATAAATCCTTAATTGATTATTATATTTTAAAATGAATAATTTGGTCGGTGGACTAATCAGAAAAAAAAAAGAAATTAATAATAATGATAATGTCGTTCTTCAAATTCGGCCTGTGTTTGTTTACGATATCACGTCAGCTGATATTTAGGCATTGACGATGTTAATAATAGTCTTTCTTCTGTTATGAGCAAAAAAGAAAAAAAATTACAGGGAAATATTTTACGTTACACCGACCAAGGTTACACCGGTGTAATGTAAACTATTCTCCTGTAATTTTTTTTTATCTATTAGAGAAGAAAGACTACTTTTATGATTGAATGTTTTCGATTTCCGATGCTTATCGGGTGAATTTCTGTACAAAACATATCTAAGAACACTGCCAGACATATAAATTACATTTATGTGAACTTAACAAAAGATAGGCTCAGCTGTTTCGGAACCTATGAAGAAGGAACTCACACACACACAAAGTGACTTTTATATAAAAGTAGGCATATATAGAAGGAACAATGAAAAAACGGCAATATATACTAATGCATATAAATTTAATCGTTCATTCAATAGCGAGATTACATCGGTTAGGAGTGTGGGATAAATTTGCTCTTTATACCAAGGTATTTCGAAACCTAATGCTTCTCATCAGAAGAACAGAGACGGTGATAGGTGTTACAATATTTTTATATGATTTTGTATGATCCCGCATAGTCGGGAGATTCTATTTATAAACGATGCTGCTAGGAACTGACGAATCGAATTAATTCACGTTCTGCTACGTTCTGCTACTGGTATTTTTGTATAAAAGTGCTAAAACCATATGTATATAGAAGCAGTAGGACAAATAAATTACAATTGAATAACAATAAAACTTAATTTATGTCCGAATGGTTATGTCAATTGGACATTACATAAGCTTTCTTTGGGCCTTTCTTCTGTGTTGTATATACTGCGTTTGGCACATGCTATATTATTGATTATATTAAGAGTAACCCTTGTCGATGGAATGGTAAATGATAGTAACTGCCACTATTATTAATTTTGATTTGAGTGCATGTTCACTAATGTAGTTCGCTCTGAGATTGAAACCAGATTAAGTTTTTGTCGGCGTGAGAATTCTTCTAGTGTGTTGTTCTCACAATACGTAAGTCAGTGCGATCTTCGTGTTTATAAACTTTATTAACTAGCGGAAAGTGTTCTATTCTTTTAATTTGTAGTCGTAAATTATTTGGCAAAAATGGTCCACACACACACACACACACACACACACATCCACCCCAACGAACCAGTAATAAAAATTGAACATACGAATGAAAAGTAGAGTCATTTACACATGTTCCAGCCCCTCGGAAACATTTCCAATGAACTACGAAAATGTTCTTTTACATTTTAAACACATCTTGAGTATATTCTAAATATCTTACACTTCAATACTTTCTGAAGAGGACGCTTCACAGAACGTCTGAAAGGCGTTAAAATAGATTTCAATGATTTAAATACATTATTACAATGATCTAAACATAATTTTCAATGTAAAACCAAAACACGGAATAATAAAATAATGTTAAAAAATACACATTGTTGGTGACCCCCCTTATTTAAATATATATATATATATATATATATATATATATATATATATATATATATATATATATATATATATAGAGAGAGAGAGAGAGAGAGAGAGAGAGAAAAGAACAAACCGATTTATGTGTTCATAAACGTTTCGTCTTTATTTTTAGACTTCCTCTGGATAAATGAAATTAAGAAAACAAAAAAACCCGTTCAAATATTGGAAAAGGGTTGATATGGCATAAAACAAAACAAAAAGCAACATATATATATATAACTACTTAATTTACTCACATAAAATTAATATACGAAAGTATAAATTTATGCGTAAACTTTAAGTATTAACTTCAAAAGTGCTCAATACGTAGGTAGAGCTAGTTAGTAAGTTATAAAATATATATGGCGATTAAGTTACACTGAATATTCCGCGTTTCATCCACTCTAGGACTCTTCAGGCTTATTCCATATATATATATATATATATATATATATATATATATATATATAGATATATATATATATATATACATATATATTCTGAAAGAGTCTAAAATATATATAGAACATCATATACTGTGTGTAAAACATAATATCAAAGACTGTGTTTATTATAAAAAAAATAATAGAGAAATAACATTCAGATTCCGGGTTAGCAAATATAGTTATGCAAGAAATATAGTACAAGTACATTCGACATATTTTTTAGTTTATGAAAGTATTATGTTATCAAAACATGGATCTTGTTCAAGTGACACAGGTCTTTAAAAAAATCTCGATATCAATACGATAGCGAGGGTGTTATTTTGTTTCTCACGCTAACATATTTTTCTTTCTCAGTTAATGTGGGTATTTGTTATGACCTTTAATTTCTTTTAATACATACGTTTACCAATAATTCTTCATAAGTGTAGGTTTCGGTTTCGATTATAGCCGAATAAACTTTCGTTTATATATATATATAAATATATATATATATATATATATATATATTTATATATATATATATATATATATATATATATATATATATATATATATATATATATATAGTCTAAAGGGCCCTGTCGGTGGGGCATTAGAATACGCCGACTTCCCTCCTGCAGAGGGTAAAAGTCCCTATATGGGGGTCCTGGATATGACCTTAAACTATATCTGATGGTGAGGCCCCAGCTTGCGGGTTTGGGGGAGTGTGGAGCCACCCTTTAATTGCCATTGCTCCCAGGTCCACTCTGACCCGGAGTGGTAGTACCTATTAGGGTCCCAACTATGGGTTGAATAGAAACTGAGTGCAAAAAACAAATATATTCTATTAAAAAAATGTGTCTTCAAAATAACTGGATTCGGCATTAAGTAACCTGAGAAGGGTTGATATGGCGTAAAACAAAACCAACCAACCAACCATATAGTCTATATATAGAAAAGTGTGACGCTGGTCAATTTCAGCAACGGAAAATGACGTTGGAAATTGAAAAAAAAAAAATTAGTGAGGTGTGTGTTGTTAAAGAGAGGCAGATTTTTTTTTTTTTAATTTCCTACGTCTTTTTCTGTTGCCGAAATAAAACAGCGTCACACTTTTCAGAAAAATTTATTTAAATATTTTTATCGGTCTTTTTGTTTTCTAAATTTAATTTATCCAGAGGAAGTCTCGAAATAAAAACGAAACGTTGATGAACACATTACTCGGTTTGTTCCTTTTTATTTCTCTATGTCGTTGGAATACTATTTTCATTATTCTCATATATCTATAATATAAAGCTGAATGTGTGTGTGCGTGTGTGTGTGTGTGTGTGTGTGTGTGTCTGGTCACGAATCGGCTCCTATATGCTTAACTATTAAAAAAAAAACAGATTACATATAATGATAGAGGATGTATCGAGACACAGAAATGGGTATGTTTAATCTGGCAGAACGGTGGTTCATTAAAATTGTGGGGTCTGCGATCGCGCCTGGTCCACAAAGTATGGAAATAAAAAAAAAAAAAAAAAACGTTTACAAGTGTTTTTGATACATATGTACATAAGTATACTTTGATAAGTATGTTTTAACTTAAATAGGGATGGTATAATAAAATTGTGGGGTCTGCGTTCGCGCCTGGCCTCCATAAAATGGAAATAGGCACAAACTTTAATAAAGACTTTTCATATGTATCTGCGTACGTATACTTTGATAATTGTGCTTCAGTTTGAAGAAATATGGTATAATAAAATTAATGGGTGTTCGTTCGCGCCTGACCTCTATAGAATGGAAATATATCACAAAGTTTAATAAGTTTTTTTAATATAGATCCACAGAATATTGTGATAAGTGTTTCAGTGTGATCAGGTATTTTATAATAAATTATGGGGTTTATCTATTTTATTTTTACTTTCATCATATTTTGCTTTGGTTTTGATACCCCCAAATTCGAAGCTATCTCTTTACAACCCTTCGTTTTCATAACCTATCATACTTTCATAAATCAGACTCCATTTTCTGTAGGCTGTTTTTGAACCCAGTCAACGACGTTTACTTTTGCTAGTATATATATATATATATGTATATATATGTATATATATATATGTGTATATATATGTATATATATATATGTATATATATGTATAATTCAAACTCGGTAGTGTTTGAATATATGGTTAAGTGGCAGTTTTAGTCATTTAGAACTGCTTTAAAATTTCATCGCTCACTCATTTTCCGCCCTAATTTCAAACTATCATTACAGTTCATATATTATTTTCTCAGCTATATTGATAAAAAAATTTCAATTTTCGTTCAGTAAAACAAAATTTATGATAGATTTTCTGGTGTGCAAAATATTAAAAATATGTAAGGCCGTGAGCGACGTTTTTATGACTGGTTTCCATAGCAACATGTCGCGCAAAGAGAAGTAATTCGTGAAACGGACAAAATGAAAGCATGAAAAGGATTCAATTGGGGTATTTTATTGAAAGCGGACGAGTGCCGTACATTGTTATTACGTATGTGTTTATGCGGGCAAAAACAAACTGAAATGAAACAAAAACAAGTGAAATTATTGGGAACCTGGAAAAAATCATAGATTACAATAGAAAATGCGAGCTTGAAAAGTAATATAGTTAAGCTTAAAAAGAATAGTTGTTAAAACTGGAAAAGAAAAAGACAAGATATTCTAGTAAAAAATATAATAAATCTATAACTTAAAATATTGCAGCATTAAGATTATTTTTCGATTTATAACATTATATAATCAATTCTTAATGCTACAATATTTATAGTATGCATATATATATATATATATATAAATATATTAAAATATATTTATCCACTGACACGTGTTTCGTCGTCTACGACTCATCAGAGTAGCTGATGTGTGTGTGTGTATGTGTAAGAAGGGGGTCATGTATGTGCGTGTGTGTGTGTGTTTGTTACTGTGAATACATATATATATATATATATATATATATATATATATATATATATATATATATATGTATAAAGTTTATGACAGAATACTTTATTTTACTTATTTTACTTATTTAATATATTCTTTCCTAGTTGTCATTCTTGAGCGGGGACATTACTATTTCAGAAATGCGTATGCGGTATTCTTTTTGAATAAATACGCGCATGTGCATGCACACACACGTTTACACACATACATACACGCATACATAGATACATATATATATATATATATATATATATATATATATATATATATATATGCATGTGTACATAATTTCTGATAGCAAAGCGAGGAAACCAGAGAATCCGTTTTAATTGTCCAAAAATGTCGGCACCAATGCAGAAAAGAAACTTTACAATAAGTCGATTGGACAAATGACCTGCACTGCAAAGGTCAGTAATTCGATGTGGCCAATCCTAACTTAGAAAAACGCGTTTTGAGTTTTCTTTAATGTAAATAAAATCAAAGAAAAAATACACCCCTCTCTCACTCTAAAGTTTAGACTGATTTTTGTTTTGTTTCGTTTTGTTTTTGTTTTGTTTTTTTGTTTTTTTGGTCTTTTAATTCAGTCCCTTTCCGAAAAGGTCATTTTTTTTTCTGTTCAACTCTGCTTAGCTCAACATTAAACAAAATATGTTCCGTTCTCCCTTTTTATCGAAATCATGATGAATCCCCTGTTCCAAACAAAAGCCTATTCCTCCCCTCAACGGACACATACACCTGACTTACATTCGCATACAATTACTCGTGTAAACAAGTATAAATGTATGCCTATATACACATTCATTTACACACATACATAAGAGAAATATATATGTGCATTTAAATATATGCACACACATGTATAAACTCACGCACACACAATCCCTTATATATATATATATATGTGTGTGTGTGTGTGTATGTATGTATATATATGTATATATATATGCATGTATGTGTGCATACATATATATATATATATATATATATATATATATATATATATATGTATATAACGATTAAATCACTGTCTGGCTGACGTAAAAAACATTTAAAATTAAAATGTTTAAATTCAACGTTATTTCACGCGGTTAATGGTAGCCGAATGGATACGGTCTTTGTTAATCGACCCAGAGATGGCTTGTGTTGCGGAGTTCGAATTTGTTGACTGGTGTTTAAATGACGTTTAATGGTTAACGTTAAATTCTGTAAATCAAAATATAAGCACATATATTTAAGTTAAGAATTTCTTGTTTGAAACAAGGAATATATTTAGAGAAATTAGGTTTATTTCCTTAATCCATGGATTTTCAATACTGGCTCACATTATCAGAGGAAATGAAACGCAGTTAGCAAAATGTTCAGCTATGAATAAACAAGTATTTTGCTTTTCAGCACATATATTGAATCTTTTTAAAAAGACACGTAATCGCGTGAGCAGGATTTTTTCCTTCTTTTGATCGATAACAAGTAACGTTCTTATTTTTTGTTATTTGTCTATTTATCTATTTTCGAAAAAGTTCCACGTGCAAGTGGAGAATGTAAAAGAAAGAGTTATGCAAAATTTGTGTCGAGAATTGTCTAAAGTTCCGACTTTTTTTTGTTTTTTTGCCTTTCACTTTAATAAGAACGTGAATTTATGAGGTGAATTTATTCGACACAATATGATTCAACTCAAAAAAATAAATAAAAGCTAACGTGAATTAAGATTAAAGCTAAGGTGTTATTGTGGACCCTCACCCCTTTTTAAAAAACCTTGTTAAAATTTGTGACATATTTACATTCTATGGAGGTCAGGCGCGAACGAATACCCCATAATTTTATTATACCATATTTCTTCAAACTGAAACATAATTATCAAAGTATACATACGAAGATAGATATGAAAAGTCTTTGTTAAAGTTTGTGCCATATTTCCATGGAGTACAGGCACGAACGCAGACCCCACAATTTTATTCTACAATCCCTATTTAAGTCGAAACATACTTATCAAAGTATCTTATGTACACCTATATCAAAAACACTTGTATATATATATATATATATATATATATATATATATATATATATATATATATATATATATATAAACAAAGCCAACTGCAGCCATATCATACAGATAAATGCCTATTTTTTTTTTTTTGCTATTATGTAAAATATGTTCATGGTCCTAATTTATATATATATATATTATATATATATATATATATATATATATAAATAAATAAGTAAAAATATATATATATATATAAATTAGGACCATGAACATATTTTACATAATAGCAAAAAAATAGACATGTATCTGTATGATATGGCTGCAGTTGGCTTTGTTTATATATATATATATATATATATATATATATATATATATATATATATGTATATGTATATATATGCATATATATATGTATATATATATATGTATATATATGTATATATATGCATATATATATGTATATATATATGTATATATATGTATATATATAAATACATATATATATATATATATATATATATATATATATATATATATATATATATTAATGGATGGCATCATGATGACGAATGGCATTTTATAATGACATCGAAATATATTCCAGTAATGCGATTCCTTTGGATTTTTACTTCTGGATACCGTAGTCTAACCAACGTTTCTTGTATTTTACCGTTATTGGATTTCCGTCTCTTTACACGACTATCGAATCATGTGAAATCATTTTTTTCCATTTCCCTCTACTTCACTATTTTTTAACTTTATAACTGTTACCAATATATATATATATATATATATATATATATATATATATATATATATATATATATATATATATATACATATATATATACACATAATTATATGTATATATACATACTTATATATATACACATACATATATATATATATATTTAGTAGAAATGGTAATTAATAAAAACTGAATAAAGTGCTCAATACTATTGTAGAGCAAATATGCATTTTATTTTTTATTACCGTATCTTTCTGTTAAGTTACATTATTGTTTCAGCTACCCGGCCGTATTTTGGCCGTTTGTAGCTTGCTCAGACTTTTACAGAAATGTTCGTTATGATGGGATGAAAGAGTGAATGATGTCACGGGAGGGGTGCGAGAAGAGCGGAAAAAAGAGGAAGGGAAAAGGTGGGAGGGAGTGCTTGGTATGTCGGTAATGTTTTAGCTTTAGAGTTTAAGGACCTTAGGTTGTTGTGGGGGAGGGTCTGAGAAGTTCATATCTGGTGTGGCTGAGGGCATAGGGATACCTGGAGGGGGGAGGGGATATGTGGGGTTAGGAGGAGGGGGTTGCTTTAGAATTCGAGTCTTAATGTTTAGGTTTTTTAGCGTCTCGTTGGGGAGATGATTTCAACAGGTCAAGACATACTTATCAAGGAATATTTTTTTCATATCAAGATTTTTATTATATATATATATATATATATATATATATATATATATATATAAGAACAAGTACTTTACTACTTGTTCTTATATATGTATAATAAGAACAAGTAGTTTACTACTTGTTCTTATTATAAGCTCTGTTTCCTTTTTGGTTTTATGGAGCGTTTACATCTGGTTGAGATTACTTTATAAATATTAACTCTTTAATATTTATAATATACCTTAGATTTGCCATCTTGGATTAGCTTGATTAATTTAATTGTAATTCTTATTTCATTATATATATAAGTGAGATTATTCACAGATTAGAGATGCCCTTCGTGATCACAGTATGGGACAACCAAACATTCTTGATATATCGCATTACCGATTATTCCCCTGGATCACTACTTCTCCGACCTGGCAGTAATATCCCGGAAAATATTGAAATCATTCTGATAATGGACTGTCCAGGCTGTGTGAAACCCTTTTTTCTATAACCTTTATCCGCCATTCAAATGACATTTTCAATATATGTGCTGAAAAGCAAAATACTTGTTTATTCACAGTCGAACATTTTGCCAACTGCATTTAATTTCCTCTGATGATGTCAGCCATTATTGAAAATCGATGGATTAATGAAATAAACATAATTTTGAACGAGTCTGTCTGTCTGTTTGTGTATATGTGTACATTTTCCTTCGCAATAACTCTGTGAATTTTCAGTCTACATACTCGAAATTTTATATACAGGGTACTGAGATTTGGGAAAATCTACTTCATCGGTTTTCCGCCAGAAATTTGGCTGTTAAGGGGTCAAAGTTCAACGATTTGACCTTTGCAAACTCTACTACACTCCTTCGACAATTTTGGGTATAAACACTTGAAATTTTAGATATAGGGTTCCTTGGACATGAATCTAACTTAATAACTCAATTTGAGCCCAAAACAAACAATTTTAAGGGGTCATAATAGGGTCAAATTTTTAAAAATTGACCGTTGTTTTTGTTATTTTTTTTCTTAGAATACACCCCCAAACACCAGGGCAACGCCAAGCATCCATGGTAGTATATATATATATATATATATATATATATATATATATAGAGAGAGAGAGATATATATATATATATATATATATATATATATATATATATATATATATATATATATATATATATATATATAACTCAAATGACCTTGTAACGATGTATGTCACCAAATTTCCAGTTTACGACACCCGGTTGCGCATGCGCGCATGACTTGCGCACTAAAATATTTACGTTATTATTTCGAAATTATTATTTAACATGGGAAGAGTGGGGTTTAAAATAACTTAAACGTAATACAGAAATGAATGATTTAAAAAAAAAAAAAAGCAGATAGTATTAACAATTGTTTATTTGGATAATTTAAACGCGAAAAAACAAAAAACAAAAGAACAATTGGGACGCTGAAATATTAACGTTATTATTTCGAAATCATTATTTAACATGGGAAGGGTGGGGTTTAAAATAAACAAAAAAAAACAACCATTGGGACGCTGAAATATTTACGCTATTATTTCGAAATTATTATTTAATATGGGAAGAGTGGGGTTTAAAATAACTTAAACGTAATACAGAAATGAACGATGTAAAAAAAAAAGCAGATATATCAAAATCTGAATTTAACTATAATAAGTATTATGGTATATGTGCAGTGCAAATTTACCAATAAGTAAGGGCAACCACTTATAATTCAGTAACTGTAAAAAAATTTTTTCAAAAATAATCAATTATGATAAACAGAACGACTCATAGAAACCTATCTATATTCTTTTTTTTCATTTTAATATACTTTCATAGGAATGTTTCTGTTATGTAACAAAAAAAGTATTTTCTTTATGTCATAAGTGCCACGCTCATACATGAATTCTATAGCTAATAAAACATAATGACCCAACGGGTCACAGATAGTCTAGTATATATAAATACATACACACACACACGCACACACACACACACACACACATATATATATATATATATATATATATATATATATATATATATATATATATATATGTATATGTATATGTATTTATTAAGAAAGGCTGAAAATGATATTGATATATTGAGATGGATATTAATTTATTGAGATAGATTGTAGATAGCTATTGATATATTGAGATGATAGACCGATAGGCAAAAAACTAGATGGATACATTTCTAGTGTTTTTTTGCGTTGTTGTGGTCGTTATGCGCGTGGGTGAGATGATGACCTATAATGGAAAATTGGAGGTGACTTTTTTTCTACAGGTTTGGAGTTGTCAAACCAGTTTTTCTGGCTAAGAACGGTTGTTGTTGTCGTATGTTTACGACGAAACTTTACTTTCCTTCTAAATTTATTTCATCTTTGTTCACTTATTGCGTTGCAAGAAAACATCTGCGGAAACTTTTGGACAAACAAGAGAAAGTATTTTCAAAATTTTCCGTTCTTTTGCGTGATTGAAGGACACGGATCCGTCTCACCTGGCCTTGTCAGCTGATATGTGCCATTTGTGGTTACTGCTCTTTCTTAACTACGATCTTAACCTGAAAGCCATGTGAAGAATAAAAGATTGCTATTAGGCAAGGGATGGCAACCTCCAGTCCGCGAGCTAAATCCGGCTCTTGAGATAATTTTATTTGGACTGATATATTTCTAAAGGCACTATAGAAATATTAATGAATCAAACTATTGGTAGATTTGAGAGACTGAATATATTGTTGTATTTAATTCTTGTTTTGTACAAAAGCACTTTAAACTTTTTTTACATATCTAATAACATTGTTATCTGCCATGTGAATATGATTTGGCCTTCATCTATAATCAGCACAGCTTTTAGACTCTTACGCCCCATAAGGTTGTCGACCCATGATTTAGGCCTTAAACCACACATTTCTAGCATGTAGCGAATGTAGATCTGTTTTCGCTGGTTTGAGGATATATATATATATATATATATATATATATATATATATATATATATATATGTGTGTGTGTGTGTGTGTGTGTGTGTGTGTGTGTGTATAATATTTTCACAAAATCAAGACACCAAAAATAAAAAATGATAGGAGCATATAGCGTATTTTAATAATTACTTAAATAAAAAAACACTTAGAGGTCTAATGTAATATTAAGATAGGTAACTGATTGAAATATAATTTAAGAAGTACAAATACGGAAATGGGGAGATTCATAAATTCCATGTTTAACGGAAAATAATTAGACAAAAATATAGAGATTAGAAGTATCCTCATCTATAATATAAATCTCACCTGTCTGTTTAAAGGTATGTATGTATGTATGTATGTATGTATGTATGTATCGCAAAAACTTTCGACAGAGGCAACGGATTTTCAGGAGATCGGTATCATTGTGAAGCACAACCTTCGGATGAAAAGTATAGATAAATTGGCCAAAAACATTAATTTATTCACCCTCAACTGGGTACTTTTCTACAGGAAAGACTAGCAAAAATTCTTTCCTTCATAACAATTTAGCCAAACACGCATGCGCAAAACAGTTTTTGCTTTAATAAGTTTTAATATAAAAAAATGAATCAACTCTGTTCACACGATCATAGGTAAGTCGGTATGGTAGCAGCATCGTTATCTTAAGGATGCACGTTCAAGCGAAGATATGAGATATATTTTTTCCCGATTTAAAAAGTTTTCATATTGAAACAGGCTTATTTATACCATTTTTTTTGGTTCGTTTGTTTTTCTACTTTTCCATCGCTGTTTTTTTTTGTTTTTGATTTTCCGAGTTTCTTTTAAAAGAAGTTTTCCGTTCGCTTAATCTTTATTTCGCATCACGTTTGCTGCTTTTTTTGTTTGTTTTGTATTTGTTTTTCCGATTTAAAAAAGTTATTATATTTAAACAAGGTTATTACGTTCGCTTATTCTTTATTTTCCATTTTGTTTTGAACCCCACACCTCCAAACACTCAGGGTACCCCCGCCAGTACATGTATAAATAATGTATTTCACCTTCTAAAGAGAGACTATTTTGGAAAATTTTTGAATGACATAATGTTTGAAATTGTCAGAATGGTCACAAAACAATCGTACCGAATATGAAAATACGCAATATGATGCTATCATTTTTTATTTTTACTGTTTTATTTTTGTTAAAATATTATTTGCCTGCTAAATTATAAAAACTAATAATCATGAAGCTTAATAATTGATTGATTTTGACTTTAATTTTTATTAATATATATGAACATTATCAAATTTTAATATATTAAAATTTCTGGTTCAAATTATTAATTGGATATATATATATATATATATATATATATATATATATATATATATATATATATATATATATATAGAGAGAGAGAGAGAGAGAGAGAGAGAGAAACTTTTATGCAATGTAATGAGTTCGTGTAATCCAATAAATTTTCATATACCAATAAGTTTTACGCCAAATAGAGTTGACTTAAAGAGTAAGCTACAAAATTATCATATTTCATAATTGAGCATTAATATACTGTGTAAGTAAAATTAAGACTTCCAAAAAGGTGTTGACGGCAACAAAAAGTGTATTTCATTTTACGTTACAATTGCTTCCACGTCCAGTCGACAATTTCAAACATTATATCGTTTAAAAATTTTCAAAAACCAGCATTTCTTCAGAGTTTATGAATAAAAACACTTTTGACAATAGGGCATTTTTAGGAGAAAGGAAAAGAAAGAAAAAGGGAAAAATTCCTTTAAGGGGAAAAGCATGTGAGAAGCATTTACCTTTGCGGTAACTACGGGGAAGCGAATTTAAATAATAATATATCATCTAATTTTCGTATCCTTATTTAAGAACAGAGTTATGGGAAGTTTCAACAGAAAACCTTTAGCCATTAAATTTTTTTTTTGTATCCCATTTGTTGAGTTCCTAAATTATTTTTCGCTGTTTCTTTATTTCCCATCATTAATTTTTTTATAAAAATAATTTTTTAATTTTTATTTCTATATTTATAATATGACCATAACAACCTTGCATTAACGTTACGGTTAATTTTAGTTTCGTATTAGTGGCAAGTAATGTTTACGGATTATCGTTATTTTAGTACCTATATTAAAGACCATTTTAGTTTTAATGTTTAATTAAATATGAGAATAAAGAAAAAGACTGTATATATATATATAAATCCTTGTACAACATTTCACGTAAGGGATTCTAATCTATTTATCATTATTTAATGTTTTAAAATTCTTTGTCATTCTAATTAAATATGTTTTCATATCGTTACTAAAAACAATTATGAAGGGAGATAATCCAATTATGTTGTTAATTGCTAATAGTTAATTCTGTTGGAAAAGAGATAGATTTTGTTTCCTATAACAGTTAAAGGGAGATAATTCAAGCCGTTTGATGTTTTCGGTCTATTGATTACTAGAAAGCGTTTATGATTTAATAATTAATTTAATCAAACAGATCTAGAACGTGGTAACGATGGCTTATTTAACATATTAAAGATATAAATTATGTTTTTAATCTGAAAAAAAAATTTTTGCCCATGGGTTTAACTCACATCTATTATAAATCACTCATGCTGCTCATGTCTTCCAAGCCAGAGTTATAATTCGTGTGTTGTATTCTTGTGTAGCTAAATAAAATAGTATATATCCTCCAATTATTATTCTGACAGTAAAACCAACCAATAGCTACAAATGTGTTTCACACTGACGAGAAGATGTCCTGCATTTATGGGTAAAAACATTTAGAAGAAGATTAAAGTAAGTAAATAAATAAACTAGCATGGATTCTACAAACTTAAGATGTCAGAAGACAAAATCAATTAATTTCCAGCCCCCAAATTGCTAATTTAATTTTTAATAATAGTTGCTAGTTTATTGTTCAATTGTTTTATTGATTTAAAGAGGGTATCACTTATTTCACCATCAATACTGCTACAACTGAATACAAAAAATGCTCACCGTTATGGAACAAAATTCCATTCTTAGATGAGCTTTATACTTTATTTATATTTCTTACTCGGTTTAGAATAATAGAAACTATATTCGCATGTTAGATTTGGATCCTTCGTTTAGATTATAACATTTCTAACTATTTAACTCTACATTAAAATTTAATCCTAGCATCCGATGATCCTTATTGTTGTAAAAAGTTATACTTCAGTTAAATTTAAGGCGTAAGAGCAATAATCTATTCCTGCGACGTCATCCCTGTATGGCATCTAGTCTTTTATTCAAAATGTCCTCTTTAGAATTCACTATGTAGAAGGCTTCCAATAAACATTCTTTTTGATTTCGCGGGGCTATACTTCCTCCTCTGTCAACTACTGTCCATTTTAATTCGAAATCTTCATTATTTCTATTAAGTTCCCTAACCCAATCACCTAATGCAGTTGTATTCCTCTTTTTGTTTTTATTTTTAATGCTGATTCTTGTACCCACCCCCTGCTATCGTTAGCGCCAACTCTATTAGTTTCTATCTCAGGTTCCTTTTTAAACGATACTACGTGGTTTCTGTATCTTTTTAAATTATACTACGTGGTTTCTATATTTGTTCTTAAACACTGTCTCTGTGGCTCCCAGATATATCTTCTTAGTGTTGTCGGTTTTTATCTCGCATTTATACATTATTTCCGAGGTTAGATATTTCCCATCCAACGGACAATTTTCAGGTATTCTGCAATTTAAAATAAGGTAAAACACAAAATCTCACCCACGTAGGTAGAAGAGTAACTTATCTTGCATTCAGCAACATTTATTTATTGTATAAAAATATACAATAAATAAATGTTGCTGAATGCAAGATAAGTTACTAGCTATTGTAAAAAATGCCCCATTTTGTTTCCCCGAGTTTTAAGTGGATGGAAAATACACATATCTTTGAAGAAAGAATGTCACAATTATATTTGGCCTCAATCCTCGTTTATGTAAACTTCACCTCATGAAGGGTTAGACATATATTCTATATATCTATAAAAGTGAGAAAGTGTGTGCGTATGAAGACAACGAATTTTTATCTATAGACTTGAAATTTGGTATGTAAGGTATTCAGGGACGTGAAAAACTTTTTCATTGGTTTCATTCGGTGAAAAAGGGCTTCTGATGGGTCAAAATTGAAAAAATTGTACGTGGAGGTCATAGGATTTTTATCAGCTGTTTCACGAATGCACATGCGTGCATTGTCCACGGTACAGATTCCTTATGCTAAGAATAAGTAAATTTGAAAAACACTTTTTAAATATTGTGGCAAGCCGGTTTAATGTTATCGTACTTAACTCGCTGCCTTTCGGGTTTGGTTTCGATCTCTGATCGAGTTTTTTTTTTTTCTTACAAGAAGTGAACAGTTTAGAAAATAGCATTGCTCACATGTACATGTTTTGGTTTCTGTATGAATTAACATATACTATCTATGCGTATTTTACGACCGAGCAACGTCAGGAGGTTTGCTAGTGTTTTAGAAATGGACGTCTTTTCCTATGAGAAAACTAATATACTACAAAGTTTTAAACAGTCAGGAAAAAACAGATATTGATAGAAAACAAAAGAAAGCAAAACAAGTTTTTTTTACGTAGGCATTACCACTCATCAATGCCCAGAGGTCACTCGAGGATAAGGGTTAAAGAGTGCACATTAGCTAATTAGACAATATAGTAATCGTTAGTAATTGAAATTCGGTAAATTTGTTAACTTAAGTATAACGACTCATCAAGAACTTGTTTACTTTGGACTTGAAAACAACCCTATTGCAGTCAGCAAGAAATCAGGCAAACGGAAGACAGTTCCATAGGCATGCAGTTCTAAGAAAGAAACTTTGTTCATGGAACCTATGTTTAGGTTGGGGGGGAGAATTATTGATGGTGTTTTCAGCTATACGAGTGTTTCTTGTGAGAGTTTGGCGGGAGGGGACCATAGATTTGAGCTCAGGCGAGCGCTTGTCATGAGAATAAGGATAAAGCAGAGACAGATATCTCTTCTGTGAGAGAGAGGTTGCAGGGAAGAGAAAATAGCATCCCCTACTACGAAGTCTATTTTGATTTCTATCAAGGCAGGATGTCCTTTCTAGCAGCTCCTGCCCAGATGTGACAACAGTACTCCATCCTTGGACGTACCTGGCTCGTATATAGGTAAGGAATTGCATCAGCAGTGAGATATCTACTGGATCCATAGAATGATCCCACCATTTTTCCAGCGACCTTGGCAATGGATTTGGTGTATATGAAGAAAGATAGATAAAACGGATAAAAGAAAAAAATGAATGGAGGAATTCTAAAAATAAATCAAGCAGACAATTGAAAAACAGACAATATTCAAAGAGAAAATGTAGGTTGCAATGTTAATGAGAAGAATCGCAGAACCCTGGAAATTTGAAGAAACAAATTGTCGTTCAGAGTTTAAGAAAATGGGGGTCAAAAGTTTGTAGAACTATTTTTTCTCAGTTTCTTTATTAATTTTGTTTTATTTTTCATTTTGGACTCTTCCATCATTTGCTGGTTGCCATTCTTGTTCGTTCCATTACTACATTTTACGATAAAACCCAGAATTTAATAATAGTTCGACATTTTCCACTTTTCAGGTGAGCCAAAAGTTTATGCAGGTAATCTTAATTTGTTGATAATGGCTAAAGGAAAGATGTTGCAAAAGAAATGTAACAATTTTACCCTTCTCCCTAGAAGGGTAAAATTGCTACATTTCTTCTGCAAAGAAGTCTACATTGGAAATTTCGAAAATTTTGAAACGAGATCATCGAACTGTGAAACGTTTCGTCATTGACGGCAAAGATGGAAGAAAAAAGCATAAAAGTGGCAGACCAAAGGTGACTTCACCACGAGATATTAGAAAAATCAAGAAGAGTTTGCTAGCAAGCCCACACAGCACAGGCAAAGCTTTTTTCGACCATGCAGAAGTGTCTGGCATCTCTAAAAGGACCCGAAATCGGATTTCGAAACAGATAGCCGACCAGAGAACACAGACAAAATGTCCTCCTTTGAGTAATATAAACCGTCAGAAGCGACTCGCATGGGCCGCTAAATATTTGACAACCAATTTTCAAAATGTTCTCTGGACTGCAGAGGCGAGAGCAACCCTCGACGGCTCCGACGGTTGGGCCAAGGGATGGCTTCTTAAAGACAATAGCCCACGCTTGCTATTCAGAGGTCAATAGGGAGGAGGAGTGATGATTTGGGCTGGTATTATTGGAAGTGAGATTGTTGGTCCTTTTCTTGTCCCTGACTGTGTCAAAATGAATTCTGTGAACTACTGCAAATTTTTGGAAGCAAATTTATTGCCCTGGTTGAATTCACAAAATGATGCTCTCAACCAGAATCTAATTATCCTACAAGACAATGCCCCAAGCCATGCTTCTGGGTTCACAAAAGCTTGGCTTTCAGACAAGGGGATCTCTGGTGAACGTCTCTGGCCACCTCAGAGCCCGGATTTGAATCCGATAGAGAACCTCTGGTCGATTCTGAAGAGGATGGTTTACGAAAACGGGCATCAATTCCATAGTAAAAAAGACATTTGGGAGAGAATCAAGATCTTCTGAAATCACACCTCAGCAAGTGCATACATTAACATCCTCTGTTGATAGGAGGCTGATTGATTTGATTAAAAATGGAGGAAAGCGAATAAAGGGTTAAATAGTTTCATAAATTCGTATTGTTCTGTTAATTGTTATTTGAGTAATAACTGTTGTTTTCTTGTAATATGTTATCAATATATGGTACTATAATCATGATGACACAATTTTTCGAATTATATCATGTTTAAAAATGGTATTTATTGCGGATAAATGAGTGCTTGCAAACTCTTTTGGCCCATATTCCTTCCTGAAATCATTTAAAAATCCATACCCCCCTCCAAATATGATTATTTGGTTTCCGTTTCTATGAATTTACTTCATATATTTGCATATCAAACAGTGAGTAACATAGTTATTATATTGGGAAATATTGAAGCATAAATTTATCAATTTATACAATTTGCAAACACTTTTGACCCCCGCTGTAGTCTCATTCACTTTGGTTCTTTTGCTTAGTGTGCCATTCTTTTTAGTCTTTCCTCAATCACTGTCTTTTGTTTTGAAACGTGACGAACACTAATTACACAAGTTAACAAAAAAATTGAGACAAGCACAAAATAACTGTTTTAATCAGAGAGGCGGTAGCACTCTCTATATAGGGATGGCCCGTACACGCCTATATACGCCTACAAAACAAAACTATCCAAATCTCAACTAAAATCAACTTATAAGTTTCCAAAAGCACATATTCTTACAGAGAAGCGTCTTACGAATCCAGCGAGTGTCAGAACGTCGGTTAAAATGTCAAAAGAGAGCAAAAAAAGGGTACAAAAATGGCCAATTGTTCTTCTTTCTTCTTTCTTCTTTCTTCTTCTGCTTTCTTCTTTCTTTTGAGACGATGTATCTCGGTGTACGAACGGTCTCTGACAACAGTTCAAGCATCAATCGACTGCTCTTTACACGGAGAAGTGCAGTGACCCATCGCTTTTTAGCTAACTCCATAATTAAATAAGATTACGTGTAATAACAACAAGTTTTAAACACTATATACCCAATGTAGACAGACCACTTCGAACACGGAACTTCTCTCAAAAGGGACAGCTCCAAATAATACACCGGATGCTCACAGACGTTCCAGTTTGCCAGTGGCGTATATTTCTTGGACGCTGAATATTTGAGGTGAACGTTAAGGTTTTTTCTTTAAACAGTAACCCACCAGCGTTAATGAAACCACGAAATCTTTATCTCAGTTGATCAAAATTGTTATAAGAGTAACCTATCATCAAGTACGACGTCAAAAAACAATGTTATAAAAACAAATAATTCTTCAAATTTTGGACTGTAAAATATGTACAAAATGTCAATGCTGTGACCAGGATTCGAACCTAGGTTAGCACGGCCACAACGTGGGGTCCTAACCTCTAGACGATCACGGCTAACACTGACGTCTGTCGCTCTTGGCAGAAAGACACATGACTACTGTCAAACTATTGAAAAATAAGGAGGAAAATTGAAATTCTCACGCATGCGCAAAAATACACTATAGCAACCATTGTTAAATGGAGCTAAGAAAAGTAGATCAGACCAGTTCTTCTAAGAACTCACCAAACGCCAAAGGAAATAAGTTAAATTAACCGCAAAAGAAACTGCAAGAAAGTCATCTTCTAAGAACTCACTGGAAGCTGACCAAAAAGAATCAAAATCCAAGCCCTAGCCACAAAAATAACTAGATATTGTGGCTACTATACACAATCTACTAATAAAAACAAGTAAGTTTTCTAAAATAAACTACAATAAATTAACCAGGTAACATCACACTGTCACTGATTAGGACTTCATATAAAGATAACAACTACACTATTGGTGTATATACCGTTCCACACTTTAACTATTGGTGACGGGGCAGTATCTCAATTCTACGAGAGTTGTCTTGCTATAAGATAAGTGATATTATAGTAAGATACACATAAGTGTTATATGTTTACATTTAATAAAAAATGCCAAAGTCAGCACGTAGTAAAAAAGCTCAGAGAAATATAGACTATGAAAAAAACAAAGTCAAGGTATTATCTGAGCAAAAAGAATACTATCAGAAAAATGCTGAAATAATAAAAATTAAGTATCATGCAAAGCCTGAGGCAAAGAAGGCTGCCTCACGTGCTGACTCAAAAGCACGGTATAACAGGGATCCCGAGGGGAAAAAACTGCCTCACGTGCTCTTCATAACAAAGAACCAGAAAAAAAGAAGGCTGCCTCACGTGCTGACTCAAAAGCACGGTATAACAGGGATTCTGAGGAGAAAAAAGCTGCCTCACGTGCTCTTTATAACAAAGAACCAGAAAAAAGAAGGCGGCCTCACGTGCTCTTTATAACAAAGAACCAGAAAAAAGAAGGCTGCCTCACGTGCTGACTCAAAAGCACGGTATAACAGGGATTCCGAGGGAAAAAAGCTGTCTCACGTGCTCTTTATAACAAAGAACCAGAAAAAAAGAAGGCTGCCTCACGTGCTGACTTAAAAGCACGGTATAACAAGGATTCCGAGGGAAAAAAGCTGCCTCACGTGCTCTTTATAACAAAGAACCAGAAAAAAAGAAGGCTGCCTCACGTGCTGACTCAAAAGCACGGTATAACAGGGACCCAAGGGAGAAAAAGCTGCCTCATGCACAAACTATTATAAATATAAATATCAAAAACTGCCAAATCTTTGCCAAAACGCCAAAGAATGAACCAAGAAAAATTTAATAGTGAAGGTATGAACATTTTAGTACTTTATAATACTGTAACTGTTTTATCAGAGAGGCAGTAGCACTCTCTATGTAATATAGAACCGATGGAGGACCAAAACCCAAAGACCTACAACCCAGCAGGAAGCGACCTGCTACTAATGGAGGCGGCAATGAGCCGCCTCCTAAAAAAGACAATACTATGATGAATGTAAGTTTAAAAATGAGACTGTAAGTAAAAATACTAATTAACAAGAATAAAAAAGCATTGGAAATGCAAAAGGATATAGGGATGGTATGCCAAAAAGTATACAAACAAGATAGCTATGAATGGCTAGGCACATGGAAATAGAATTGCATCCACAGTATATCCCTATAGCTTTTTACAACTGTAATGATGGCACGGAATGAAGATTGGAGAAAAGCTATAGGGCTATACTTTGGATGCAATTCTATTTCCATGTGCCTAGCCATTCATAGCTATCTTGTTTGTATACTTTTTGGCATACCATCCCTATATCCTTTTGCATTTCCAATGCTTTTTTATTCTTGTTTAATTTGTGTTGAAATCAGATTTGAACACCGTTTTTACTCATCACCTCTGTAATATTTATTTCAACTGATAATATCAAATAAAAAATATATGTATAAGTTACATAGAGGTGAGAAACATAGATACATTTTGATTAATATAGATATTTTTTGAATTATAAATAACACAAGTAACCAGAGAAATTGAGACAAGTATAAAATAACTGTTTTAACTTAATTTGTGTTGAATTCAGATTTGAAAGCCGTTTTTACTTATCATCTTTAGTTTTTTTTTAAATATGCATAAATATGTATATTTTGTACACATACTATACACAAAGGCGTATATGCATTCAGGATGATTTTCTAATATTGTGTGACTTATTGCGACGTGTATAATGTGTTTCTTCCTCCTCATTACATCTGACTGCGTTTGATGAAGAATTTCGTGAAGGTCAAAGACAAAAAATGGCGCTGCCTTTCAACACTTGTCTATTGTGTTCCCAGATCTAAGTGCTGCTTAGCTGAAAGAAGGTGTCTTTGTCTGACCTCAGATCCAAGAATTGCTGAAGGCTACTGATTTTGAGAAACCGTACCTTGAAGGAACTGGGAGCATGGGTACGATTTAAGTCAGCCTGTAATGGCTTCTTTGGTAACACACGCGTACCAAATTACGAAGCCTGTATTAAGAAGTTGCTAAGGACTTGTGAGGATGCGGATGCTGAATGTTACTTAAAATTTATTTTCGTCATTCATACCTCTAAGCCTTCCCCAAAATCTTGGAGAAGAGAGTGATGAGCACACAGAAGGATTTCATTACGAAAGTGGAAAGCAACTTCCAAGGCAAGTAGACCCCGTCATGATTGGGGACTTTTGCTGGATGTTCTTGCGTTTCATCCCAAGGGCAAAATACACAATATCTTCTAAGATAACACACTTCTAACTGTTTGTGGTACTACAAGTTATGTACACTGTGTCATCCAAGTATATTCATTCAAACAATGTTCTTTATCAATCCTGTTTTATCTGTAATAAGACGCTGCAAATGTAAGCACGTGTATAGTCTGTATATACTAAAATAAGACTATTTCAAAGAAAGAAAAGTAGAGATGATAGAGCAAAACTGTTTGAGAATTGGAATTCAGGACATCCACATGAGTTAGAAAAACATAATTCACATTCTTGCCTCAGACAAAAAATATTATTTTGCACAGCAGTGGTATAATTTCTGTGAGAACTCCTAGCGAAAAAGAAACAATAAGATGCAGGCACTAGAACTATTAAGAATAATTACATAAAGAGTTCGTGGGATACACGATTACATACATTGAAAAACATTCATTATTGGCGAATTAGCAAAACCTCAATTACTCTTCCACTTGTACTTGAATATTAATATTTGGGTGGCGTTTTAGATTATATAATTGAACCTACATGAACAATTTTAATTGATAGATATTAGCATTTGCAATCTCCTATAATCTACAATATAAATTTCACCTTTCTGTTTAAATCTATTTGTGTATGTATGTATGTATGTATGTATGTATGTATGTATGTATGTATGTATGTTTCCCAGGGTTTTAAGTAAATAGAAAATATACATATCTTTAAAAATTGTATACGGCAAAATTACGTTGATACACCGGTTCTCGTCAGATCACCGAATCAATGTTGAGCCTGGCTAGGACCAGATGGGTGCTCATTTGGGAATTCTGGGCGCTGTGTGTGCTTTCAGCTTATCTCGGCATTTGTTTCCAGTCGTCCTGAACCTCCACTTGCCACTGGTATTCAACAATGTCGACTCAGGAGAGGTGTGGGTGAGGATTACGCAACTCTGGCCACAAAAATTTCACGCGCAGGCATCCTTACCGTGGGTATCCATAGTCTGTCAAGACTGAAGGAAGCCTTTTTAATGTATGTATGTATGTATGTATGTATGTATGTATGTATGCTTAAAACTTTCGACAGAGGCGACGAATTTTCATGAGATCGGTATCGTTTGGAAGCTCGACCCTCAACTGGACACTTTTCTACAGAGAGGGGTGTTTTTTGCCGATATTTTCGAAAGTCATGCCTTCTTTTCGATTGACTAACTTTAATTTAAACTTTCGCCACTTCCGGTTTTGCGATGGACGCAACGACAAAGACGTCAGGTTTTTTTACGGGTTCTAGCCTGCCTGCCTGCTATCATGTTTTTTATTGCTCAACACACACCTCCAAACACTCAGGTAACGCCGGGTACCCAGTTTAGTCTTAACTAGACGTGAAGCAAACAAATAAAAACGTGTATGAATTATGAAAGCTGAAGGTTTCTATGAAACAAAACAAGATAGGAAATTGTTATCGCTTTTAATTTTTGGCAAGCCATTCCCCTCATGAGGATAAGTCACTTTCTTTTCAAGTGATGTCCAATTCTTTTATATTTTTCTAAACTCGTGTTATTGAACTTCTCAAACAACGGAATCAATTGCCTCAATATGAGTCACTAATCATTCGCAGTTATAGGTGTTATCAATTATGGTAACAGGTAGAATTTGAGAAAGCCAGTTCTGTAAATAAATAGCGACATTGGTATATCTTCATACGGTCGCTATTAATCACGCCTCTCTTTCTCTCTCTTTCTTCTGAATTTCTCACATCGAACGGAATTTCCAACAACCTGCCATCTGTGATGCACATTTCCGCATGACTAATCCTCTCAGGGATACAACATTGTCATCAACAAATCTAATTCAGATAATACTATATTCTTTATTTTCAATCCTATTATAATATTCCTCATCATTCAATTACCAATCAATCCATTTAACTATTTTTATGTATCCTAATTCAAAATAAATAACCTTTACTTAAAATGCAATTTAAAATTGGTATAATTATATTGTATTGGAACTGGCCAGGATTAACGTTGCTTAACTTCGGTTATCCTGTTAGGAAATATTGTAGACACGTTTTACCGGAAGTGAGGGTCAGTTGATCGGATCTGCGTGTGAGTCACGTGATCAGGTTAGCTGGAGTCAGTGAGTTTGGGTTTGCACGGAGAGAAAAACAGAGGCTTAACAGGTCGTCCCCTCCCCTTCATTGGGGGGGGGGGGCGCTGACGTGTGTGAAAATAAGACTTTGGAAGAACCACGCAAGCAAAGACATTCACTTTCCATTCTTCTGCGATCGACATCAGGAAGGTGAATAAAAAACTATATAAAACCAATTCATCGTCTTGAAGTGAATTAATATTCGTCCAAAACAGGTGTCCTGTCTCTTCTCCAAGACACAAAATGAATTCCAGGTGGACAAGATCAACGACACATGAAGATAAGGTATGTCCAAAATACATGTAACACTCACTCACACATACAACTGAATATGAATAATTAGATATGAATATATCACATATAGACAGCAACATTTAGACGATCATACAACGGTGCCCCTTTTATGATAACAATGAGGACCAGCATGTCAACATGTTTACCTCGGGGTATATTATGGAATTATAAAATATTGATTGTCACATTATTAAACAAATCAGATATCTAACCACATCTCTGGTCACAGTCGACCAGGATTTAAAACCCGTACACTTGTACAACTGTAAAAATTATATCTTCAATAAAAAATTGTTATAATGTTATATAATATAATATCTATGATAAAAAAATATATCTATAATATTTTTTTTTTTTTTTTTTTTTTTTTTTTTATTCAATTTTCACCCCAAACAAGGCACAGTGCCACTTTGAAGCAGGGGGCTACTATTAGGGAATTAATTAGCGGGGTCATTATGAAGGGAGAAGAGTAGAAAGATGTTTGTTAACATTACACTTGAACTTCTGCATATCATTGCAGTTGGGAAAGCAGAATCCCGGAAGGGAGTTCCAAAGACCCGCAGTTCTGGGGAAGAAACTATTGGAGTAAAAGGCTTTCTTGCACCTAGGGATCTCCACTGTAAAGGGATGAGACTTAGTAGCTTGTCGGGTTTGTCGGGGGTAGTTACGTCGGGGAGGTACAAGTGTTTGCAGTTCGTCAGAGCATATAATATAATATATCTATAATACAATATAATTAATATCTATAATAAAAAAAAATTATCTTCAATCTAAACTCAATTATCTGTAAAAGAATTTGCTTCTGTATTGTCAGAAGACATTAGATCTACGACCAAAGTGAGCTAACTCCTTTCTTGTTTCACATAGAATTCCTTAATCTTTTTTTTAATTCGGCAATATGAGTTCTCATATGGAGATGCGAGAACGGCACAAGACAGACGATATCGAGCACGTTTAGAAGAATAACTTCGAATGCGGTTAAATGAAATTGGAGAAATGGCACTTTTGTTCCTGATAGTTGTGATAAAAAACTTTCTATTCTAATAGTTTCTTCCCACGAACAGCTACACTTTAGAATTCCCTTCCTGCTGCCTGCTTCCCTGGCTGTACTCATATGCAGAAGTTTAAATGTAACATAAACAAATATCTTGTTAATCTTTCCTAATGATGCCCCCAAATATTAGCCCCTTACGTCCAAGTGGCGATATGCTTTGTAAGGGGTGAACATGAGTAAAAAAAAAAAAAATAAAAAATAAAATAATATCGGACTAAGACTGATAGATGTAGTCTATATCATTCTATGCGCTGCCTACTTGAAAATAAATGTCTACGTCAAATCAACTATGAGTACTTTGATTTCTTCCGTTTTTTTTTCTTTGATCAACGTGCTACACACATACTTACACATATTCGTCTTCATCTTGATAGTTATGGCATGCAGATACCCCTATTCATAAGATTTTTTTTAAAATATAATCCATACAATCAAATTAGACCTGAATTCTTTCAAAACATTCGGTCCCTATTCCTTGCGATCCGGTTATGTATTAACTTTCTATCCATTCATAGCCCATATGATCAAATTTGTTTTTATTTTACTCAGCTATTATTGATTTATTCTTCACTATTTACGGTTTGATTATATTTGTGCTTTACTATTTGCATGTTTGATTATAATACCTTGGAAGCGAGTGTCTGCCTTTTGACACCATAACTATAAGATACCCGTAAATGAATAATTGAGTCTCTCTATCCGGTTTTGATCTTTGGTGTGGTTTCAAGTGAGGGCCACATCATGCCACCTCACATCTTCGAAGTCGGCTTTAAAGTCAACACCAAAATATACCTGGATGTGATGAAGAGTGTGGTTATCCTTTGGTGTCATCAGGTGGCCGCTGGCAGACCCTGGGTGTGACAACAGGGCCCAGCGCCAGCCCAGAAATCCAAAGAGACCCAGGTAAGGAGTGCTACAACCATGTACCCTTCTCTCATCTGGACCTCTTCCTCCCCTAACCTGAATCAGCTGGACTACTTCGTTTGGTCATACGACAAGAACATCACTAACATGACCTCCCACAACTCCAAAGCCAGCGTGATCGCAAAGTATTCGCTGAGCTCCCGTAGGTGCTTGTGGAAAACGCATGCTTTCAGTCCCAGGCCCGTATAGGGGCGGTGATTGAGGCTGAAGGCGGCTACATTGAATAGATGTTAGCTTTACTACATAATAAAGTTACCTGAAAATTTCTTCAATACAAGTTTTAAAATTGTAGCGTCGTTTTCTTTACGGCGACAAATTTATCGTTCCACTCTGTATAAAAACCATCATTTGCCAATGCATGCGGTACTGTTTCAACAGAACCCCTCTTTCCTGTATACAATGCTTTCAATACGGCTGAAGAACTGGTTCTACGCTCCATTATATAGTAACTCTCCAGAATATCAAGCAAAGACTAACAGGTACTACACTTTGCCGAAGGGTAATCTGAAACTGTGTTAAGTAGGGACATTCATCTCCATGGTGTGTTATTAATATTAGCTTATTTATGCCAAATTAAATTGCTTAATTCTTTTTTCAATATTAAATGTTACATTTTTAACGCAAATAGATCACAAATTAATAGGCAAAGCTAATTATATCTTTTGGATTAATTTACTAATTGTATTTTTATGAAAAAAATTATGTTGTTGATTATGATTCATAAAAAAACTTTTATTACGTTCGAAAACGCTTGTATACAATATATGTTTATTTTCAACGCAGCTGTCAATATACGGTCGAGTCGCCAATGAAACGGATGCTATTATACTTTGGACATCATTCTACATTAAGCGCTCAATAAATCATCACAATTCGGTGTCAAGTTGAAGCGCCAATTAATTATAATGTTAGAAATATATTTTAGACGAAATCCAAAATATGGCGGCGGCCCACGCTATCGTAAATAAAAGAGGATTGACCAACAGATTTGGCCAACGGCGACTGCTGGGATTTTGGCGACCTGAACAGAATGCCCCAGGGAAAAAAGATTTGACTTGAAGAAATGATATTGGAGACTGTGGCGTATTTTGACAATAAAAACAAATCGTTTTGCAATAAATAAATAGAATAAATAAAATAATAAATAAATTAAATTAATAAATTAATTAAATAAATAAATGAATAAAATAATAAATAAATTAAATAAATAAATTAATTAATTAAATAAATAAATAAAATAATAAATAAATAAATAAAATAAATAATGCATCGAATAGTTATAGAGGTAATTAACCTTATAAGGCGCCTGTGTTCATTAGTAAAGTCAAATTCTGTCACCCGAGATAGAGCACGAAACCACTTGATGTATGGAGCTAACAAGAACGAACGATAATTATCGCAAAGACAGGAGATGCTATTGACCTTATTCTTGAAAAGACCAAAGATGTAGATAGAATTAAAACAGTAGACAGATAGTTCCATAACCTTGCTGTTCTTTGAGAGACGCCACTGGAATAAGAATTAGTTAGGTCCGGGACTTATTGAGTGATATATTTTTTACTCGAGAGTCCACAAAAATGTTCCATTAATTTTGTATTCACCATAATTTCTGAATTATTTTGATTGCATCTAAAAATGTTGTGTGTTATTTCTTGTGCATAAAATTTCCTTTTGCAAACAAACCTAAGACGGTCACACGCCGCGTTTACTTTTGGCGCGAAGAATCCAACTGCAAATGTTTTAAGTTATTTACCGAGGCTGAAGCGAATCTCGGGTTAAAGGTTAATTAAATGCAAACGTCGCTTGAACTTTCTCGTCCTTCAGACGGCGCGTGTGTTTATTTATTTCTATAAATAACGCTCTGCGAATCAGTTCCGTAAATGCAGAGAATGGTGTGGCTGTCTTCTTCGACAGGAAAAAAAAGAAAAGAAAAAAGAAAATGAGCATCGGGCAGGAGATATTCAGAGTTACGTTGGTCGTCTGAAGTTATCAAAGAACTGCATTATCTTCGAGATATTATTTATTGCCGATTCTCAATGACTATTCGCAAAATATCTGATAAAACATGCAATAAAAAACACCGTGGAAGTAAATCACGTACGATCGTCTGGCAGATTCTATCAGTAAAATGTCTTATTACTAGTGGATTAGGTCAAATGGAATTGCAGACATAATGAAAACGATGCAACCAGCACATTTTATATAAGTTTTTCATAGTCAACGGATTGTATTTTCCCTCCTCTCTCTTTCTATCTATTTCCTCACGCACGCACACACACACACACACACACATACAGATATATATATATATATATATATATATATATATAAACATATATAGATAGATAAATATATAGATAGATAGATAACTAGCAGGCGTTACGGCATTGCCCAGTCGTAAAATACGCTTAAATATACTATTTTGATTAATGCAGATTTCGTAGTTATTATTGTAGATTATATTGGACTCAATATATAGTAATGATTTATGAAGTTTAAAAAAAAATGACTCGTGCACCACTACTGAATATCGGAACCAAAACGCTTAGCTTACGATTTACTGTTTCCGTTGACGTTAATATCTGAGCTATGAAGACATGTTTGCTGTGGGGCTAAAAATTAAAACATGAAATAATAGCTATTACGTTACGCATGCATATTCGTAATACCGTCCTTCGACCTTCACCTGGCAAATAACATTTCTTTAATTTTCACACTTTTGCACTGATTTTCCCTTGCTAAAACATGAGTGTAAAGTTTCGCATGGGGTTCAATGCTCTAGATATTAAGTTTAATGCCCATAGACGAATAACTGACAGAGAAGTTTGGTAGGCAAAATTTTTTATACAAATATATATATATATATATATATATATATATATATATATATATATATATGCATAAATATCTATAGAAAGATGTGTGTGTTTACTATCATCATTTTACGCAAATATTACGCAAATATAAATCATGTCGAATATCTGCATGAATATAATTACACATAGTAAACTAAAGATGATCATCTCAAAAGAAAAGCGAAAAAAACTAATAGGGAATTAATTAAAATGAATGTTTAAAAGAATATACAAGTTAGATCTTTTAAATATGAATGCAATTCCACGTTTGGCATATATACCAAGGCTGTATGTTCTTTTTGAATAAACAGAAAAAATGGCTTTCTCCTGTTGTTCATGGCACGATTAATTACACCGTATGTTTTTTATGATTTCATTTCTAATCTAAATGTTCTCCAGCTTTTATTTAATGCCGACATTTTCCCCCTTCCGATGAGAAGCATTTAGTTTGAAATTTCATGGTCTCAAGAGTTTTTTTTCCATTTCTCTATCATTTTCTATCCTTCCTGACCTGATAATTTAATAAAGTTTTATGTAAGCTTTCTTCCCCATCTTGTTGCCAAGACTTAAAGACACGGTGTTGATGGCAACAAAAAGTGTATTTCATTTTACGTTACAATTGTTTCAATGTCTAGTTCGGCAATTTCAAGCATTATATCGTTTGAAAATTTTCAAAAACCAGCATTTCTTCAGACTTTATGAATAAACACACTTTTGGTAATTGAGTATTTTTTGAATAGAAAGAAAAGGGGAGGTCCCTAACGGGAAAAGCATGCGAGAAATATTTACCTTGGTTGTGGTTACGGAAAAGCCCATTTAAATATTAATGTATCGCCTAATTTTCGTATCCTTATTTAAGAACAGAGTTATGTGAAGTTTCCACGGGGAGCCCTCAGCCATTAAATTTTTTTTTTTTTAATATATCCCATTTGTTTGGTTCCTAAATTCCTTTATTTCCCAATGATTGATTTTTTGTAAAAATAATTTTTTAAAAATCTTTTTTCTATATTTATATTATGGCCGTAACAACATTGTAATTTTTAATTTTTCTTCTCTAAATTTTACAAAAAATCAATCATTGGGAAATAAATACTCTGAAAAAAAAAGCTTAAACAGATATATAAATAAAAATAATAAGATTATGTAAATGTTTTTAAAAGACACGTAATCACGTGAGCAGGAATTATTCGTTCTAGTGACACGATAACAAGTAACGTTCTTATTTTTTTAATTATTTATCGATTTATCTATTTTTGAAAGGGTGCAACGTGCAAGTGGAGAAGGAAAAAGACAGTGTTATGCAAAATTTGTGTCGAGAATTGTCTAAAGTTCCGACTTTTTTTTTTTTTTTGGCTTTCACTTTAATAAGAACGTGAATTTATGAGGTGAATTTATTCGAAACAATATGATTCAACTAAAAAAATGACTAAAATCTAACTTGAATCAAGATTAAAATTAAGGTGTTATTGTGGATCCTCACCCCTTTTAAAAAACCTTGTTAAACTTTGTAACATATTTACATTCTATGGAGGTCAGGTGCGAACGGACACCCCATAATTTTATTATACCATATTTTTTCAAACTGAAGCATAATTATCAAAGTATACTTACGCAAATTGATATGAAAAGCCTTTGTTAAAGTTTGTGCCATATTTCTATGGAGTACAGGCATGAACGCAGACCTCACAATTTTATTATACCATCCCTATTTAAGTTGAAACATACGTATCAAAGTATTCTTATGTACATCTATATCAAAATCTTGTAAACGTTTTTTGTTTCTTCATATTTTATTTCCATACTTTGTGGACCAGGCGCGAACGCAGACCCCATAATTTTTATGAACCGCCGTTCTGCAGGATCAAACATACCCATTCCTGTGTCTCGATACATCTTCTATCATTATATGTAATCAGTTATTTTTTTTAATAGTCAACCATATAGGAGCCTATTCCTGACCACACACACACACACACACACACAGGCGTTCAGCTTTATATATATATATATATATATATATATATATATATATATATATATATATATATAAGAATCAGCGAAAGCTATTAGGACCATATTTAAGAAAATTAAAACATTTTAGTAAGCAGACAAAATGTATTTAAAACCACTTTAAGATACAAATACTTTATGAGGCAGATTTTTTTCCGTCAGCGCTCAATCCGACAATATCTGGGTTATGTTGTTTTGCTTAGATCTAAGTAGTTTATATTCCTAGACTTTACATTTTCCCTTGCAAGGGGTTAATTTTTTGCTAATTGCCTGATTCTTACATACCGGGAAATATCGACTGCACTGCTCATGCATTTCTGTAGGCTAGAATGGATCTCATCCTGTGGATTGTCTTTTTATAACTTCATCCGACCTTCTAATCAGTCTCTACCAGCAGAGAGTAGACGGTAGCAAAATGGTTAACAACACGAACTGACAACCTAAATATGTCAAGTTCAAATCCAGTGCGTTTCACAGAAATTCTTTTAACGTCACGTGTGGTCCATGCCTCAGTTTCTGATATTATTTGCTAGAAAGAATTATTCCTAGAAAACAATATGTCAACAAAAATTATTTGATTCCTATGAAATGAATATATGGGGCTTAACAACAATCTATCACATTATAAATAAAGTATACTTATTATTTTATGCATTATTATTATTATTATTATTATTATTATTATTATTATTATTATTATTTGTACTCATTTAGTGTATACAAACAGGCCTTCATAAACAGTTTGTCTTCGAGAACAACCATTGGTGTTCGCTAGAGTCTGAATGACAACAAGTCCCCCCGTATTTCCAGTACTCTCATCCTCTTCCGAAAATTTTACAGGTGAATTTGTGTTATTGAAACAGCAACTTACCATTGATTTCTCGCTAGCAACGATAATGCGGTTTTACTGGCTAAGGGTGACACTAAGCATCCCCAGGGTCTCAATCCCCTTTCGAACTCATCTGATGAACGTCTGGTTAGTGTTTTCTCTCCTTGCTCTTTCTATTCTTCGAGATCCTCCAGGACTATTATATCTGCGTCTCTCTATCATCGAAGCCTTACTCGTTCGAATAAGAAAATCGATAATCAATTACGCTCGATATTAAAGAAGATAGGAAACGCATAAATGCTGTTAAACGATTTTCATCGACTTTCTTAACAATTTTAATAAATACAATTTGTAATTAATCACGCGGCTATGGTTGATTTGTTTTTACACTCGACAGAGTGTTTGAACACTGGATGGCCAGACAGAAAGTTCGGATTACAAGAGAAACAAATAAGAAGTATCCTAGTTGTTCAATGAAACATAGTATTTGTAAGTATAAAAAAAATAATTATTTATGATTTTATATATAGGTTGAGCCAAAAGTAGAAGTGGAAGAGGAAAAATTCAAAAATGTGTAAATCAAGAAGAAAAACAGTTTCAATACTTGCGTTGATAAATAATATATACTTTTTAATCATATAATTAATTAATATAATTGTCTTATTATATGTAGTTGTACGTATTCGTGATCTCTGATTAGGTGATTTTGATTATCCATCTACTTTTGGCTCGCTATATATATATATATATATATATATATATATATATATATATATATTTATATATAAATGCAAATGGTAGTTTGCTTGAAGCATTGCTGGTAAAGGAATATATAGCAGTTTTAAAAGCCAAAAGCAATGCGGAAAGGACAGGAATCACAAGAATAAAGAAAAGAAAAACAAACAAACAAACAAACAAATAATATATATATATATAAACAAGCACATAGATTTATTTGCTGTTTGTTTTTTGTATATATATATATATATATATATATATATATATATATATATATATATAGATAGATAGATAGATAGATAGATAGATAGATGGGGGAATGTCTCAATGAAAATATGTCATCATGATACCTGATACGATTACAATCTTCTAACAGAACTAAATAATATTAAAAAAAAACAGATTTTCACGAATTTTATTATTCACAATTGTATATCATTGTCGTAATTCGATCTTTTAACTGTTGCGTGAAAATATAGAAAATTAAATTAATGTTCAAGAAAATAAAACTTATATAGTTGTATATAAACAATCATGACCAGGAAATTCCAAATATTTCCGAGTTTTACGGGAACACAGGTCCAACTAGTACCCCCCCACACATATATATATATATATATATATATATATATATATGTGTGTGTGTGTGTGTGTGTGTGTGTGTGTGTGTGTGTGTGTCTATATATATATATATATATATATATATATATATATATATATATAGTCATCAACATACAGCACTGTTTCGCTGTTTCACAACTCATCAGTGCGGCTAGATAAGCAACTAACTCAAGCCAGGATCGAAACCCGATCGCGCAAACGACAGTCAGAGCTTCTAGCGGTTGCACTGTACGGCTGCTGCTGTGCGGGCAGTGAATAAACAATGTTTTGATATTGTCCAAATACCTAAGCTCAATTTGTTTACATAAAAAGCATCGCTTCACACACGACTGGTAATTTGTATATCACTTCCTAAATACTCAACCTAAGATAGGGAGCATTATAATCATCCACATACAGTACTGTTTTGCTGTTTTAAATCTCATCAGTGTGGCTAGACAAGCAATTACATCAAGCCATGATCGAAACCCGATCGCCCAAAGTGTCGTCTGGTTTAATATTTCTAGATTGTCTTCGCATATTAGACTTCATATGTATTCATGTTTTACCCATATTCTTTTTTAAACCGGGCACATTATCACTTGGACCTAACAGCAGTTCAGGAGAAGAAATTATTAAAGGAAAGGCTTTTCTAGCATCAGAGGACTTTTACATTGAATGGGTGGGATTCTGTTGCTTGCAGGTATAGGCTATTTATGTTGATGCATCAGTGCTGCATGTTCGTCGGAGCACATTACATTGTAAAACAAACACACTGATGTGAAATAACAAAATAAGGTATAACATCCTATTATTATTCTAATGTCACCCTCTCTTCTAACGGCCGTAGGGGAGGTAGATATTTATGAATCACAGACCTCTATACTTCTATGTTTAAAATTAATCCATGATTTATTTTTACACGTGCAATCTGCTTTAAAAAAAACATCACTTTTATCGCTCACTCTCTCTTTATATCATGTGATGTCATGCACGTTTCACAACAAATCTAGAAAACATCTGAATACATACGCTAAACTTTGAACTCGGATTTTCTCTGTACGTTGTGTAAGTTGTCTTGTGAATATAAATCATCAGATATGTAT
The DNA here is from genome assembly GCF_053919585.1 of Euprymna scolopes. NCBI lineage: Eukaryota > Metazoa > Mollusca > Cephalopoda > Sepiida > Sepiolidae > Euprymna > Euprymna scolopes. The sequence continues at coordinate 22,842,229 of NC_136484.1, read as the reverse complement.
CGTCCAAATGCCCCTTATTATGTAATACACACTAAGCAAGAAAAAACGAAATAACTTTATGTATTTTAAGGTGCCTCTTTATTCATGATTGTGTTTACGTGGGTAATATTAATTAATATTAATATGAGATGAAGATACATAGAAAGGGTCGAAAACCGAAAGCTACCAAGGGAAGTGTTGTACGACACTTTTCAAATTGAACTTCCAAACAACAAGAATATACCAAAGGAAGTATCAGTAACTCCGTAAACGAAGAATTCACAAATGCAAACTGCAAGGAGAAGTAATAGAAAAAGGAAAAGGACTGAACGCTTTGGCTCAAGCTCAAGAAGAACTAAATGGTAAAGAAAAATTCTAGGGAAGAATTTAGGAAGGTTTATAATGGAATGACGTAGCATCACTGCGTAAAATAATAGACTGAAAATTGACAGAGTTATTGTGTAGGGAAATGTGCACAGACAGACAGACTGATTGACAGACAAACACTTTCACTTTCATACATATACTAGCAAAAGTAGCCGTCGTTGACTGGGTTAAAAAACAGCCTACAGAAAATGGACACTGATTTATGAAAGCATGATAGGTTTGAAAAGGAAGGGTTGTAAAGAGATAGCTTCGAATTTAGGGGTATCGAAACAAAATATGATGAAAGTAAAAATAAAATAGATAACCCGCATAATTTATTATACTATACTTGTTCACACTGAAATACTTATCACAATATTCTGTGGATCTATATTAAAAACCTTGTTAAACTTTGTGACATATTTCCATTCTATGGAGGTCAGGCGCGAACGAACAACCCATAATTTTATAATACCATATTTCTTCAAACTAAAACATAATTATCAAAGTATACTTACGCAGATAGATATGAAAAGTCTTATAAATGTTTGTGCCTATTTCCATTCTATGAAGGCCAGGCGCGAACGCAGACCCGACAATTTTATTATATCATCCCTATTCAAGTTAAAACATACTTATCAAAGTATTCTTGTTTACATCCATATCAAAAACACTTGTAAACGTTTTTTTTTAATTTTTATATTTTTTATTTCAATACTTTGTGGACCAGGCGCGAACGCAGACCCCACAATTTTAATGAACCACTGTTCTTCCAGATCAAACACATCCATTCCTGTGTCTCGAGACATCTTCTATTATTATATGTAATCAGTTTTTTAAAATAGTCAACTATATAGGAGCCCATTCGTGACAAGAAATACACACATACACATACACACACATACATCATTCAGCTTTATATATATATATATATATATATATATATATATATATATATATATATATTATTTTTGACATAATAAATTTTAAAAATTATAACACCAAAAGGACAAGCTAACTGAGTAAGGGATAATCTATATATCTATAAAAGTGAACGTGTCTGTGTGTCTGTGTACATTTCCCTATGCAATAACTCTGTCAGTTTTAAGTTTACAGACTCGAAATTTGATGTACCGGGTATTGAGATTTGGGGAAATCTTTGTGATCGGTTTTCGGCCAGAAATCTGGCTGTTAAGGGGTCAAAGTTCAACGATTTCACCTTTGAGAACTCTATCAACTCCTCCGACAATTTTGAGGCTTAACCCTTGAAATTTTAGATATAGGTTCCTTAATAACTCGATTTGAGCCCAAAACAATAAATGTTAAGGGGTTATAATAGGGGTCAAAGTTAAAAAATATATACACACACATATATATATATATATATAAACATATATATACACACATATATATATAAAAATATATATACATACACACACAAGTCATTTTATTTTATAATTTATATTAAAAATAAATAAGAGCTTTATGTTGTCATTTTCTACAACAAAAATGTGTATACATACATATATATATATATATATATGCGTGTGTATGTGTGTGTGTGAATCTCGTTGCTAGACCTTATTCTTGTTCAAAGTCGATGAATGCTGATGCTAATGGATAGAGAAGCAGGTATCTTTTTTTTCTTCAAACGTAAAGAGATTAAATAAAGCTAATCTCTTTTGGTCAATATGGCTTGAATATAAGATAAACTAGTCCAAACATTAAACGAAATTGTCTCGTCTTGTCGATGGATAAGCATTTGCGAATTAAGCGACAGTCGGGCATAAGTTTTCAGACATGCATTGATATTTGTCCTAATCTTTATCTCTTGGATAATCCGGTCAGAAATTTGTCGGGATAGAAGACCTGATTATGTTCTGAGTCTCGGGGATATATCCTAAATTCTTCCTAGGCATAAATAAATCCCTTTTGCGTGGATGAACGTTTAGCGTTTAATATCTTGTGCCGAATAATATTTCATGGTAAATTCCATAATTTGCAAAAATATTGTTTCCTTGCCGGGCTAATTGATGAAATTAAGTTTATAACCAAGACCTTCTAGATCAATGGCTGTCAATGAGACAGTATTCAATTTGTTAGAAGAAATTAAGGTACTTAACTACAAGTAGGTTTCCAATTTATTACTTAAAATGTTCAGTGCTCGTCGCCATTCTTAACATCATTTGCAGGTGACATCCGAGTACCTTCGTGGTAATCACTGGTTCACAAATGCAGAAGGACCGAAATAAAATTTCTAATTCTTGTTAATATATACTTGCTTTTATGGAAAGTTAGTCAGCTTTCTTTGTCTATCTAACGTAGGCGAGGGATATGTTTAACAAATCCTTTGATTGCATTATAGATCTACTGTATCTCGTTCCCACGGCATTTTCTCTAATAATCGGTCTAGACGTCTATTTGAAACGCCAGCACATCTAGAAACTTAGACAATCCGTGTAGACTATGTTTGAAAGAGAAATTAACTATCCTAAACTTTTAAGAACCCTACAATTTCTTTAATTGCAGGAATTTAATTACATATATATATATATATATATATATATAAAGAGAGAGAGAGACAGAGACAGAGACAGACACACAGACAGACAGACATACAGTTTTATGTATCTACATAAGAATTCATGTATCTATTTTCAGCATTCATTTCGAGAATGTTTAATAGGTGAGTAAAGGTAGGTAGTAAGATTTTAAAGTATATATGGCAATCAAGCTACACATAATTTTCCTCTTGGTGAGAATATATATTAACATCTACAAAGACTTTTTCGTTGTATCACAGTTCTTCTGGGCTAATAGACTAGCAACTGCGTCAAGCCAGGTTCAAAACTTGACTGCCTAGCTGAGAGTTAGTGCGTCAGACTGTTACGCGATTACGGCTTCTGCTAAGTAGTAAGATAACATTACCATGATCAACGTTGTCCAAACACCTAAGCTCCATTTGTTTACACGACGAGCAGTGCATTATACGTTAGTGACAGTTTTTTTAATTATTTTATTTTACTCGCCAATATGCTCAAGCTAAGGTAGGGAGCATTTATAGTCATCCACAGACTGTTTTGTATCATAGTTCTTTAGTGCAACCAGATTAGCAACCGCCTCACTCAAGTGGATTGGGTCTTCATTCTATTGTTTATAATACATTCTCTTTACCTCTTCTCCTTTTCTTTTTAATATCCAAATGACATAAATTTTCCGATTTCATAAAAATCAACAAAAAATAGATATATAACAGAGCACACACTTTAAATCGCAATACGTGTCGCCATTACATATATACCTCAAAGAATTTGGGCGATGATATCTTTCGACATGCGTATCACGGATAGGAAGCCTACTTTAAACGAGACTTTGGGCAGCATAAATCTATCTAACACGTGTGGACTAAGTATTCATATGAAATTAGCACTTCTGAAGCGTTCGGCTTGAAAACAGATCATTATTTTTGATAGACAACCATCTTAGGTTTCCATCTTTCAACACAGATGTTGTATTTATCCACGCCAAAATTCGTTGTTCTCTTTCTTCCGTAAGATGTCTATAATTTGTTTTTTTTTTTACTGATTTATTTCTTCTTGGATTCACACAAATTTATAGATCACTATAAAAATACACCAACGAAATAAAATGTTATATATATATATATATATATATATATATATATATATATATATATATATATATATATATATACAGGGTGTCTCAGAAGTTGCACACTATATACTGATCTTCGTGGAGTGGCTACTCCGCTCACCAGATCTGTCCCTCTTGGCATTTTTGTCTTCGGGGACATCTCACATGTGTACTAGAATTGTCCATCTGTTGAGCTAATGAACAAGAAAATAGATATTATATTTATTTTTATAAAAACCTAAATGATGTGCGACTTTTTGGACACCCTTTATATATATATATATATATATATATATATATATATATCAGTGATTCTATTTTTTAATATAAATTATTTGTACCTACTAGTGTTGTATATTGAAGGGGATAGCTCCTGATTTTTAATTAGAAGCGAAGTAATTAGGATCAAATGTTTTTATTGAAAAAGAAGTTTGGAATCCAACGCAGCTATTAAAAGTTAAAATTTTTGTTAGATAAATACGATTCCAGGAATGCAGTGAATTATCCATTGTAGTGAGGAAGGCAAGATATAAATAACTTATACATCAAAGAATGCGGTAAACAGAAAGTGGTGTTGGTTTAATTTGGGTCGGAGCAGGAGTAATGGAATAATTAAATTAAAGAATTTCCACAGAGAAAATCTGGAACTGTTGTTGCCAGAGTACGTGTTGGAAGCATGTGCATAGGATTCACATCTTTCGTGTTCGTGCTGACGTCACAAAAGTATAGAATTATATATACACTTAAATTAGACAAATAATCAGTCCGAATGAGTCCAGGAGAGAGAAGTGGTTAGTCCTGCAGATTGACAGAGCCAGCGGAAACTCCTTAGAGGTCAGGAAAAGACGACAATGTAGCAATATAGTAGGCATCGAATTCCAATCACCAGCTGGATAAATAAACGTCTTGTATTTGTTACTTAAGCCTTTTTTCTTTGTTCGTCATTCAACCACAAGGTAATGTGGTTTTGTCTTCATAGTTATAAAGAACTTTGTTCCCCTCGTTGATAATTCATCTCTTGTTTAAAGAATTTCCATTTCATTTCTTTTCACATCTATCTCTCACTGTTATAAGAACTGGTCTCTCTCTCTCTCTCTCTCTCTCTCTCTCTCTCTCTCTCTCTCTCTCTTTCTATTATAAATTTTGGCTCCCCAAGTATTGAATATCGTCGTCTCTGAGTAAGTCCCATAACACTAAGAGTTCTCACACAGAGCATAATCAGAGGTTATTCACTGACAAAAACCGGTGGGTTTCTCTTGAGCCTGCGTAACAACAAGTCTCTTCCAGATTTCTAGTACACTCCACCTCTTTCAGTAACCTTCCCAAATATATTTATGTTACCGCAACAGCCGCTTGCAATTTAATTCTTGCTGGCAATACATTTAGTCTTCACTGATATTTAGGTGGCACCTATCTAGTTGAAGTCTGTTTAGTGTGTTCTCTCCTCGGTATTTCTATTCTCCTTGACCCTTTATGACTATTTGGTTTTGTGCGAGTCTATGTCGATGCTACAGTTTTTTGGGGGGAGGGAGGGCAGAGTTACCTTACAATATTTTCAGTTTTCTTGGTTTCTTGTAATGTACCTCTTTGGATTTTTTTTCTGTTACAGTTTTCATGTGGCCTATTAGTGTTTCTCACTCATGTGGGTTGGTTTCTGCATTCAAGGACTTTCCTTAACTTTTCAGCTGTTGTTGTTGTTATTATTATTATTATTATTATTATTATTATTATTATTATTATTATTATTATTATTATTTTCTAGAAAACAATAACCGTTGACATATTTTATTAATAGAGTAGAGTTTTACTTTCCGAATTCATTTCAGGCTGTAGAATTGCCTTGCTAACAGCTTTCTTGCTTCCATTCCTTACTTTACGTTCGTAAAACAAGTACACGGGCCCAACTCTGCAGCGATGAGACAGTGTCTTGAGCTTGACAGGGAGCATGGAATCGGTTTACTTATAAATTCAGTTTTGTGTTTTCTCTTAAATGGAGAGGCTATTTTGGTAGAAAAAGGCATCTTTTTTTTTCCTCTAGCAAATGAGTGAATACGGTGTTACGAGATTTACGGGCAGATATATATGCAGAGCGTCTGGGAGTTAATCCGTATTTACAGACCAAAGGGTTTTAGTCGTCTTTGATAAGATGTAAATCCTCAGATAATCATCCTGTCAAAAACGTAAAACGGAAATCATTAATCAGCCATTTTAAACCTGTCTTTTTTTAGTTCAATAAAGTATCTCAAAAAGCAAGAAAAAAACGAGTCGTCAACCGATTAAACCTCTTCTTTTATAAAGGCTTCTTTATATTTTCCAAAACAAGATCAAGCGAAAGGAACTACTGAACCGTTTCACGGATAATTCTTTCATAAATTCCGAAATATTGTAAGTTAATCGAGAACCGCTCTATCGTTAGTTTCATGCCAGGTGCTCGGCTGAGCTTCAATCTACGTCACTCCCCCCACTGTAAAACATTCAAAAGAAAAACTCGTCTTGCTACCTTTGTCGATAATTTCCCCCGCCCATACACACTATATCTCCCTTCCTGTACTTAAAACTGTAACTTTACTCACGTTTACACATGTAGACCCAACACGTTGTAACAGAGTACGTCGCAGTGAACATGGGACAAGTAATAACTTGACTCCCTATTTGTTTGTAACAACACTTATTTCCGAGTAGTTTCCCAGATAAACCGTGATCGTTCTCTTTCTGGTCTTGAACATGCTCTCGAACATGTTGAAGGTGATCTTCGGACTGTGCATAGATCGTTTTATAGTCTTTTTTTCGCACACGGCTCAACATTTTCATCCGCGCGTCCGAACTCTGTTACAAAACTAAGCCAAAGCTTAGTGAGCACAATTTCTTTCCTAGGATTGCCTGTCTGTTAAAATAATACAAGATTAAAATATGCTGCAATATAACCATCAACGTTAACTGCATGGAATAATTTGCAGACAAAGACACTACCAAATATAGAACTGTTCATTCTTTGATTAGCATGGGAGTCTGATATTGTTATGAAAATAAGTGTTTAGTTTTCAAGTCCAATGTAAACAAGTTCTTGACGTGTTACCTCCTAAAATAATCAATTCTTGCACAAATTCCATCATTACCAATTCTCACAGTGCTGTTTCATCTGTAATCTGACTTTAACCCTTATCCTTGAGTGGCCTTTACGCCTTGGTAAATAGTGACTTCATAAAAAAAAACAGAAGAAGAAATAAAATATGGTGAATTTTGGTTTGGACACGAATCAAGTCGTTGCAAAACAAATATCAATATATTTTCCTTCAGACCGCGAGATGTAAGATTGAAAATTGCAAAGAGCTTTATAGATACAGCTGCTTTCATGAAAAGGTCATAGCTGACGGCTCGACTATTTCTGCATAACCGAAGTTGTAGCTTCACTACAAAATGGTGCGACAAGATCACACGGCGATAGAGAGATGGTCGTTGTACTAGCGACTATGGAGAAAGCGGTGCTCTTTATAAACAAGTCGCAATTCAGATTTTTCTCTTGCTGATTTGATTTACAAAGATGCTAAAACTCTAATACTGTCGTAACCGTTTTCGTTTGCTTGTCACCGCGCACATATCTTTGTGTGAATGTTTTAGAAAAGAGAAAGATTGAAAAATAATATAATAAGTAGAATAAATCAAAAGTAAAGAATATTTCAAATAATGATTAGAAAGTGGACAGATGGGAGAGAGAGAGAGAGAGAGAGAGAGAGGGGGGGGAGGGAAGAGAATGGAAATAAAAGAGAGAAGGTTTAATATAGCAAGAGAGATTAATAAATACGTGAAAATAACAAAAACAAGTGATAACTATTTAATAATGTATATACAACGGTTAACGCACTCGAGCATAGCACATATGGTCTGAGTTCCGAATCCTAGAACAGTAAAGCTGCACTGATGATCGGTAGAACCGTGAACCACGTGTTCATAAATTACTGTTTTATGAGTCAAATAATAAATAAATAATGAAATAATAGTTGTTTATTTGTTTACGTCCAAAAAAAAAATTTTCTAAGTGAAAAACATTCCTTGATCTCCAATATTGGAGACGATAAAAACTGTATTGTCGTTAAAAAAATACAAACTCGACATAAGTTTTTAAGCTATAACATTACCACGTAAATTCATCTAGGATATTGTGGTGTAAGAGGTGACGCACTCAACTATAGCACACATGGCGTGAGGTTCGAATCTTAGAACATTCAAGCTACACTGACGATCGGTAGAACCGTGAATCACATGTTTGTAGATGACTGTTTTATTAGTAAAATAATAAAGAAATAAATAATATTTGTTTAGTTGTTTACGTTAAAAAATATGGGCAATTTTTTAAGGAGAAATATTTTCTTAGATCTTCAAGGTTGGAGACGCTAATAAACATATTATCGTTAAAAAAAGATCAATAACAAAGAAATTGATATATACATATAGTACATATACACACAATATATATATATATATATATATATATATGCATACACAAACACACACACACATATATATATATATATATATATATATATATATATATATATATATATATTACATATATGTAAACTCCTCATTGCGCATCAAACATTCTTTGAATACTCATTTTAAAATTTAAATTAAAATATATCACATCTGATTAACCCAGTTAATATATATATATATATATATATATATATATATATATATATATATATATATATATATATATATACACACGGTCTTGGATATGACGTTAACTATATCTGATGGGGAGGCCCCAGCTTGCGGCCTTTGGGGAATGTGGAGCCATCCTTTAATTGCTATTGCTCCCAGGTCCACTCTGACATGGAGTTAGGGTCCCAACTATGCTATGGGTTTAATAGAAACCGGCTTGAAAAAAATATATAAATTCTATTAAAAGAAATTTCCTCAAATAACTGGATTCGACATTAAATAACCTGGAAAGGGTTGATAAGGCGTAAAAAAAAAAACACACACACACACCCGCCCCACACACGTATATATATATATATATATATATATATATATATATATATATATATATATATGTGTGTGTGTGTGTGTGTGTGTGTGTATGTGTGTGTGTGTGTGTGTTTTATTCTTTATTACCGTTTTATCTGTTTGGTTACATATGTTTCAGATGTTGGACCATGTTTAAGATCCAACAGCCTCGTCAGACCTTGTTAGTATTAGGAAGAAGTGTATAATATATATATTAAGTGGACATATAAGGTGTGATTTACTGTAATTCAAATGTGTAAATGGCGCGTCTGGATTCGAATAGTGGTTGTTGTCTGACTCGATATGGCCCGAAACTTAAAATTGACAATGAAGAAAATGCATCACTGAAGACAGTACGATACGATTAGCTGAATTCCCTAACGTCAGCGTTAGTCTTTTATGTCACAAAAGACAATGTGTATTCTATGAACGATTGATGCGCAATGAGTTTACATATAGACACACTGCGCAACATTTCGATATACTTGTCTTGGGTTAGCATAGCTTAAGAAGAATTCCAAAACAATCAATATGGCTGCTGTTATTTTTTGGAGTTTACCTTTTTGATTTCCGTGTGTAAGACAGACGTGGAAGCGCCTGCGAAACTCAAAAAAACAATATAGATCTGGTAGTTTTCGCTTCTTTTTTTCTTTTTTTCACGCTCAGAATTTTTGAAACATGGAACAAAGCGCCTACTTTAGTTGTTGACTATACAGTCACAACGCATTTTAAACCTATCACACTTTCTGGCATTCACCAAACTTACACTTTATACCCTATTTAATGCACATACACACACGTATATAAACGACAAATACATTCCCCTAACAATTGTATATAAATGCACGTTTATTGATTTGAAATGCACATGAGGGCAGTATACTATTATTGCATAATTATTATATACTCTGCGATTGTTCATATGTTATTATCAATGCATTCTCACTGACAATAATCACTGTTGTTCCCTGGAGTCGAAATGACAAGTTTCACCAAATATCAAGCATCCTGACTCGTGCGATATTGTTGCAAATAATTATGCATTATCGTAACAACAGTTTACCATTTATCGTTGGCACTGACAATCTTCTCTGCTATTTTATTGCTTACAAGCCGCTCCAAGTTTCCATTTCGCTTCGCACTATTCCAATAAAAGTCTGGTGTTCTTTTTCCTAAATCTTTCCATCCTCTTTCTCCTTTCAGAGCGATTTTGTTTGAAAGAATAAAGATATTATTTTTAATCTCATTTTTCTCAAAGTCTTTGTCAGTCACTATGTATTTAAATCGTTTTGTGGTTTCATTAATGCATGTGTGTGGAGTTCTCATGTCAGACATGTATGAAAAGAATGAGGCATTGCTTCACTTCATAAACCATCTGTTATTGACAATGCTAGATTGTTTATGAATGAAATATTTGGTTTCTTTAAGGAACTGTTATTTTTGAAAAATGAATAAAAAATTTTGTTTTGTTTTTTGTTTTATTCGTTTATTTTTTTTTATTGAGGATTTTACTCCAAAAGTGCGCAAATGATCTTCAGATGAGCTGAATAAAAGAAAGAGATCTAATTATATATTTATTCCCAGTTGTTGGTTTTGGCTCGAAACAATTGTCAAGTTACATAAACTTATTTGGAGATTCGGAAATAAATAAATAAATCAAAACTTGGAATTTAAAATACAATGATGTACTGATACATGCTCTATTGTTAAATGTTAACGTTCATCGAGCTTTTTCATTGAACCGTTCAGTTAAAGTCTCTAAAAATATACATACACATATTGATTATTATTATTATTATTATTATTATTATTATTATTATTATTATGTAAAAACTAGCTGTACCCTGCCACGCGTTGCTGTGGCTCAAATTGGCGCAATGGAAAAAGTTCCAAAATGAAAAAAAGCATGTTTCTTATAGGTTTAAATTTCCATTTTGCATGGGTACACAGTTTTTGTTGTTCCATTTTCTTAGCTGATATAGAGATTTTCCGGTTTGGTGACTCTTGAATATGTAACATAAATTGTCCATGTGAAAAAACAGTCAGTGTGTAACTGTAAGGCCCACAATTGTTCCCTGTGCTTTGTTGATGGTTATTGCAAATGACAATAAAATTGGAAAGTGTAATTTCCTAAAGTGTAATGATGTATCCGATGGAATCATAGGAATGCATGGAATGAAGATATATTCATCTGTGAAAGGTCCTGTTAAGATTACTGTTTCTATGATATTGTTTGTTATTTTTTTTTTTACTGCAAGCTATGTGCCATTGCAAAGGTTGGATTGGTTTATATTTCACAACATGATAATTAGTACACCAAATTTCAGTTACAATACATGCGGTGGCATCCCTGGCAAATATAACTGTTGGATAATTAACCACTTTATCTGCTTTCACAACAGTGTCGATTGATTTGTATTTGACTACCTCACTTGGAATTTTACATTTAATTATAGCGTTAAGTTCATGGGCATCTTTGTATTGACCTGCAAGAATAGCTCATTCACTCAGTCAAATGGAATTCTTATATTTTGAATATTTGCAAAAACCTTTTAAACTAACTATTCTTTTGATGAAATAAAATTACAGAAATTACAGAAGTTAAAAGTCAAAGAATTTTGCCCTTAACTCTGATCAGCTGGCACTTTTTCGTACCCAATTTCCCACAAATGATGCAAAAGTTTTTGTGCGGATCGAACAGTCTGCAACTGTACATGCATATTTTGAGTTAAGTTTAATGTCTTCACATGGAACAAAAAAGTAGAGTATTTGAGGCAAGCATTTATTTCATCTGCTGGTGTTGATTGAAGAATAACAGGTAACATTTGTCTGAAATCTCCTGCAAGCAATATTACTGCATTCCCAAATGGTCTGACATTGCCACGCAAATCTTGCAAGGATCGACCAAGAGCCTCAAGTGATTTTTTGCATACCATTGTGCATTCATCCTAAACAATAAGTTTGCATTTCTGCAATATTTTTCCCCATATTGGATGTTTTGGAGATGTCGAAGATGAGATTTTTGAAAAGTTGAATGTTTTAAAGTAGAATAAATAATTCTTCTACTTGGCAGCAAAGTCGCAGGTATTCCTCATGCAGCAAGGGCTAAGGCTATGTCATTTTGTTACCAAATGGCTGCCAAAATCAATTTAATTAGAAAGGTTTTACCAGTTACTTCTGGTGCTGTTCAAGGTAGCAGTACTTTCCAAATAACTTCTATTCTCACAGTCAGTAAATTAGGTGACTAAAATAGGATTTATCCATGTTTTGACAATGCCTTATTCACTGTAATTAATTTAGGAGACTAAAATAGGATGAGGGATTAGAGATGGACAGATAGAGAGGAAGATATATAGATAGAAAAGAGACAGTGAGAGGAAAATAGAGAAAGAGAAGGAGATAGAGAGATAAAGGGATTGATAGATAAACAGAGAGAGAGGTGGAGTGTTAGAAACAGAGAGGGATGAAACAGAGGAAAGGAGAGAGATAGAGGAAGTTAGAGAGAGAAAGGGGCTCAAAGAGAGATGGAGAGGGTGATATAGAGAGAAAGATAGATTGAGAGAGGGAAAGGGAGAGATGGATAGAGAGAGATATTGAGAGAGGGGGAGAGAAACAGAAGGTGAACTACACTTCACCGTTTTTTTCCTCGTTCAGTAGAGAAGAAATCTTTCGAGACTGAGGCAATTTTAATGTTTTGTTATTATCTAGAGTACCCCTTTTTTTGGGGGGGAGGGCTAGATTTTCCTCGCATTAGAAACCGACCGGGTTATATGTACTTTCACTTAACAAATTAATAAAAGAAAAACATATTGTAAAATTTGAATTTAACAGGAAAATACTATTTTAAAAAATAGCACGGTAACATAAGTGCATAAGTGCCACTTTAGGTACTCCTTGGGCGTTGAGTTCCATGGCGACCAGCATAATTATTTAATGGTCGCTCCCTTAGACCCCCCTCCTCCTAGTCAAGGCTAATGCATGCGCATGTAACATTTTTTTATTTACTGACGTTGGCTTAGTAACTAAACGATTTATTGATAATTTCGTAACCCTTAAACGCATGCCGGAAGATTTAAATTGGTTCATTATTGTTGTAATGAAAAAAAAAAGTTTCATTCAACACAAAACCAAAAACACATATTAATGATAAATGATTTATTATTCTATTCATTGAAATTTACTAATTTTTAAATTAAAAATTAAAAAAAAAGTTAATAAAAAAATAGTTGCTTATGTGCGCATAAACAACTTGTTTTTTTTTTTTTAGATTAGGTCCACCTTATAATCACCCCCCTCCCCAACCTCCTCATATTAAGAACAGCTTCCGGAATAAACACCACTTTTGGAGGGGGGGGGCTATTTGCAAAATTTAACTGATATTTGTTGTCAGCATACCCACCCGAAAATACTATTAAAAAAAAGGAGGGGTTCAGTGCCCGTGGCAGAAAAGTAGATTTATTTATCAATAAAAGTTGCGGAGAAGTAAATTTATTTATCAATAAAAGTCGTCATTTAAAAAAGAAAATTGTGGAGGTGGACCTAAATGTTTTGTTTTCGCACTATTCAACAATTTGTTCATCTGTGCATGTAAATTAAAAATTATTTGTAAAAGTGAGAAGTTATTAGTAAATGATTTAGTTTTTTTTTTAATTTATTTATTTATTTTTTTTTTTTTACATTAGATCCACCTCCACAAATGTTAAGAACGGCTTTCAGAATAAACACCCCCAACCTCTCCATGTTAACAACGGATTTCGGAATAAACACCATTGGGGGGATATTTAAAAAAAAAAGTCGATAAAAGTCGTCATTTAAAAAGAAATTTAAAATCAAATGTTTGTAAAAGTGAGAAATTATTAATAAATAGTAACATTTTTCAGTGCTAATGCAGAGAGTGATCTGCGCTATTTTTTAAATCGTGTTTTTTTTTAATCAATTGCAAGGTTAAAGTATAGAATAGGTACAAAACACCCCCCCTGTTAAGAATGGCTTTTTAAATAATAACGTTATTATTTCAGCATGGATCACTCTCTGCATGAGTACCCATTTTTCTTTTAATATTCATAAAAAGTAAAACTTTTTTCAAAATAAATAAATAAATAAATAAATGTTTGTAAATGTGACAGATAATCGTTTAGTTACGGCAACGTCAGTAAATAAAATATGTTACGCGCGGGGTGAGGTGGGAGACTAAGGGAGCGACTATTATTTTTTTCTACTGGTCGCCATGGAACTCAACGCCCAAGGAGTACCAAAATTTAATTTTTTTGTCAAATAAATAAATTTCAAGCAATTTTTGCAATAAATAATAGATAGCAACTTCGTTAATTTTACGACTCGCCCCAGCATATTATAAACACCCTAACTTCCCCATGTTAAGAACGACTTTCGAGGTTTATGGAAGGGCGTTTTTTTTGTTTTTTTTTTAACATGGGGGGGGGTTAGGGTGTTTATAATACGTTGAGGCATGTCGTAAAAATGAAGCAGTTTAGAAAAAGGGTAATCTCCAAAAATACCGTTAGGGCTTACAACATGGCCGCCAGAAGAGTCAACAAAAAACTGCGAATAAAATATATAAAACTCGTAATTTGTTTTTAAAGTGGGTTGTCAATTTTCTTTATGAAATATACTTCCAAAATAAACTATTACAGTCGTTTAAAACATAATAGAAGTATTATTTTTTATTTTTTTTAAACAATGTTTACAAAATGTCTACGAACGTTCGTAGACATTTTGTAAACAGTGTTTTTAAAAAAATAAAAAATAATACTTCTATTATGTTTTAAACGACTGTAATAGTTTATTTTGGAAGTATATTTCATAAAGAAAATTGACAACCCACTTTAAAAAAAGAAATTACGAGTTTTATATATTTTATTCGCAGTTTTTTGTTGACTCTTCTGGCGGCCATGTTGTAAGCCCTAACGGTATTTTTGGAGATTACCAGAAAAAGTTAAAACAAACTTTTTTATGTAAACAATGCCGTGAAAATAAACTAAACAATTAAAACGTAATGTTTCATGAGTGAAGCCTTAACATAAATAAAATTTAAAAAACATAAGTACATAAATGAATTTAAAGTTTTAAAATATGGGATTATTATTTATTTATTTGTGTGTGTGTGTGTGTGTGTGTGTGTGTGTGTGTGTGTGTGTGCTAATGCAGAGAGTGATCCGCGCTATTTTTTTTTAAATCGTTTTCCACGTTTAAAGTTTTATGATATGTTTTTATTCAATTGTAAGGTTAAAGTACAGAATAGGTACAAAACACCCTCCCTTCCCCATGTTAAGAATGGCTTTTTAAATAATAACATTATTTCAGCACGGATCACTCTCTGCATGAGTAAGTTTTTTTTGTTTTTTTTTTACTTATCGAGTTAACAGAAAATGAAATCTTTCGTCGATTCGTGGCTGTGAAATGAATCGAACCGGAAGTTCAGTTTTATCAACAGAACAGATTCGCAGTAAAAAAAATATATTTATTTTATTTAATATTTTAATTTTAATAAATCGCGAGGTAAATTTATTTCAATAACATAAAACATACCTCGACTCTAAAGATGGATTGTCTGAAAATTTCAAATAAATTGGTAACTTAGAAATAGGGTTTTATTTGTTTAGAACGAACCAATTTTACATTTTTATATATATATAGATATTTTGTGAATTATTATCTAAATACTCAATAATTTTATTTTGGGGTAATTATTGAAAATCGTTCGAACCAGTTGCAGAATTAGAAACTTGGAACAAGACTCAGTATTAACTTGATTCCTAGCGCATTATTCAATGAGACTACCTTTAAGAAGCACATTCAGGATTAGAAATAAATCTTATTTATATAGCAAGCTAGTAGGAAACGATAGTCCGCCGCTATAACAGTATTCAACAGAAAAGAACTTGTTCTTATTACTAAGATTTAACGGCTTCTATTATTACTCATTAAAGAGCTCAGCCGAAAAGGACTACAAATAATTACTTAATATTAAATATTTAATTACTATGTATATACGCATACGTTTAACCCTTGCGGTATCATCAGTAAAGTGATAACAGTTTGAACCATATTCAACTACGTTTTTTTCTTTGAAAGGTGAAGAATAAAACATGAAAAACGCACGCATTTACTCCCTACATATCGAGAAGAATCATCAACCGTAATCGTGTAAACTTTCTGTTGTGATATTTGTTTTATTGCGTCTTTATGCTTATAGTCATCTCTGTCCACAATCATTCTCCCTATATTTACCAATCAATCTCTGCTGATTGGGAGCCCAGGATAAAAAAAAAAAACTCAGCTAAGAATTTTTATCTTGAGCCCCCAAATCAGCAGAGATTAAACCATTCCTGTAATAATCTCGTCCCTGTTGACTTTGCGGTAGGAGTTTAGATCTGTGCGGTTCTAGGAGGTCCACCCTCGCGAGCTTCGCTTTCTCTCTTTGAGAAGAAGATAGTTTATTGCTAATCGCCCGAGGCACCCTCATCGGCGAATGCCGAGAGGGGCTGCTCATGCACTTTTCGCGGGTCAGAGTTCCCTTCCTCGAGGGCGCTGACTTCTTAATCCCACATCCGACCGTCGCGTCTAAGTTCTTGCAGTGGAAAAGGACTACCAAACTATATTTATCAATATTTTTATAGTATACACATACTGTAACCAATCAACAATCCGATCAAGTACAATGTGCCTTAACTTCTATGGTAATGATGAGAACCGTTGTTTCAACGTGATATAGCCGATAGTGAAGCACGTACGAATTACCGATAACAACGTGTAACGCTTGCGTGCGTTTAATAAGTCTAGCATGAATCCTTTTACGCCGGTTTGGCCTCGCACAAGACAAGACGTCTGGATAGACGCTCCATACGACCATAAGCGCAACGTACGATCATAGCCGTATGCATACGCGCAGACACGTACGTACACATGTATTTCTTGCGCAAATTCGGGAACACCAGGTGGGACACACACGCCTCTCGACGCAAGTGCACACGCATACACAAAAAAAATAAATAAAAAAGCAGCGTACTTTCTTTTAGGAGCGGGAGTAGGGAAGCTGGCGTAGGCAGTGAAAAAGTTTATGCGCACACATATTATTACACCCAAAACATAAATATGTATGTATCACGTTTCCTTGGTGACATTTGCCCATCCGCGGCGTGAAGGGTCATTCGGTGCAGAAACGCCCCCATCACGTTTACCATACGTACCTAACTTATTTCGCTAACTACTTACTATCTTTCGCTTTACCTCTCCCCACCTCTCTCTCTCTCATGCTGTCTCTCTCCCCCTCTCTCTCCCTCTCTCTCTCTCTATCTATATGTGTATATACACACGCATATATATATGTGTGTGTGTGTCAGGATTCTTTTTTCGCTATTTTAAATGTATTCGCCATTTTATCATATTTACTTTTGTTTTCTAAATTATATTCTACGTTTATTTTTCAACAATCTCTGTTATTTTTTTCTTTGTTTCATTTTAATTCTTTTTCTTTTTTTTACTTTCATTTTTTCCTTTATTCTTACTTTAATATGTTCTTTTCTTTTTTATTGTTTTACTTCTTCCTTGATTCTAAATGTAATGTCATTCTTTTGTTATATCATTTCATTTCTCATTCTCAACTTCACCCTTTCTATCGTTTCTTCTTTTTTTGTTTTTCAACATGTTGTTTTCTTTCTTTCTTTCACTTAATTATCTTTATCTGAGAGTACATCTTTCAAACTCCTTTGCCTAACGTTCACAGAAAACATGACTTGGAACAATTACGTTGAAAGCATTGCTAGGGCCGCTGCAAAGAAGGTAGGCTATCTCTACCGTGCTAGAAAATTACTAACACCCGAAAGTATCATGTACCTCTATAAGGCCACCATTCGTCCATGTATGGAGTATTGCTGTCATATTTGGGCTGGTGCATCTGCTACTAGTCTCTCGCTCCTAGATAAAGTTCAAAAGAGAGTCGCCAATCTGATAGGCCCTGAACTGACATCTAAGCTTCAGCCTCTGCCCCATCGACGAAATACTGCATCCCTCTGCCTGTTCTACACGTATTTTAATGGAGAATGCTCTGACGAACTGCAAGCACTTGTGCCCCCACGATATAAACACCCTCAACAAACCCGACAGGCAGCTAAATCTCACCCCCACACAGTAGATATCCTTAGATGTAAAATATATTTCTACTCCAGTAGTTTCTTCACCAGAACCGCTAGACTTTGGAATTCTATTACAGGTCCCTGCTTCCCCAACTGTACTGACGTGCAGAAGTTCAAGTGTAACGTGAACAGACATCTTGCTGCCCAAATCCCCACATAGTACTCCAGTAGATCTTACCCCTGATAGGAGCCTCCTACGCCAAAGTGGCAATGTGCCTTGCTTGGGGTGAAAATGTAATAAAAATAAAAATTTAAAAAAATAACTTTTTTCTTTGTCATCATCTTTCTCTTCTCATTCTTTTGTTACTCGTTTCTTTCTTTCTTTCTTTCTTTCTTCATTTCTTCTATCCTTACTTCAAGTCTTCATTCCAGCTGAAAAATTTGGTTTATATTTTTTATATTTCTTGTTGCTTCTTTCTTGCAAGAATATCATTTTATTTTACCTTTTTTTACTTCGCTTCCTTCCTTCTTTTTTAAATTTATTCATTCATTCTTACATCTTTTTTTTCTTTTCTTTCATCTCTTATTTATTCCCCCACCTTTTAAAAATAATTTCACTCTCTCTCTCTCTCTCTCTCTCTCTCTCTCTCTCTCTCTCTCTCTCTCTCTCTCTCTCTAGTTTATCTCATTTTTTTCTTTCTTTTCCTTAAAGGAACAATATTAATTTTCATTTTTTAGTTCGTTATTCATATGTTTTACAACCTTTTCTTTTACTTTAACTTTGTTCGATTTGAACACCGTTCTCTTTTTTCTTTCACGCAGTTTATTCGCTTTATATGTACGTATTTCATTTATAGATTTTCCTTCTTAAAAATTATAGTCGCCTCCACTAATTTCTGTTATTCTTTTCGTTTTACTTGAGTCGTTTCTAAATAAATCATATTTCTGCTTTACATACACACACACACACACACAAACACACACACATGCACGCACACACACGCGCATACACACACACACACATATATATATATTATTCTTATTACTTCTTTCTCCCCATCTCTCATGTACTCTTCGCTTCCTCAATATATCGAAGGGCAGATAACTTTAACTTCCAGTTTCAGTAGCCATATTGTTTTTAATTCCCTCTTTTTTTGTAACTTTCATATTATCAATTTTTTCCTCACTTTTCCCAAGATCGTCATGGGTGGTCATCAAAATCGACGCATATCTACAAAATAATAAGCTCCAATCATTCTTTTCACTGAATTTTTGTAATAATTCGTGTTTTTTTTTCTAGTCTTACTTATTCATTTTTTTTTCTGCATTAAACTCCAGGAAAATGTACGTTTATTCTGGCTCATTTAACTCGTATGCGCATGCTCATGGCCATGTCCAAGGACACGAGCTCGTGTGTTTATATAATACGTATTCGTGTATTTGTGGAGAGGAGTTGTTATCTTTTGTAAATGGTTCTGTCTCAATTTAAATATAAGACTTAATAATAAACATAGTGCACTATACACACCACGCATAAGCATGCACATACGGATATTAACAGCATTTAAAAGCGACTGAAATGTTGAATAAGAGAAAAATAAAATTTATAAAATATTGGTTCTTTCAGAAAAAAAAAATCGTTATCGATACTCAAGGAGGATGGCAATCTCAAAGAGGACCAAATCTTTTCGGAATTTCACTGAGATCGTTCGGGGTAAACTGAAACTATGGTAATGTTTGCAGCTACTGAAATTCTAGAAAAGATCAACGGTCGATACCAGCGAGAAATCTATGGTAAACAGCTGTTGCGATGACGTATAATGATTTGTAACTCTTTGTGAACGAAGCGTAAAATGTTGGATGGTTGAGAAGACTTGTCAATTGGATTCCATAGGAAACTACAATTATGGTCAGTGGGAAATCACTGATAATGACATATGGAACTCATAGTGAGTATATAATAATAATTAGGACATAGCTGTTCACAGTACTCATGAGCACTAAATCTAATCAAAAGTACATACATGTAAAATTGTTTAAGAAATAAATAGTGTATGAGTCATTATATACGCGTGTCTATACATATCATGGGTGTAACAGAACAACTAAGGCTAGGTTATCAGCTGCATCTATATGCAAATGACCAAGCTAGTGTGGGATGTGACGTCACAGCGGAGACAATAAAAATAAGAATAAAAAATAAAAATACGGAGATGACCTAAAGAAAAGCAATGCGGGTTTGGAGAAGTGGTGTTGATAGAAGCACATATTCGAGACGTTCGAGACATAGAGGATTCGAGATGTGTCCAGGACACGAGATAGCGGGAAAGGGCGTGTTCGAGACACGAGTCTTTGGAGAAGTGGAATTTGAAACATGTTAGAGACGTGTGCGTGGAATCACAGAGAAACGAGGTGTCATACTCGGCAAGAAAAGGAGGCAAAAACTCTTGAAGTTGATAAGAATAAAATACGTGATTAGGAATAACCAATGTAAAGGTTTTGGTAAATAAAGAAAATGTGCGTCGAGTTTTGTTCTTTCTTCTGTTCCTTGCGACGGAGTCAACAACGTGTTGGTTTCGTTAAAAACTAATGACACTTTTTAAAGAAGGTGTACAACGTTACAATGGAGAGCAACGAATGGCTGGTGAACGACTGATGCAGCACTGGGGTTTGATACTGATTTGAGACGGGAAATACTTTCTGTCATAGACAGGTTGACTGAGGAAATATCTTGCAGATTTCAACAAGTTCACAATCTTTCAAGTAAATACGCCTTTCTTACACTGTCAAATCTGCTTGATGATAATTATGATTGTCAGCTTAGTGAAGTTGACGCCGATATAGAAAAGATAAATTCTTTGCCGAAAGGAAGAGATTACAGTATGTTGTGAAAGCTTCAAGAAAAGACAAAATCAATGGGCCTCTTCAATTTTGAACATAATACAGAGATACCACTTTAAGAAATCCGTCCCTAATATTGTGATCTTGCTGCGCATTTCCCTTACCCGAGCTATTAGCGTTGTCAGCTGTGAGCGCTCTTTTTCGAAACTGAAACTCATAAAATCTATTTATTAAGATTGTCGGACTGACTTCCTCATCTTGGTTGTTATAGTCACAACGTTTCGGCCGTTTTGCCCTCCGGCCTTCATCAGGTGTTTTGTGATATATGACCGAGTGTGCCCAGACGTTGTATCAAGGTTTACAGTTACCCAAAGGTGCTGAGTTCAATCCTGAACGAAGGCAGTGAAAAGTAACATTCAAAACATCTCTGTTTTGAATGTTACTTTTCACTGCAACTATGTCCCAGAGCCTAGCTGGAGCCCGAACACGATACCCTCGTAATAATAATAAAGGGTTGGGTTCGAGACTCCTAACAAACGGTTCCCCAGTTCGATACAAAACATCTGATGAAAGCCGGGGGCAAAACGGCCGAAACGTTGTGACTATAACAACCAAGATGAGGAAGTCAGTCCGACAATCTCAATAAATGAAAACACCTCATCTCAAAAATACAGAGAATTACTATCATAAAATCTACTTTCGATTAAAAGTGAGCCAGACAAGGCTTATAGACTTGGCAATCCTCTCCACACAGAGGAAACTTGTCGATAGAGTGAATTTTGATAGATTTATTGATAACTTTGCAGAAAAAAAGCGCGAAAAGTATATTTGTAAATTTTCAACCAACTTGATGCCTTGCGATAGTTCTCTCACAAGAAGTAAATTTATACCCTTATTTTCGATTCATAAATACATTCATTTAAAAAATTTTATAAAGGATTGAAACATTATTAACAACCACAAATTTCTTAAATATCGCGCTTACACCAAGCGATTACACACACGGATTTAAACAAGCACATATACAAGACGTTTTTTTTTCATTTTGGAAGGCTCGTCCTCTTAATAATAACATTATGAAGAAAAAGAAAAGAAAACTACATCGGACTATCCTCTCTTTGATACAGCCATGTTTTTCGCAAAAATTCGGACTTTAACAACAACAAAAAAGTAAATAAAATGATTTTCTCATTTTATAATATTTTCAGGTGTCAAATGTTCTCATTTAAATTTATTATTGTATTTGTTTGTGTGGCCAATTAAGATAATTCAGCATTATTTTTATAATTTTAATTAAACGTTTTATTTTTGAACAAATATTTCGTTTCTTTTGTTTCATATTAACGTTTACATAATGTTTACATATAATTATTATTCAAATTATTGAAAAGAAATTATTAAATTAAATTAAAATTAAAAAAGAGGGAATTGTGTAAACATTAATCTGGAGGGAATTGTGTAAACACTAGTTCAATGAAAATAAATATTTTAAGGGCTTTTTTTTAAATTCTGAATGCTTTAACACGTTGTCATATGCCAGCAGAAGGCGGGTGGGCGGCAAAACAGGTAAATATGCCGGGGGCGGGACAAATTTTCCGACCGCCCCGGGCGGCAAAAACGGATGCTACGCCACTGTATATATATATATATATATATATATATATATATATATATATATATATATATATATATGTTTTTAGGTACAAAATTTATATAAGGATTTAAATAAAATACACGGAAATTTCTCGAGAGCTCTCTCTATATATTAAGAAGCATTTCTCGAGAGCATTTCTCGAGAGCTCTCTCTCTCTCTTTCTCCCTCTCTCTCTCTCTCTCTCTCTCTCTCTATATATATATATATATATATATATATATATATATATACATATATATATATATATTAAGCAGCATTTTTTCTCTATGGAATATTTCATTAATAAAAAAAAGATATTTCTTGTCTATTAATTCTATTTTCAAACCTTTTCAACTTCTAAATAACAGTCGTCACTTCTGGCGGGAACCGGCTTATGGAATCACCATGTTTATGCTATTAATTAATTAATTAATTATTAATTAATTAATAAGGATGCTATTAATTTGAACGAATAGAAAATAATTAACCAATGAAGAGAAACAATATAAATCGTTCAAAACCAGATATATTGATTGATTCTTGATGAATCCTGAAGAATTGGAAAGTGTTCGTACTTATGATATACATGGTGATTACATAAGTTAGTTCCCGCCAAAAGTGAAGACTGTTATTCGGAAAGGATTAAAAATAGAATTAATAGACAAAACGTCTATTTTATTTAATGAAAATATGCCATATATATATATATATATATATATATATATATATATATATATATATATATATATATATATATATATATATACACACACATTCCCGGAGAACTACAGGCAAGAAGATCAAATAATTGCATTTATATATATTGTAGAAAATTGCCCAGATGAGGGTGAAGGAATTAAGGATTTAAGCCAATTTCGCGATATTTATCGTCCGAAAGATTGAGCTTAAGAACTATACCGATCTCTTGAAAATCCGTCGCCTCTGTCGGAAGTTTGAGGCAGACTTACATATACACATACATACATACAGATATATAGACAAACATACATACATACATACATACATATACTTCAACAGACAGGTGAGATTTATATTATAGATGAGCAACGATTGGATTGGGAATGTAAATATATTATGTTAAAGTTATCCATTTTGCATGGCGTGTAATTAGTTTCTATTCTTAACTTTAGAATGACATCTAAAAAATTAGGTTATTTTTATGTTCGTCAGCACGTGTACGGTTAAGCCTAATTTTCTATTTCCATGTGTACAATGTTCCTAACTTTTTCTTACTTGACATTGTTAGAATACCTTACTATAGCTAATATCCATCATTCCCATGTATATATATATATATCTATCTATATGTATATATATTTACACTTGTGCCCGATATTATTCATACCCCCTCTTGAAAATTGAGTTTATTAGGTGTAACTTTGTAAGAATTTATTGTTTACGTCCATATTGATACATATTCTTAATAAACCTCTTCTGATCATTTTCGTCATTTTAAAATCTCGGGATACTTGTAATAAAAGGAATATACAGCTATTTATAAAATCTGCAATGTTCAAAAATAATCATACCCCCTTATTTTTTCAGTATTAATCTAGTTTCTGACTGTTTGTTTCCTGTTTGATTCTTATTTTGAATGCTTTTATACAACCTTTGATTAATTTCATTTCGTTTTTTGCATTTTTCAGAAATTAAAATGATATCAACTGAAAACCAATAAAAGAATAACAATTATTAGAATGGGGAAGAAAAAAGAGCTTAGTAATGATCTTAGGACTAAAATTGTGAATTCACATAAGGATGGTTTAGGTTACAAATCAATTTCTAAGAAATTTGAGGTCCCTACAGCAACAGTACAGAGCATCATCAAAAAATTCCAGAGCCACCACACAACAAACAACTTGATTGGTAGAGGAAGGAAAAGGAAACTGTCTGCTAGAGCCACCAGGAATATTGTAAGAAGTGTTAATGCAAATCCAACCACCACTACTAAGGACATTTTAGAAAATCTGGAGTCTTCTGGCATAAAAATATCAAGGCAAACATTGCAAAGGACTCAGCATGAAAATGGTCTGAAAGGAAGAAGACCAAGAAGGACTCTATTGCACACCGGAAAACGCCTTGCAGCACGTCTAAAGTTTGCTAGGACCCATGTGAATTCTCCAGAGTCCGTTTTCTCAAGTATTTTGTGGACTGACGAAACAAAAATTGAATTGTTTGGCCATATGGATGCTTCTTATGTTTGGAGGAAGAAAGGAGAAGCTTACAACCCAAAGAACACCATACCCACGGTGAAACATGGTGGTGGTAGCCTAATGTTTTGGGGCTCCTTTTCGGCTAGTGGTCCAGGTAGTTTGGTCAAGATAGATGGAACCATGAAGAAGGAGCAATATTTGGAGATACTCCAGAAAAACATTTGACAGGAATGCGGAGAAGCTCCATTTAGGACCAAACTGGGTCCTTCAACAGGATAATGATCCAAAACATACTGCCAAAATAGTCAAGAAATGGTTTGAGGATAATCACATTAATGTTTTGGAATGGCCTAGCCAGAGTCCTGACCTGAACCCTATCGAAAACCTCTGGCACATATTGAAAACTGAGGTTAAAAAGCGGAAACCTAGAAATTTGAGGGATTAAGAGAACTACTGCATTGAAGAATGGTCAAAAATCAGTGTTGATGCTTGTAAAAACCTTGTTGATAAATATCCAAAATGGTTACAGGCAGTTATTAAGAATAAAGGGCATGCTATTGACTATTAGTAAGAGAGGTATGAATAATTTTGAACTAGTGCCATTATTGTTTTTCTTAGTATAATGCTTCAAACTTGCATAATTTATTTATTTGTTGAGTTTAAATTAAATGCTTATGCTTGATTTACTGTTTGAAATCCCTTTAATATTGTCTATCTTCTGGTTTGAGCAATATTCTTATAGAAATCTCAAAGATCCGAGGGGTATGAATAATATCGGGCACAAGTGTATATATATATATATATATATATATATATATATATATATATATATATATATATATATATATATATATATATATACTAGCAAAAGTACCCGTCGTTGACTGGGTTCAAAAACACCCTACAGAAAATGGACCCTGATTTATGAAAGTATGATAGGCTATGACAAAGAAGGGTTGTAAAGAGATAGCTTCGAATTTAGGGTATAAAAGCCAAAACAAAATATGATGAAAGATAAAATAAAATAGATAAACCCCATAATTTATTATAACATACCTGTTCACACTGACACACTTATCACAATATTCTGTGGATCTATATTAAAAACTTATCGAACACCCCATAATTTTATTATACCATATTTCTTCAAATTGATACATAATTATACAAAGTATACTTACGCAGATAGATATGAAAAGTCTTTATTAAAGTTTGTGCCTATTTCCATTCTATGGGGGCCAGGCGCGAACGCTGACTCCACAATTTTATTATACCGTCCCTATTTAAGTTAAAACATACTTATCAAAGTATTATTATGTACATCTATATGAAAAACACTTGGAAACGTTTTTTTTAATGTTTTAACTTTTTATTTCCATACTTTGTGGACCAGACGCGAACGCAGACCCCACAATTTTAATGAACTACTGTTCTGCCAGATAAAACATACCAATTCCGGTGCCTCGATACATCTTCTATCATTATATGTAATCAGTTTCTTAAAATAGTCAACCATATAGGAGCCTATTCGTGACCAAACACACACACAGTCAGCTTTATATTATATATATATATATTTTATAACTTACTAACTAGCTCTACCTACGTATTGAGCACTTTTGAAGTAAATACTTAAAGTTTACGCATAAATGTATACTTTCGTATATTAATTTTATGTGAGTAAATTAGTTATATATATATATATATATACATACATATATATGTACATATATATATATATATGTACATATATATATCTATATACATACACAGGCACGCACACACACACGCACACACACGCACACAGACATATATATATATATATATATATATATATATATATATATATATATATATGCGCACATACTATCACGCACACACATACGCACAAATTAATATAGGTTATAACGATAAATTGTTACCAGAGAAAAGACAACATGATTCCATTTCCGTTTGATGAAAACCAATTTTCTTTGTTTGTTCGAGATCATGCACTAGTTCGTCAGTTGTGTATAAATCCCAAGTGCGATAGGAGCCTTCTGCCATGTCTGAAAGTTACACAATGTTTAACGAGCGAGATCGAAGATGACCCGCTGTACAACTCATGCTCTTAATCAATCCAAGTTATGACAACAGGACCATTGCCAGCACACTCAAAATGCATCTCTGGATTGCCGCGAATAACATGGACGTCTCCAGGGTGATGAAAACAAAGTTTCCGGCCACTGCTATGGTCTTTAGTGTGGTTTCAAGTGAAGGCCGTATCATGCCATCTACTATCTTCGAAGTCGGCTTGAAAGTCAACACCAAAGTGTAACTGCACGTGCTGGAGAATGTGATGATCCCGTGGTGCCATTAGGTGGCCGCTGGCAAACCCTGGTTGTTGGAGCAGGACTCGGCGCCGACCCACTCGCAGAGAGACCCAGGATTGGCGTCAGAAGGAGTTGTACGACTTTGTACCCTTCTCTCATTGGGCCCCCTCCTCCCCCGATCTGAAACCGCTGAACTACTTCGTTTTCTCATACGTCGAGAACATTAACAACATGATCTTCCACAGCACCAACGTCAGCCTGATCGCCGCTATCCGTCGAATATCGACGCGGTGATTGGGGCTGAAGGAGGCTATATTGAATATATATCAGCTCTCCTACATAATCCAGTTTCCTGAATTGATTATTTCAATAAATTTTTAAAAATAAAGCTGTAGTGTTGATTTCTT
The DNA here is from genome assembly GCF_053919585.1 of Euprymna scolopes. Classification (NCBI taxonomy): domain Eukaryota; kingdom Metazoa; phylum Mollusca; class Cephalopoda; order Sepiida; family Sepiolidae; genus Euprymna; species Euprymna scolopes. Next base: position 22,814,758 of record NC_136484.1, on the reverse strand, counting down.
TAGGGCTATAACCTTATCGTTCCACCCGGTATATATATATATATATATATATATATAAATATATATATATATAAATATATATATGGCAATTAAGCTACACAGAATATTCCGCGTTTTATTCATGTAGGTTAATGGCCACATATATTTCTATAACTTACTACCTAGCTCTACCTATGTATTGAGCACTGTGGAAGTAAATACTTAAAGTTTACGCATAAAATTATATTTTCGTATATTTATGTTATTAAATGAAGTAGTCATATGTGTGTGTATATATATATATATATATATACATATATATGTATATATATATATATATATATATATATATATATATAGAGAGAGAGAGAGAGAGAGAGAGAGAGAGAGAGAGAAAGAGATAGATAGATAGAGATAGATAGATAGATAGATACGAAAAGACATTTCCATGAACAGGTTCAAATTACTGAAAGGCCTTGCGTGAAGGTCACACCGACAATACTACCAATCAATAAAAAAAGCATTATTGAGAATAAGCGCTTGAATAAATTACGGGCGCAAAATAATTTAAATTTTATCGAGTTTTGCTTCAAATATGTTACATTCTGAGAATTTATGAGTTGCTGTACATTTTAGCTATGATTGTAATCTAATTAAATCGGACATGTTAAATGACCACTTTTGTAAAGCACCACCCCCATCCACCAAACACGTTTAACAATAATAATACAACCATCTTCTATAATATAAATCTCACCTCTCTGTTTAAATGGATATATGTATGTATGTATTATGGTCAGGTCATGTCATATGCTACTGGTACCATATAACCCAGTACTACCTGCTTCATGGTCGGGTCACCGGCGACTAAACTGGTTCCCCCACCAGACTTGTTTGGTGAGGAGGGCGGCTAGTCTCCCTGAAGGATTAAAAACAAGACCTTTCAAAGGGCGAATGAACCCTTTTTCGGGTCCACGACCAACTAGCACCGTGTATATTTATGTGTATATATATATATATATGTGTGTGTGTGTGTGTGTGTGTGTGTGTGTGTGTTGGGGTGGAGAGGGCTCCAGTAAGCCATGGTGAAAGCAACCTTTCTAGGAGAAGCAAATGTCTGATGTAAAAAAACATAAAGCGGGAGACCAGTACCCGCATTAAGCTGGTCTGCAGTTTAATTTGTTGCTGGCTATCTTGCTCTTGCTTGTTGCTGGATCTCAACATATTGAACCGAGAGAGATTAAGCTGTCGTACAAAGCTAAGACTCTGTAACATCACCTTTGTATAGATACTCCCTCAGGCATTTGGGCTCATGGACTTTAAGTGTCCGAGGAAGTGGCAGTCGTCTCGCAAGACGCTGCAATCAGCATGTATGTATGTCTGCATTAAATTTCCGACATAGGCGACGGATTTTCAGGAGATCAGTACCATTTTGAAGCACGACCACTCGGACGACAAATATCAAAAAATTGGCCCAAAACATTAACTCCTCCATCCTCAACTGGGCAATTTTATACAGAGAGGGGCCACTTCTTTTGCCGATATTTTCGAAAGTCATCGCCTCTTTTCGATTGTCTAGCCTTAATTGTAGCCTACGTCACTTGTGGTTTGGCGATGGGCGCAGCAGAAAGACTCCACTTTTTTCACTTTTATTTTCTCCTCGCAGTACGGGTTCGAGCCTGCTTACTACCCTTTTGTTTTCGTTCGAAAATTTACGTTTTTTTTTGGGGGGGGGGCTCAACCAACACCCTTACACACACCTCCACATTCTTTTCCGCCTTCGCGTCACGGATTCAAGCATGCCTACCTACTACAATTTTTTTATTTTTTTTTTGCTCAACCCACATCTCCAAACACCTCGGAAACGCCGGGCACCCATGCTAGTTATATAGATTATGCGCTTATTATTTCCATGGCAAGTGGTCGTCTGAGCTCCAATCTCTCGTCCCCCCTCGCCAATCTTTCACGAGAAACACCCGTCTAGCTGAAACGACTGTCAATAATTTTCCCCACTCTTTATTTGTGCCTAAATCCAAACGTAGATTCCATGAGCAGAGCTTCTTTCTCAGAAGTGAACGATTGTGAAACTCTCTTCCGTTCGCCTGTTTCACACCTGACTACAACTTGGACGTCTTCAAATCGAACATAAACAAATTCCTGACAAACCGCCCCCTTAAGTAAGACACTCTATTAAATCTCTAATACTAATGATTACTACAATACTATCTCATTGATTACTGTACAGGCACCACCCTTATCCCTGAGTGGCCTCCGGGCCTTCATAAGTGGTGACCTCCATGTAAAAAAAAAAAAAACTTTGTCTATGTGAGGTTAAGTTCGTTCACTGTGGACTCTAAAACACCTGGTGCAATTTCTTTTTAAATTTTACACATATGTACTTTATGTGTTTGGGCGAATCTTAGATAGGTTTTGTGACAGATATTTACAACATGATAATAAAAAAAATCTCCATTAAGGAAAGAATAGTCTAATCATGACTAAACTTAATACTTTTATACAGCCTAACATCACGAGTGCATTTCAGTAGTTTTTCAGCAAATAAAACATGTACCTCCTTCATGCCCCAGTCGAAACCATTCCAAATGTATCTATTAGCAAGTCTTTTTCTATTGGCTTACCAGCCATCTTGTTGAAATTTTATACAGCTATGGTTGGACCACACTTAAGCATTCACATTATGAATTTTAAACCTCTACCTTATTAAGAACGAGAACAGAGAACAAAGACGTGGAGTCAAGAGAATACCTTTTATTAGGAAGCTGCCATGTTTCCCTGGACGGGAATTCATGGAATCTTTGAGGTCTACAAACTGGCTTAGTAAACAACTTCAAAATTAAGAATCATCTAACGACTCTTTTGCTCTTTGTGTGTCTAACATAAGTGGGTGTGCTTACAAAGTCAGAAAATAGTACAGGTCTTTTCACGCTGAAACGCGCTGAAGCATCAATAAACCTTTCGCATCACTTGTTAGCTGCATAGCCACTGCATCCTTTAAAAGTCTCATGATTTTCGAAATTCACCAAGCAGCAGATGCTCTCCACTGTAACGTTGTACACCTTCTTTAAACAGTGTCATTAGTTTTTAACGAACCCAACACGTTGTTGACTCCGTCGCAAGGAACAGAAGAAAGAACAAAACTCGACGCACATTTTCTTTATTTACCAAAACCTTTATTTCTAACAACGTATTTTATTCTTAGTTTGTGCCTCCTTTTCTTGCCGAGTATGACATTCGTCTCTCTTATGATACCATGCACACGTCTCCAACACGTCTCGAATCCCACTTCTCCAAAGACTCGTGACTCGAACACGCCCTTTTCCCCTATCTCGTGTCCTGGACACATCTCGAATCCTCTATTCTCGAACGTCTCGAATATGTGCTTCTATCAACATCACTTCTCCAAACCCGCATTGCTTTTCTTTAGGTCATCTCCCTGTGTGTATTTTTATTGTCTCCGCTGTGACGTCACATCCCACACTAGTTTGGTCATGTGCCGCTCGTACAATAGTGACACATTTTTCCGATTCCAATAATTCCATAAGTTTCGATGTTTTTAAAACTTTTCGGTATAAAATTAAAGATATTTTGTTAGCTTTTATTTATCTTTATTTATTTATTGTATTTTCTATTTTTACCCCCTCAAAATCCCGCTCCCTGACATGGGCCGCTCGTAAAATAGGGACACATTTTTTTCTAATTCCGATACCGCCAATAGTTCCGATTCTGTAAAACTTTGTCGGTAAAATAAAAATCCGATTTTTTCGTTAGCTTTCATTTACTTTTTCTATTTTTAACCTCTTAAAATGCCGCTCCTGACGTATGCCGCTTATAAAATAGGGACACAATTTTCTGATTCCGATATCTGTAAAAGTCTCGATGTTTTACAACCTTCTCAGTATAAAATTTCAGATTTTTGGTTAGCTTTCATATATTTATTTTCTTAACCCTCTCAAAATGCCGCCCCATGAAACGTGCCACCCGGGGCGGATCCCTTCCCCGTCCTTAAGCCACTGTAATATATATATATATATATATATATATATATATATATATATATATATATATATATATATATATATATATAAGTACTTCATTTACTCACATAAAATTAATAGACGAAAGTATAACTTTATGCGTAAACTTTAAGTATTTACTTCAAAAGTGCTCAATACGTAGGTAGAGCTAGTTCGTAAGTTATAAAATATACATAGCGATTAAGCTACACTGAATATTCCGCGTTTCATTCACTCTAGGACTCTTCAGGCTTATATATATAGATTTATATTTATATACTAATGATTTTAAAATAATAAATTCCCATTCTGTAGTTTTTATATTTTTTTCATGGCATAATGAATAACATATATGTTTTGTTTAGAAAACATTTCAATTAAAGAGGAATTATTTTTAAATGTTCATCTGGCAGGTGGATGTTTCATTCGGAAACTTTTCCTTTCAGATTCAAATAAAACGTTCACCTGATACTTTCGTAGATATGTGTTTTGCGTATGAATCTGTATCCGTATATATATATGTGTGTGTGTGTGTGTGTGTGAATGCGTTCTTGTGTCTGTGATTTTACAATTAAAATAAACATACTTTCGCTAAAGACAAGATTTTTTCAATCCTAATAGACACACACACACACACACACACACACACGCACACACGCACACACACACACACACACACACACATTTATGGCCATGGAACTTCACACAATTTTTCTATTTTCATCCCAAAATAGACAAAAATTCTATCGGTGTTTTATTTATCTACAGGACATAACGATAAAATTGTCGCCTAAATAAAACAACACTACAACTTTATTTAAAAACTTTTATTGAAAAAAACTAATTCAGGTAATTTGATTATGTAGTATAGCTGACATCTCTTAAATGTAGCCGCTTTCAGCTCCAATCACCGTCTCGATACTTGTCCAGAACTGGGAGCATGCTTTTTCCACAAGCGCCGGAGGAAGTTCGGCGAATACTCGGCGGATGACGTCAATCAGGCATCGTAGCACTCTTTCTTAAGCGAAGCCTGGGTCTCTACGGCCTTTTGGGCCGGCGCCGAGTTCTGCTCCCACACCCAGAATCTGCCAGTGTTCACCTAATTGCACCAGCTGATCACCACACTCTTCAGCACAACCAGGTACACTTTGGTGTTGACTTTCAGGCCATTTTTGAAGATGTGAGTGACATGATGTGGCCCTCACAACCGTGGATCC